>NC_133763.1:51472096-51781335 GCF_036562045.2 Rhinolophus sinicus
CTACACACATATGCTCCTTCATGTTTTCTCCTCCTTCTGCGTCTCCTCAACGTGCCTGAAACTGAGTGTGTGCGGTAACATTCAGCAATGGTCACGAGTGGATTCTTTATATTCAGCCTGAGAGCAGGAGGGCTAACGCTCCCTGGAGAGATGGGCCATACCTGGCAAACGTAAGGCATCTCTCCAGGCTTATGAGTGTCCTTCATATGCTGGAGAAACAGCGGCTCACTCTCGAACGCCCACTCACAGATCTTGCACTTGGCTGTAAGAAGAAAAGCAATCGATAACTCGCCCTGAAAGTAAGAGCACAGTCCTCCCGGCTCACTGGGTTTTCTCGGACTTGTCCATCTTCATTCCCAGTAGTCAGGAAAACCATTGAGTCTCTGCTGTTCTTGCTTTAAAATGGTTCCGTCTTAACATGGGTGTTGCTGGTAACAACTGACCTTGCCTCGAGCTGCAACTTCTTACCAAAGCTCCATTCTAGATCGTGAACTGTCTGCCACACCTTTCTAATGGGACATTCTACCATCAACCCTCTCCTGCTTCCCACTGTTTCCCTCTTCACTCCCTCACCTCCTCCTGGGCTCAAACCTTGGGCACAATCTGACTCCAAACCCCTGTGTTCTGTCACCAATATTTCAAAATGCATCTAGGAATTGTCACTTCTCCATTCCCCCAGACAAAAACTCGGTAGAAGTCCGTATGATTGCCTACTGCTAATTGGCTTCCTTCCAATACCTCCTGTTTCTCCAATGAATACAGTATCTAGTTTTTCATACCATTGCCAAATGAATTCCTTCAAAATACATTACTTACTCCTCTGCTTAAGGACAATGATTGCCTCTCATGAATAATTCAACAAACATTTACTGAACATCTACTGAGTACTAATAAGAATTTGTCCTCAAAAAACTGACAGTCATGAACAGAAGTTCTTGCCTTGTTTATGAGTTATTGTTGTTCCAGTATTAACAAATTTGAGATAACTGTGAATTTGGCCATTTTGTCGAGCTTTATAAGGCAGCAATTCTGAATTTTTGGTAAACATTTCAATTGCTACACATTTTGAATTACATAAGCAAAATAAAGATAGGTATTTGTATTTTTCTTACTGTCACTGGAATTATTGTCACTTTTTTGTAACTATGGAAATTGTAAATTTTAAGCTTTGAGCACTTATGGACAACGTCCAATCCCTGTCCCCCCAAAAGATGAATGAAATCTAGGTAAGTCCTTAAAGTAAAATAAACAAAAAACCCCCAGGTTTTCAATCTGGGGTCCAGGGAAGAGGTCTCAGGAAATGTAGGGTATCCGCTGAAATTATTTGCAAAAGAGGAAAATGTCTATTCTTCTGGGAAGAGAATTGACAAGTTTTGTGTTCATTCTCTTAAGGGTCTACAACCCACTTCGAACCACTGCCGAAAGGTACATTAGGCGTTAGGAGGACACAGATACAGAAATAGGAATGAGAAAAGCTGTACGATACGTAAGCTGCACCTTGAAAGGAGAATGGGGCTTTGCAGACAGAGGAGCCGCAAGAAGACCAAGAGCAAAGGCATGGCGGTACGTAAGAGCCTGCCATGTTTGGGGAACAGCAACCAGTGGCATGATGGTACTTTCTCTCGTTCTGTCTCCCTTAGCTCTTAATTCCATTCGCTCACCCACCTGCTTTAAATATTTTTTTTTCCTTTTCTAGAACACCTGTGAGCATTGGTTTTTCCAACCTTCTGTCCAAGCCTTTCTTATTCCATGTTTTCCCTGGGCATCTCGTTCAACCTCAAAGGTGTTTCCTACAACCTACACATCAGCTCTAGTGCTACCCGTCACACATCATCAATAATGACGTCTACTAAGCAATTTCTAATGCAAAAATACCGTGCTAACAGTTATGTGTATTCTCTCACACCCAGAAAATCAGTGGGACAGGAACCTAAGACATCGTGGGTTTAAGAGATTCCGGTAACCTTTCTCATCCGTTCTGCAGGAAGAAACTGGTGAGGAACCAGATGCAGGAGGGAGAAGAGCTGCCTTTCCCGAGTGGCTGCCCCGACACGGGCCCGGCCGGCACCCTCACCTCACCTCACCTCACCGCCTAGCAGTCTCCCACTTTGAGAAAGCAGGTGTGATACTACAGCTCCTGCTTCCTGTTCTCCAAATAATGGGAGGATGGAGTCCTTATGCCTTCCTAGGCTCGTCCAACCGCATCACTCCATGCAGTCCAAGATTTCATCAAGCAGGTCGTTTTCCCTCTCGAGCCTTTTCCACACAGGACCCGCCCAACCTGGACACGGTGAAGCCCCTGAAGCATCTGCTGCTCAGTCCTACCCACCTCTCCCTCCGTTTCCTGCCCTGAAACGGGAATGAAGAGAAACCTAATGCTGTTGTGACTCTGCTGTTACCGTAATTAAATATAATGACCCACTGACGCTTGCAGACAATTCAGGGAATGTGACAATGGACTAGGTATTAGCTAATACTAAGGTTTTATGATTAATTCTCTTAAGTCTTGAAGGTACTCTGGCTATATTGAGAAAATTATACTTATGTTTTTAGATACATACTGAAGTATTTAGGACAAAATATCACTGTGTCTATAATTTAATTTTAAAACACCAGAAAGTGAAAAAAAAAAAAAAATTTCAAAGTTAAAGGAAAGCAGTGGGTCCCAGAACATTAACATTAAAAACCATACTACTCGCATGCAGCATCTGCTATGGGTGCAGGAAAAGGATCCAAGAACAAAATTGATACGTAAGCTAAAAGTCGGGGATGACAGAGCAGTAAGCCACGAGAGAAGGATTGATGAGCTTCTGCATTGCCTTTTTCTTTTCCACAAGGCAAAACTTATCTTTCCTATGTATAGTCCGTATGTCCTCACAAATGGACTAACAAAACCCACCGACCAGATTCTGTATTAACTGCGTTAGACGTTGTCACCGGGAAGAGCAGGTAAGTTATCTGGGCTGCCTGTCACTGACGGTGAAGAATTCTGGGTCTTAACCAGACCGAGCTGGCGCCTCTGCTGCTACACTGCAGTGCCGTTATGGCTGATTTCAATACCCACTCTCCCCGCAAACGAGTCGCCCTGTGTCCCACTGTGCAATGTGGTAACTGCCGGGGACGTATGCTCAGGGAACACCTGAAATGTGTGAGCCCAGACCGAGATCTGCTCTGACAGCACTACTACATATACCAGGTTTCAAAAAAAATGGTTTTAAAATTCGTTTATTTTTAAAATTTTACGTATAGTTGGTACCCAATATTATATTAGTTTCAGGTGTATACACAGTGACTCAACATTTCTATACCTTATGATGTCATCACCACACTGAGTCTAGCAATCATCTGTCACTGTGCAAATATATGAAAAATCTGTTTTCTTAATGGAAAAAAGTCATTTTAAAATCTTGCTTCACCTTTATTTAAAATGGCTACGAAAAGCCCTAAAATTAGAAGCGTGGCTCACACTATACTTCCACTGAGCGGCATGAGCCTCAGCCACCCATGGCAGCCCCAGCCCCTTGCCGCTGTGACCAAGGCCAAGGAGGGAGGAAGGGGAAGCGTTTGCCTTGGAAGAAACAGATTCTGGAAACACACAGGAGGGTACGGCCCGTTCTTCGTCTGCACAATAGTGTGTGTGAGTGCAATGCCTGGGACTCACACCGCCACTCTGGGGGCCGGAGACAGGATAAAGAAAGGGCGGGAAACAGAGCCCTCAAGTTCTGGGCATGAAGCCCTCTGTGACAGGATACAACACATGTCCTTGCTGTTTAATGGCTTTCTAGGCAAGGTTTTTAATTTGCAGCAGAAGCATCCAGAACACACGCGTATTTCTGGTCCCTCTGTGCTTGCTCATGCCGTTTCCCATCACCTAAGAGCTTTTCTTCTCTCTATCCATTAAAACCTTTCTTGTATTTAAAGACTAAAAATTTAAGCATGACTTTCTGGGAAACCCAGCCACAGGGTTTCCTCTTCTCTGAACTATTGGACTATTGAGAGCACACAACGCCTATGTGTATAATAAATATACTGTGCTGTTCTCACATTTCCCCACATGTACGTAAGTTTTGTTCCTGCGACAAAACTAGAAGTCCCTTGCAGGACACAGGAAGTATTCTAGAGGACTGGGGTCAAATCCTCACAATGTCCCCTTACTGTGACTTGAGTTTTCTGAGCTCGTGGCTAGCCCATGTTCCCTCATCTGTGCAGTGTAGGTAACACTCCGACTTGCACTTCACTGAAAGCACTGTCTCAACGGTAAAGTACTTCGTAACATGATCTTTTCTCTTACATAAAACCTGCCAGGGACTAGCTAAAATGGAGGTCCCAATGTAGACGCTCCTTCTATAAAAGGACTTAGGTAACAAACCCATTACATGTATCTCTCTCCAGTCCCCGACTAACTCAGGATCTAGCCCTGAACTCAAGTCGTGCTGAACAGAACAGAAGTCAGGCTTGTAAGGAAACAGTGTACATGAAGTAAGGCATTGATGACAAATCTACAAACAACTTCCTCTATCGTGTTACCCACGTGAATACAAGTAAATATAACCGGCTCCCCCTAGTGCCAATTACTGATAAAGAGCTAAGTGGAGCCCTTGAGTTGAAGAGTTTCCAGACTTACTAGTTGATTCATAGGGACTATGGACATTTTCCAAGTGGCACTGGAGCTGGAAGGGAGTGGAAAACTGGCGATAACAGTGCTGGCAGATAGTGTGGCCATCCACCTCCCCGTTCTGCTGATCGAGCTCTACGTGGTGTTTCATATGGTTCATGAACCTGCAGAAGCACAAGGTACAGACAACATGTAAAAGTCAGTAGCCTTGGAGACATGACAGACTCACAGAAGAGACATTACCTGCCCCCTCGCCCCCACATTCCCGTTAGGGAACGAAGAGTTCTGTGGAAGGAGATACACTGGTCTCCCTTCCTCTACCCAAGGGTGTCTTTTATTTATTAAAAGATACCTATAGTAATAGCTAAGGTACTCACTATGGATTTTGTAATAATAATCCTTAGCAAGACTGGACAATAGAACCATTCCCCAAAGGGAAAGACTTATTAAACAGGTAAGAAAATGTCAGTCCTCTCTTCTCCACAGTAACGTCCAAGGCTCTCAGACACTCACCGAATGTTGTTCTTTAGCCTTTTGGTACAATGTGGGCATCGGAAAGACGTGGCGACCTTAGGGAAGTTTGTGAGTTGGGCTACTTTGCCACCGTCCCGTCCATAGTAGAAGTCATCCACTAGCATGATGAGCTTGGTCTGGACAGCGTCACCCACATTCTCATTTGGCTCTGGGACTTTTGTAGGTGGTGACAGCGCAGGAATTGGTGTAGAAGAGGGTGTGGAAGCAACAGGAGCTGTTTTCTCAGGGGACGGGGGCTTTGCTGCTGACGGGACACTGGGTTCGGAATCCAGAGACTTTCCTTTCTTCTGGTATTCGACCATTTCCGGGCAACAGTACTATCAAGAAAGAAGACATCGATCATTCTGGCTCTCCTGGGGTCTAGGGTGTGCTACTCCCCCAAGTCCAGAACATTCCTTGGTAAGTTTGGCTCTAGGTATTCTCATCCAGCTTTCGCTCTCCAGTTTTCTACAGCATTTCCAAGATTCACTCTTTTTCTAGTGTATATGTATTTACAGCCACGTGCCACTCCAAACACCGTATCTTGTACTTCTCTTTCCTGCCTGAGCTCCTGTAACCACTCACTAGCTTAACTTGGTTCTGAGCCCCCTGGCAGGAGGAAGTTCCGACCTCTGCATGTGGACTAATGTCAAAGCACAGAGGCTAGAAACGCAACTGGTTAGCAGCTCCCGACTCATCTGACAATACAGCCAACTTGGTTTGGGTTCTGATTCTAACACACCTGTTCTCCTGGGCAGTTTCAAGACCTACCACCACTAAGGAGCCAAGGTTGCATATGTTCTGATCTATCTGAGGGTCTTTAAGTGTATCCTACCACAAGCACAGCTCTTCCAACCCAGTCCCAAAGAGAAAGTAACCCTTAAAAAGCCCCCATCATTGTAGAGCCCCTGCTTCACAAGTTCCCAATATGACAGGAGGTACGCAGCAGTAGCCCTTTAAGTTGGATGCCCATCACAGGCCATATCACTTACACACATGTGACCTCTCAAAGCTTCGGTTACACGGAATTGAGCGTTACACCGTGGACATATTTTCCGTCCACCATCTTGGAGGTCAAACACGGGGACAGAAGAGGTCACTGGAAGAAGTGAGAAGCATTGATGAGATTAAGAAGGTGATACTGGAAACAGATTACTGGCCTTTTGAAAAAAGGTTCCACACTCCCTGAAGGGCCTATCGAGGTTGGTCAGCAAGCACGAGCTCATTAGTAGGCACGCTGCTTTCATCCTTTCTCCTACCTCTAGGCCAAGGGTCAGCAAACCATAGCTCATAGACCAAATCCAGCCAGCGGCCAGTTTCTGTTTGGACCATGAGCATGTTTAGCACCTTTTCATGGACTCAATGACTATAATGTATCTTCTCTGGAGAAATGTCTAGTCAACTCCTTTGCCCATTTTTAAATTGGGTTGTTTGTTCTTTTGTTGTTGACTTGTAGAAATTCTTTATACATTCTAGATATTAACCCTTTACCAGAAATACGATTTGCAAATATTTTCTCCCATTCAGTGGGTTGCCTTTTCACTGCTGATAGTATCCTTTGATACGGTCTTACTTTTCTTTTTTTTTTTTTTTTGTTACCTGTGTTTTTGGTGTCATATGTAAGAAATCACTGCCAAACCTAACGTCATGAAGCTTTTCCCCTGTGTTTTCTTCTAAGAGTTTTACAGTTTTAGCTCTGCTGTTTAGTAGGTCTTCGATTCACTGAGTTCATTTTTGTATCCAGTAAGGGTCTACCCTTCATATTTTTGGATGTGGATATTTGGTTTTTCCAACACCATTTTTACATTTTTAAATGGTTGAAATAAAAGCAAGAGTAAGATCTTCTGCCATGTGAAAATTATAGGACATTCAGAGTCCCTAAGTACTTCCGGTGAAGCTCCGCCACGCTCATTCAGTTACACACTGCCTGTGGCTGCTTTGCATACAATGCAGAGTTGAATACCTGTGACACAGACCATGTCGTCCATACAGCCTAACCTACTTACTATCTGGTCCTTTACAGAAAAAGCATGCCGACCCCTGATCTAGACCGCTGAAAACCCTCGTGTTCATATCCTTCTACACCTGAAAACCTCTCGACCAAATCCCGACTTTCAAACCTTGTTTGGAAATCCAGCTCCTCGATGGAGCCATCCTTTGATGGTCCCACCCATGCCTGCTCAGTCAATCCATTTCACCCACCTACAAAGCACGTCCACAGAATTCCTTGTAGCTGATTCGCAAGGTTACTGTACCTTTCACTGAGGACTCAGGTCCGCTGGTTCTCTGAGAGCCATGGGCAGAGCTGTTGTTGGATACCACCATCGGCCCGGGACTCTGGCCCAGGGAAGGGATGGTGTTAAGGGTATTCACCAGTTTGGCCACTTCATTGCTATTTTCACCTGTAACCCCAGGTCGCTTCACAGTGACAAAGCTGGTAATGCTCACTGCAGGTGGAGAGGGAAAGGAGGGAGCTATGTTGGCCAAGTGAGAATCATCTGTTCTCCACCCACCACCCCGTCCCAGCTCTGCTGTCTCCTCTCCCCGAGCCTCACCTAGCTTGGGATTCGGGGTCTGGTTGGACTGGCCTGGAGGCTGAACGGCTAGCTGCCCCAAGGAGGTCGGCTGTGTGGCGGTGGGAGTGGTGGAAGTACTGGGAGTGGACTTGGTCTGCTGGGACTGGGACTGTGGGACGGTGCTTCGAATGGTGAGAGTGGCTGGGATGACGGTGGTGAAGGTGTTGGTGGTGGGCCTCACGGGCATGGTGGAGCCTGGCCTCACTGGGGTCATCTGAGAGAACACCTGGGGGACTCCAACTGTCGGCTTAACAAACTGGGTACCTGGGGCTTCAAAAGAGAGACAAAGAAAAGTGCCACATCTTGGTCAATAAGCTCACCTAGAATACATCCCCCCTGTCTCTATTGGAAATACTGGGATAGGAAGAGGTTATTTCCCCAAAATGATTGGTGACCATCAGAGGTTACCAAGAGTAGCACAGAGTCTCATATCTGAGAAAGTACTAGGCATTCAAGCCTACTACTAAAAGAAATTAGCCTACATAACCAGCCTTAAGAACATTTAACTGAAGAAAGAAGATTCCCATCAACTCTTCCCCAAAACCCCTTACACGCTCGCTGCCTTTTCTAGTCTAAGAATACAACCAGGAGTAGCTTGACTTTGGTACTGGAAGAGAAAGAACGGGCATAGCATAGGAGGCTATATGGGTATGTACAGGCCCAAAGGGCAGACTTGGTCCTGGAAAAAGCAATCTTGCTTTCTCAGAATACTAAAGGAGTCTTCCATTCTTATATAATAAACAAACTCAAATAGAAGACCAACTATTCAACTAGGATGTCCCAAAGATGAGAGTCTCCTGGCTCAGCTATAGACAATTCCACTGACATATGAGTATATTTAAGAAACATCAGAACTACATAGGATCAACTCAAAGACTGAAGGCAAAACAAAAACAAAAAATAACCCCCAAAAAACTACCTCTATGGGCGCTGAGAACAATAAAACTTAGGAAGACAAACTATAAAGACACCCTTACAACAACTCAACTATTCTTTTTTGGGCCTGAATTATAGTAAATTTAGACACTAAATAAAGAACTGGGGGAAAATTACAAGATTTTTAAAAATTATCTTTCACTTCAGTTTCTTAAAAAAAAACTAACTAGACAATATTTATCCTCAAAGGGTATGTCATTTGTTTAACTTATATCTAAAATCTATGCTATAAAATTAAAGCAAAATAGAGTTTATAATCCCACCACGTATATGAGTAGAATTATAAGGAATACAAAATTTGGGAGTTTGCATTAATAATATTCCTCCGGGACAACAAACTTACTAGCTGACTCAATGATGAGAAATAGAAAACTGACTATATAAATAAACCCAGTTTTACTACCTCCTATAGGGTGGTAAAAAGTAAAAAGGGAAATAAATAAAACCACCACCCTGGCCAAAGGTTAGAAACAGTATTCAAAAAAACAGGTTTAAATTAATATGAGGTTTATAGTTTTAGATTTTCCTTAAATACACTTTGCAAATGACCTAGAGTGTGTTGAGACAATAAAAACAAATCTTCTGGATGTGAGTGGATTCCACATGGACAGACATTTTTCCTTACCTGGGACTAGTGTAATTGGTCTAACCGTTTGGCCTTGCTGTACGTTCAGCACAATCCCAACCTGATTCATTGCATTTTGTACAGGCCGGACATTTCTTACAGGAAATCCCTGCGTTAAAAAGCAAAGTGATCTTTAACATAGAGACCCGCTAATGCCAGCAGAGACTGCAGTCAGGCCTACATCCAAAAAACTTCCCCCACTCTTACCTAGTAGTACCCTCTCTGGAGCTTTTAAATGACTGAGATGGAGCAATTTAGGGATTCTGGCAAACTTTTGAGTAACAAAATATGGAAACTGGAGAACAGGCTTGGGTGCATATGAGCAAAAATGAAAATCTACTTCCTGTCTTAAAAAAAAACTTCAGCTTAAAAAAATCTCATCCAAAGACTGGACCCTAACGTGCTAAAGACACAGAAGGGAAAAATAAAATAACTAGCAGTTATTCACCAGAGTGATTCAACATACACATAATTGTAAGGAATTGTTCCAAGTCCACTTCAAAGGCCATGAACCTCGGACAAATTTCTAAGAGAAGACTTTGTAACTGAGGAAGCCACAGGCAAAGAGGCGAATCTGCCTTTGCACCCCACGTCCAGCATTAGGTTTTCCACTTCAATGCACATGATGTAGCAAATAAGTCATCTTCCTTCTCTTCAAAGATCTGCCCACACCTCACCAATTTCACCTGGATTTCCAGAAGCCAACAAACTCACCCCATTTTAACAAAGACGGTTCAAGCAAAGGGCGAGAAGCCCTGAGGGCCAAGTGATAAGGCTTCTGAACCCAAGCTTTCCCATTAATTTCTGCCCAAACCTCCATCAAATCACTTAATAGCCCACTAAGGGGGATGAAGAGGAAATCAGCTAGCTGTAAGCTATGTTAGGCTTTCCACAAAAGTCAGCATCAATTTACAAAACAGCCAATGAGAAAGCGAGCTCAAAAGACAGGATGCAGGACCGTTTCTCATGATGTCACAGACTCTAAGGCAGATACTCTCCTCTGCACCAAGTCCCAGGATCCCGAGTCCTACTCACCTGTGTGGTGATGAATATGGGCTGTGAGGCCACAGGGGCACTAGTCACATGATTGGCATTCTGCATGACCTGGACAGGCCTCAGTACTGGCTGACTAACCATTGTGCCCAGACCCGGGGCTGGATTCTGGGTGAGGATGAGCGGCTGGCCGCCTTGTTGGACCAAAGAATTGCCAGCTAAAGGGTGAAAGGGAGAAAAAACAGGAACATAAGAAAACAAACCCACATTTTGTGAGAAACATTATGATCTTAGATAAGAAATGGTGTCCCAGATATCAAAATATCCAAGACTATCACTCACCTCAGGTTTAACGTCACCAAATTCACCAAAAATTTAAGCTTCACCCAAATCTACAACTAACAGAAAAACAGGTAGGTAGGGGAGGTTCACTAACATCTCCCCTATGTATCTTAACTACGGATGTCTTAAAATATTAAGACCTCTACGTGACTATTACTTTGACTAATTATTTAGGTGACCACACATAATCTCCCCATACCAAATCAGCCAAACAAAATAACATATAAGTTTTTTTTCCCTAAAAAAACAAACAAACAAATTTTCCTTGAAAAAAATTAAAAAAACCAAAAGCACCACATTTAACCTATTTTGTCAGAATGTAGTTTGCTGCTAACCCATCTTAATCCTTTTACAAGAGGAATACTCATCAACAAACATTAATTCAGCGAGTATACAGAATTTAAAGAGTGGCATCTTTTCCTAGTGAGTCAAATCTCAGAAATGCAAAACTCTAAACAAGCCCTACCTTTTACAGGTGTGGGAACACAGAGAGTGGCAGGCTACCTTCTCTCCATGTCAAGACTGATAAGGAAAAGACCTGGTCAAAAACTAACCCACATCAAGTAAAGATATCACTTCAGAAGATAATAATTCATTCATGAATAAGTATTAATGGATATTATAAATACTAATAAGGTGGGCAATTATTGAAATATTCTAAATTCTTTTTCATTTGTGAGAAAAGCAATTTTTAAAATGTTTTTAAGTCCTCCATTTACTACATAGGGCTGAAAAATCCTTATTACAAAGAATACAGTTTCCTAATTACAAAGAATACTTCAAAACCAGACAAAATTTCAGGGAGCCCATATACCTGTATCAAAGACGAAAGCAACACACTGCCCCGCCTTTTTACCTCCAATCACCAGAATGGGATGGAGTCCTCTGAACTGTATGTTCTACTTGACAATGAGTCTCTGCCGTTAGCTACAAAGTTAGGCCAGGAGAGGAGGTTTACAGGTGGCTATTAATGGGCCAACGGTGGCTTGTCCCACATTCTCCCAGAAACTGAGAGCCCATCAGTGGACTAGACCCTCACAGTTACTGGGCCAGCAGACTAGTGATTACAGAGGTTGACAGATAAACAAAAAATTCAACAAGTTCTATCTAAACTAACTATGCTGGCAATTTATTGAATATATAGATTTTAAATCTAAATGTTTTATTATGGAGAAGTTAAATACACACACACACACACACACACACACACACACACACACACACTATAATAAATCTGCATGTACCCATCACTGAGTTTCAACAATTATCAACTTAATGACCCATCTTGTTTCATCTATACCTTCCACCCACTTACCAGCTCCCATATTATTTTGAAACATGTTCCAGATCATAGCATTTCATCTGTAAATATTTCAATATATACCTCTAAAAGAACTTAAAGAGCGAGTATCAATACCATTATCATTCCTTAAAAAATGTAATAATAATTCTGTGACTATAGTTGATAACACTGTATAATAAATTGAAATTTGCTGAGAGTACAACTTAAATGTTCTCACTCCTCCCCCCCAAAGATAAATATATGAGGTGACGGAGGTGTTCATTAACTAGATACTGGGAATCCTTTCACAACATACGCGTGTATCAAATCACTACCATGGACACTTCAATTGTATCTTGCAATTGTATTTGTCAGTTATACTCTATAAAGTTAAATATATAGTAAGTCTTTTTTTTTAATTTATTTGGGTGACAATTGTTAGTAAAATTACATAGATTTCAGGTGTACAATTCTGTAATACATCATCTATAAATCCCATTGTGTGTTCACCACCCAGAGTCAGTTCTCCTTCCATCACCATATATTTGATCCCCTTTACCCTCATCTCCCACCCCCCTTACCCTCTGGTAACCACTGAACTATTGTATAGTAATTCTTTAATATCAAATACCAAGTCGGAATTCAAACAGACGATTGTCTGTAATTTTTAAAGAGTTTGTTTGAATCAGGTTACAAAAGGGTTCCCAACAGATATTCAACTGATAGACATATCTCTTAAGTCTCTTTTCATCTATATACGTAGGTTCCCCACCCATCTTGTTTACTCCTGTACAATTTATGGCGGAAAAATATTGACTAAACAAAAACATATATTTTCTATTCATTATTTCAACTGCTATGGTAAAAAAAGAAATTCTGTTACTTATCTAAGCCTAAAAATTCTTAAGATAATCACTGACTCAATATCCCAACTAAATACAGGAGGGGAATGATGGAAATATTTTGCATTATGTGAAATCAACCAGCATTAGCAAGTCTTGAAAGAGACCCTGTTCCCGTGAAATCTGCACCAACTCTACTATTATAAAGAATGTCAACATGGGCATTTTCTGCAAATATTCTCTATGACACCAGGGTCATGTTTAAATTTTGGTGGGTCGTTAGGACTTTTCCAAAAATATAGTGCAAACAAAAAAGTGGGTTTCTAAGCTCAGATTAGGTTCATGATGCAATTGAAAGTAAAATCCAGCCTATGGCAAGTCACACTAAGTAAATTATACTTATTTATCATTTTTAATGAATTATTTGAATTTGAATGAATTCTAATATTCTAATGAATTTTTTAAATGATTTCTGAATTCTTATTAATTCTTTTCTCAAAGAAATTCTAACAATTTGAAGGTCGTACAAAGTTCTAGTTCTGGAGAATGAAAGTGGCAGTGAGAATCGTGAGGCTTAAAAAGCCTTTCACAGAATTATCCAGCCAATCAATCTCCTGCCTCTAAGTTTACTCTCAGCGCCCAAACCAGGCACCACAGCCATAAACTGATTAAATAAGGGAGGGAGATCACAGCAGCTTCTCTCACAGTATGTTCTGTTCGTTGGACAAATCTGAACGTCTTCATTTTTTCCTTCATTCTTTTAAGCTCACTTACACAGTCTTAAAACCCTTAAGAGGGCTAAACTGGAGTTGAAATGAGCTAAAGAGGGATGAAAATCCTAACTTGTTCTGCATTAAGAAATTTATCAAATTAAATTCACATCTTTCACAGCTCAGAATTAAGTACTGGTTTATTTTCCTTCATAATGTTTCTTTCCAATGCAAACATATGATCAGTCAAAACTATAGGACTAATTTCCCAGGGCTGAGTGACAGATTATGGCAAAAAAAGAAAAAAAAAAAAAAAAAAAAAAAAATATATATATATATATATATATTCGAAATTTTATTCCTGACACTTTCTTACACAAACAATACCCCCTAAAGCCAAAAACAGCTTTACTGAGATATAATCCACATGCCATATATATCACCCATTCAAAATGTGCAATTCAGAGGTTTTCAGTATAGCCACAAGACTTGTGCAATGATCACTATTTAATTCCTGAATATTTGCATCACCCCAAAAAGAAACCTGCACCCATTATTAGTTATTCCCCACTCTCCTCTCTCCCAGCCCTGACAACCACTAATCTACTTTCTGTCACCATGGATTTGCCGATTCTGGACATTTCATATAAATGGAGTCATACAATACGTGGCCTTTTGTGTCTGATTTCTTTCACTCAGCACTATGTTTTCAAGTTTCATTCATGTTACAGCATATATCAGTATTTCATTCCTTTTTTAGGGCCTAACAATATTCCATGGTATGGCTATACCACATTTTGTTCACCCATTCAACAGCTTAGGTTGTTTCTACGTTTTGGCTATAAAAAAATAATACTGCTATGAACATTTGTGCGCAAGTACTTGTGTGAACATATTTTCAACTCTCTTGGGTATATAACTAAGAGTAGAACTGCTGGGTCACATGATCACTCTATGCTTAACTTTTTGAGAAACTGCCCAACTGTTTTCCATTTTACATTCCCCTCAGCAGTATGTGAGAGTTCCAATTTCTCCATATTCTCACCAACACTTGCTATTTTCCATCTTTCTGATTATAGCTGTCCCAGCAGGTACAAAGTAGTTGTGGTTTTGATATGCATTTCCTTAACAACTAACAATGTTGGGCCCCCTTTTCATGTGTGTATCGGCCATTTATATACCTTCACTGGAGATGTGTCTATTCAGATCCATTGCCCCAAAAATTGGATTATTTGTCTTTTCATTACTGGATTGAACTAGTTCTTTGTATAGTCTAGATACAAGTCTCTTATCAGATATATTATTTGCAAAAATTTTCTCCCATTTTATGGGTTATATGTTTTCACTTTCTTGATTGTGCCCTCCCTTTGAAGCATAAAAGGTTTATTACATTTTTATGAAGTCCAATTTATCTAATTTTTCTATAGTTACTTATGCTTTTGGTGCCCTACCTAAGAAACCACTGCCTAAGTCAAGGTCATAAAGATTTACACGTTTGCCTTTATAGTTATAGTTTTAGCTTTTACATCTAGGTCTGTGATCATTTACAGTTAATGTTGGTACTGGTATGAGGTGGGGGTGGGAGGTACTTCATTTTCATCAATGTGGAAAAAAGCATTCAGTTGCCCCAGTATAATTTGTTAAAAACAAAACAAAACAGACAAACAAAAAAACTGTTCTTTCTCCATTGTATAGGAAAGGATTTTTTTTTTTTAAACTATCACTCTCCGTGGGACAACAGGTATTTTGGAGTACAGGTCAAAACTGTGTCCATCCCCACGCCCTCGCCCCATTCATTGTTTGGAAATAGTTTTATCTTAATTATACTTTAACATGTGATTCACAGAGACTCTTATATAAAACTTAGGTTATGAAGTGTAATGAACAACAAACACCACCCAGTTTCAGACTAGACCATTTTAAATACACCCATGTGCTCCGCCTACTCTTTCCGTCCCACACACTTAAAAACGTTCCTTAAAATCATGAGCCAAGTGAATGCCTTTTAATGTAGAGAGTGCAAGGAAAATAAGAGACCCAGATAAATGACAAAAGCCAATCAATGCCCCAAAAGGGACAGTCTTTTAAAATGTGATTACTGGAGGAGGTGGCTGTTGGGAATCAGGAGCCAGAATGGTTTTAAAATGGGTCTTACAGAAGGGTGGGGAGTAGGGGGGCGGGGGGAAAGACAGCTTTTTAGTTTCCAGAGAGCCTAGTGCGCTAGGTGAAATAATACTGAATTGCTGAAAAGGTATTCTCCCTTGCTATGTTAATAATGTAATAAGTAGACAATATATCAATACAATTAAACGAAAGGCTTATTATATAGGTGAACTGGGTTGTAAGAGGAACGTTTTGTATCCACTCTATTGTGAAGTCTTATCCCTCCATCTTATCCCTATGCTGGCATCCAAGAGTACCTGATAAAAAAGTTACAGACCATATATATACATATATATATATATACACACACATATATACACATATATATACATATATATATACATATATATACATATATACATATATATATATATATATATATATATATATATATATATATATACTGGACCTATTAATGTGTGCTTATCTATGCATGCACAGTTTTTGGAAGAATATGCAGACATATGTAACTGTGGTTATACCCATTTTTTTTTTAACCATGAAGTTGGGTTAACATTTTATTTTGAATACTAGCAGTTTCTGAAATAAATGAAATCAATTTATATATACTGTATATTTAAAAATTAGTACACAGGCCTGAAGAGGGCTCGGGAATCGAGTCCATTCAGAGTCAAGGGGACTAGGTCATGTCAGTGTGTCATGAGATGCTCATCACGGCCTTGGAACCCTTGGATCAAAGAAAAGTTTAGCTAAACTGGCTGCTAATAGAGCTTAGAGCTTAGAGCTTTGACAGATTATTTTAAGAGAACCCAAGGACAGCAGTAAAATACAGTGGAAAGGCCACAAGCTTCCAAGTCTACATAATTCAAGTCCAGTTTAGTCAGTAACCAATTATTTGACCTTAAGCAAATTGTTTAGACTTTCTAGGCCTCAGTTTCCACATCTGTAAAAATGAGAGAATTCTCTAGTGGTGCCTCATCTTTACATATATATGAAGGTCCTTATTTATAAGTTGAAAAAATTTCTAATTATAAGTTGAAAAAAATTCTAAGTGCTTTCCACATGATAAAAATCATACTTTCAGTGACCAGAGATTGAGAAAATATGGGGAAAGAGCTGCTGGCGGTCACTTCTTTAGAGCAACAGATTAGGACAATCTGACGCTGTCTTATCAAATCTTAAATGCCCGACCCAGCAATCTCACTTTGTACTGCAGATGTGCCTACATAGTGAGTGATATAATGCCTGAAAATGTCCACATAGCACTTTGTATTTTTAAAGGAAATAAAATAATAAAAAATAAAGTCCTTTTTAGCAGTGCAACAACTCTATGAAGGTGCTTCTTGCAGTTTTGAAGCTTGAGACATAACTTGCCAATAACTCACAGAGTGTAGAAACAGTCATCAGAAACAAAATTAAAAAAAAAAAAAAAAAAATCAACACTACACAGCCTCTCTAGTCAATAAACACACTAAAAACACTACTCTTTCACCATTTCCTTCATCTAGGCAACCACCCTACCCTATTTTCCATACCCAGGAACCACTAACCAAATGAACCTGCCAGAGAAAATACAGAACAAAGCTGCCCTGGGGGAATTCTTACCAAACTAGTGGCAATTAAAAAAAATAAATAAATAAAGCAATCAAACAAAAAAACAAAAACCCCAGATCTCTTTAATAGTTACGAGTTTTGGGTTTACGTTTTCTCTCCTTGGAGTGACCAGCAGCCAGATCGGGCGGCACTGACTTGAAACAAGCCACATGAGTTCAGCACCAACTCAGAAGGGACAGCACCACCTACTGATGGCTTCCCGATGGGGACTGTTGCTAAATTCCCTCCCACTAACGGAACCACATCTGTGCCTGAGAACGAAACAGGCGCAGCTGCTCCTACGACCTCTGGTACGCTCGCGCCCCTCCCAATAATCCCACTTACCATTGTTGTTGGCAATTAGTGTGACAAGAGTCTTCTTTGTACTGTCGCTGTTCTGTGCCCCGCTGCTACTAACGGTGGTGGACGTAGAGAGGTGCCCGGCCACAGAGGCATGGGCAGCGATGGGTACTGGAGCCGAGACTGGCTGCTGGCTCACAGAAACTGCGGGGAAGGGGAGGCACAGTCACTTGGAGGCAGGGACAGAGGACACTAAAGGACACTGTTCTACTCTTCCCTTTGCATCTCGTTGTAGGTCTCCATAGCCAAAGTTGCCTGCTTTATTCGTAAATCCAACCGCTCCTGTGAATTCTCCTGCTTGTCCCTCACTCCACCAAGCAGACAGCATGGCTTCTTCTTTGTCTCACATTTCCTGGTCAGTGAACGCCCAAGCTGACCGATGGGGATTTTAGTGTGTTGCTTATACAGAAGCAAACCTTGAGGACTCAAAGGTTTCTGATCACCACTGCTGGTATTCAGAGCCATGCACAGTAAGCCGTCCACAACGCCCTGAGCCGTGTCCCGTCTCAGCCCAATCAATGGCCAGGAAGAGGAAAATACAGAGCAATGGGTCCAATGTGGGGGTCCGGTGGGGTTGGGGAAACTACCACCCACTTTCTGAATTCAGGGCAACCCAGAACTCGACCCTGCAATATCACCTTGCTGAAAGAGAAGCCAACAAGCCTAAGCTTGTAAACTGTCCGTGAAGGCAGACACAAAGCAAGTTCTGCTCGGCTCACAAATGAAACCAAGTTCAAGTAAAACACACAAAGGAAAAAAACCCCAAGACTATGTATGGGAACCTGTGATTTGACTGGGTACACAGATGAGCAATGACACAACCACCACTCTGCATTCTCGTCATGTATCAACCGGTAAGAGGATTGCTAGATGTTTGGCAAACACTGGTTAATACGAGGCTCAATGTTTTTAATGAATTAAATATTGTGCTTCCAGCTTTATGTATGAGGAAACCGAGGCACTTATAGATCAGAGCATGGAAAATAAAGGTGGCCCCAGCGCCACAATGAGGCATCCCCGGATTCTTACAGTCTTTCTCCACCTCACACTTTCTTAGCAAAAATGCCGTTCAACGGAGTCAATTTAAACAATGTAAGATCAAGCGCTTCCGTTACCTGTAGTAGTTTTATCCACGGAATTATAATCTTCTACTACAGAATCCTCAATGACATCACTGATCTTCTGCCATGGCTCCAGCTCCTCCTCCTCACATTCCATAAACAGGTCGGTGTCCGCCATGCTGCAAGAAAAATGATGAAATAAGATATTGGCCTCAGAATGGAAGAAACTGTTTTGTACAAAATATAGAATCAGATTCTTGAATCCATTGGTAACCATTTCCTCTAACCTCCTATTTTCAAGGGTCCAAATTCGTAACTCTTATTCTTGAAAAAATTTATTGTGGAAGAATCCACAGCAAATTCTTCAATAATTAGGATTATAAAGATTTAACCTATAATACCCAGGGTGGGATTAGGGTAAAGTGAATCATGCAAGTGCATGGCTGGATCCTGTCTTTACTTAAAACGGATTATTTCATTATGAGATTTTTTTGTATTAACATTGAGCTTTTAAAATGATACATTCAAATACTATTTCTCTTTATTACCAAGCCTTTCTGCAACTTCTGAAAGTCTGCACCCAAGATGAGAACCTCGTCACTTGTCACATCAAGTCCCAGCCCCACTGCTATTCTGTATGCCCCACCATGATTCTAGAGTCAGCCTTTAATTTGAAAACACTGCCAAGGTGATGCTTCTTTTAAAAATAAAGCCTTCATCTCTTCAACGCAAAGACAGAGCTTTTGCTATTCTGCCCTCCATATTAGTTGACTAAAGGTCAATTTCTTTTCCTTGGAATGGGAGTAGCATTACAGCTCAATGTTCAAACAAAGCCTTTAATTTAATGCAAAGGGTCTCAGAGCCCTTAGTGTCAGCAGTAAAATTTTCACCATGCCCTAAGTCAAAAGCAAAACAAAACAAAAAAACAAAACAAAACGACCAACCTAAGTAGTTAGGTTCATTTGATGATGGACAGCATTCATTTGTGAGATGCCCAACAGATGATGGCATCAGTTTCCTTGAAAATTTAAAATACCCAGGCAATGCCTCAGTGAGTTAGCAAGCTACAGCCAAATACCCACAGTTTTAATGGCTCAAGTGCTTAACTTGATTAAGTGGTCTCTAACCCTCTTATTTTAATTATTTTGGTCTTCCCAAAACCACAAAGGGGAGAAGGAATGAGCACGGAAAGAAAAAGATCTAAAGTATCAACTTTAAATTTCTCAGTTTTGTATTTAATTTATGTACACAAAGGACAATGCTAGCCAGAAACTGAATTAAAAAGAAACTAAATCCATATCCCAGTCACTCTGAGCCAAAACTACAAAACACACACTTCTATATTTTTCAGTCTAATTCCACTTTCGAAAAAGATCCCACTCAAAACTCATTTCCTAACTACTTAATTTTTACACATTGTTCTTTGCTGTATAACTTTCTGTGAGGCCGCAGCCAACAGACGACTAACAGTGATTAACGCATAAATATCAAACACTCAGCAGAATGAATATAAACTATGGATAACCTCTACAGATGGTTTTCAAGGATCTTCTTTCAGCTCTGACCAGCTGCAAGCAAACTCTCCATACATATGCTGAACAATCTGTAGAAAATTTCCTTTGGAATAGGACAGTTATCTAAATGCAAACTGTGGTTTTCAATGTCATGCCTGTGGATATTAAAATATTTGCATATCCAAAAGGCTGGTTTTTTATGTCAAGTATATAATATTTTAAGTTCACATTTTATTTCGTGAAAGAATTTTAATAAGAATATTGGAGTTTCTTCCATCTTACCAAAGTCAAATTATGTTATTCCTCCCACGAAAAAGGTACTCTAAGAAACAGAGTGGGAAGGGTAGATTTTGAAAAGATAGCAAAGAAGGATGTTTGTGTTCTAACTAGTTTTTAACAAGTGAGAAGGAAAAATAACTCCTCAGGTAAATGCTTTGCTAAGAAAACCAAGGTAAATTAAAAGATTCAAAACTGAAAGAAAACTCAACTTAGAAACTATTTTCAAGTGTTTTACAGCAAAGCAGAGGGAATTAACTAAGAAGGTTTCTCAATTCAGAAGACCATAAATCTGCGACTGAGCCTGTATCACGGACTTACACCCAAAACATCTTTGAAAGACACCAAAACCAAGTTTTCAGTTAGCCCTCAATTCTGACCTAGACTCTTTTCTCAGAACGTGATCATTCCTTTCATTCCAACATCAATAGCTCAGAATCCAAAAATTGAACTTTATCAAAATGATGGCCAGGCCACAATAGATCTCAACCTACTTTAAAACTTTAAAAATGAAAAATGAAAATTTAGCATCCTTCTTGTAATTTTCCAGTTATGAAAAAGAAATCATCATTAATATGATGAAATGCTGTATTTAATATCTCCACCAGATGTTCAAGAAAAAAACACCATCATTCTCTGTGAGCCACAGCATACAGTCACTTTTTCACTATTTCTGTTCAAAGGAGACAGGAATTACTACGTAAGCAGTACTAAAACGTACAGATCTTCCCAAACTATTGTTCTACTCATGTCCAGCATCTTTCCACACCAAGCCTTTAACTTAATCTCTCACAAGAGGAAACAAACCACCTGAAATTTTTTTCTCTTTCCTATTATTTTGCTGTAAAGGACAAATGCACCCATAGACTTCTTCTCACTAAAAACCAAAATTATGTTGAAATGCAATCCTTACTCAATTGAGGGACATTTTTATTTCTTCTGAGAAACTGTAGGTAAAAGTGTGAATTTCAGAAATTAAAGCCCAGTAAATAGGGCACTGTGCTATTTATTATACATCAAGGGGAAAACTTGGATGGGCAGTGAATTTAAGATTTATTATGTAACCAAGCGAAAGGGGCAAACTTTCATGATGTTACAACTACGAGTCTCTGTATCAAGATTGTAGTGATTCCATTTGTGTTGTTTTTTTTTTTTTTTTTTTTTTTAACTTTTATTTATTTAAATGTGTCTTTCCAGGACCCATCAGCTCCAAGTCAAGTAGTTGTTTCAAACTAGTTGTGGAGGGCGCAGCTCACAGTGGCCCATGCGGAGATAGAACCGGCAACCTTGTTGTAAGAACACTGCTCTAACCAACTGAGCTAGCCAGCCCCGTCTTGCTATTTTTAAGGTGAGATATACATTTTAATGAAATACAAAAGTAGTCAGACATGTATCCATCATCCAGCTTCAAAAATTATCAACTGAAAACTAATCTTGCTTCCTCTATGCCCCCTTCTCCTTCCTATTATTTTCAAGCCAATACCTAATATTACATTCATAAATACAGAGGGTGCCAAAAAAATGTACACATCTGAAGAAAGGAAAAAACTGCATTAAAATTGTCATACTCAATCCACACCGATAATAAAAGATGAATACAAGTCATATGTATACATCTTTTTGGCATCCACAGTATTTTTGGCATGTAGCTCTAAAAAATGAGGACTTGAAAATCACAGTACCATTACATGCCTAAAAAATGGAGAGTCCCTTATCAAACATCTAGTCAACACTCAAATTTGAAATTCTCTCAAATACCAACTTTTAGTTTATTGGAATTAGGAGCCAAACAAGGCCCACATATTATGACTATTTGATAAGATTCATGAGTCTCTCATTTATAGGTCTTCCTTCATCTCGTTTCCCCTTGCAATTTATTTCCTGAAGGACCCGGTCACCTCCGGGCGTTTCTACAGTCTGGATATTGCTGCTCACACACACAGGGTATTAACATGTGCCTTTGTCCGCGGCACATCCCGAGTGATAGCTGGATCCAGAGGCATGACTGCACACAGGTCCAACTCCCTTCTCCCTCTAAGACCACTCTTAAGGGTGGTGTTTTCTTACAGCAGGAGGCATGCTCAATGTCTGGACACACTCATTCTAACTTTGCCATTCCTTTTTTTCTTAATTGGAATGCTTCTACAAAAAAAAAAAAATAATAAATCTAGTATTTGGTCACCCTGTGATGCAATTCATATAGTAAGTCTTGATTCTTCCATCTTGCTCGATCCTTTCCCTCTATTTACCAGTTTTCAAAATAATGAGTCACTGCACTAGCATTACCACAAAGTGACCAATAAGCTTGTTCTTAAATTATTGTTATGCTATCACAGATTTAAACACTCACTGAGTTCTTCACTGAGAACTCTAAGTGTCCTATTTTGGCCAGTGAAAGCGTTTTCAGTCGGCTCCTGAGTCCTGACACAAGCTTTTGTAGTGTTTGATAAAGTCCTTGCATCTGATAAGACGAGATGTTCCAGGCTCATCTCACACACGTACATTTCCTGCCCTAGACCAGGAATCAGCCACTTTTCCAAGGAGCTCTGATTCCTTTTGGTGGAATGATATTCCAAGGCCACAGTCCAGATGCCAGGGGCCTTTCTGCTCACTTTAAACATAAAATTATCTCTGTAACAACCCCAACTATTAGTTGGCTATCTTCAATTTCACTCCTCTGTCATTTGGCAGAAAAATTCCACATCCACAAATAATATTTGTCTTAGAAACTTTAAACAAAATTATATTTTCTTCTAAAATTCTTGAGATGTTTCAGTCTTATAACTTACATTTAAAAATTCTCATTACTTCCACTCTTACCCTTCCGCAACTGTATGTATTCCCTTTCCGTTCCTGTCACAAGATGCCTAGATCATTTTCATGATTACATATAGTTTTAAATTTTTAGGGGCAATCAAAGGTTAACAAAGAAGACACATTTAGTTTAATCAAGTCCTTTAGCAAGTAACTACTTTTTAAAAAACTGTCTTGGGCAGCCGAATGGCTCAGTTGGTTAGAGCGGGAGCTCTCAACAGCAAGGTTGCCGGCTCAATTCCCGCATGGGATGGTGGGCTGCGCCCCCTGCAACTAAAGATTGAAAATGGTGACTGGACTTGGAGCTGAGCTGTGCCCTCCATAACTAGATTGAAGGACAACGACTTGGAGCTGATGGGCCCTGGAGAAGCACACTGTTCCCCAATATTCCCCAATGAAAAAAAATTAAAAAAACAAAACTGTCTTTTCTTGAACCCTCAGGATATAGACAGATCACCTCAAAGACACCAAACAAATTTCTCAATTACTCCTAACAAAAATTTTATCCATAACACATAGCTAATAAAGTTCTTTTCCAAGTAAACTAGGAGGTGGGGGTGGGGAACAGATAAAGCAAAAGGCCTAGACCTTGACTTACAAAGGAAGAGCCCATTTCTACCTTCAATAAACTTTCCAAGACAGCTAAAAACTTCCATCATGCTTGCGTGTTCTCCAACACAGACCAGGCACAGCCCAAGCTGTGCAGCACACCTGCAGAAGGGGCTGGGTTTGAGAGCTGTCCACAGGTGCTAGGACGGGGAACCCAGTGAATACAGGACATCATGAAGGAATCGTCACACGTGCCAGTGGACTTTATCCAACTTGGTGATACTAGAAGAGGATAGTAGAAGAGGTGTTTGCCCCAGAAATCATCTGGCAAGGTCTGGAGGCATCTTTGGTAGTCATAACTCGGGGTGGAGGTAGGGAGAAGTCCTACTCGCATCTATCTACTGGGGAACGACGAGGGGTGCTATTAAACACCCAATCACGAACAGGCCAGCCAGGGACTTATCTGGCCCAGAATGTCTGAAGTGCGAAGACTGAGAAACTCTGATCAAACTGAATGGGGAAATTAAAAAAAAAAAAAAAAAAATCACGCCACATTCCATGCATAAAGAACTATCACTGAAAAAAAAAAATGTATCTTCTCTGCAACAGAAAGGATGAGTGGAACAGGTTCCTACAAATTGTTCGAATGGTGAAAACATTTTTATAAAACTCATATACATCTAGTTTGTTTCACCCCATAATCGTCTACCTGTGAAACCTGATTTTACCTTCCTATTCATCTGACGACTTTTGTGCCTTTCTTGTTCTTCCTCAACTACATAATTTCCCCTCATAAAACTGAAGCTTATTAGCTCCCCAAAGTTACGGTTAATATTGGTATTTGTTATGACCAGTACTGACTGGTGAATAATTTTTGTGAAAATAACTTCCCAAAGACCTTTATCTAATCGCCATTTCTAAAATTTTTGGTTGTGAGCCCTTTACAATTCCTCTGTGGGTTGCTTTTCTTAAATAGATCACCTCTTTTTGCCTCTTCAACTTTTCTGAATCATTTCCGGAGGGCAGTGAACCAATATCATGATACCAACCTATTTCTGTGTTTTTCTCAACGTCTCATTGTTATGCTTGAACTTAGTTACAGAAGTCGCTCTACATGTCAAAAGCCAATGGTGAGATCAGTAATAAAGTTAAATGGAAAAATGTTGACCAATAATCCAAACTTTGTCATCAGCTGTTTGGTCTATGACTTGTTCTTTTATAAAAAGCAAACAAGAAAAGCCATTGACAATAATGTTTATCCTAAATGGAAAAAAGCGTTTAAATTTGACTTCGTTTATAGGAAATACAGCAATACAAGACTAGGTTAAACACCACCACAAGGAAATAATGAGATAACGCCAGAAGGTGAGACATTCTATAAAGAAATAATCAGACAAATGCAGAATATGAAATATTACAAAACATGGTCTCTTGGAGTGGCCGGTTAGATCAGTGAGTTAGAGCGTGGTGCTGGTAACACCAAGGTTGCTGGTTCGATCCCCACATGGGCCACTGTGAGCTGCGCTCTCCTTAAAAGAAAAAAAGAGGTCTCTTTACACACACACACACACACACACACACACACACACACACACAGTTAGAAGACCAAACTAGATTAAAGCAAAGAGACATAATAAAATGTAACATGTGAACCTTTATTGGATTCTGGTTCATAAAAAAGCTGTAAATGATAGTTTGGGGATAATTAGAATATTTGAATATAGACTACAGGCATACCTCAATTTATTGCGCTTCGCAGAGAATGCATTTTCTATAAATATAATAGACGGTTTGTGGCAATCGTGCGTAGAGCAAGTCTGTCAGAGCCGGGTTCCAACTGGCTCAGGTGCTGGGTAGCATTTTTTTCAGCAATACAGTGTATTTAAGTAAGGTATGCACGTTTTTTAGACATAATGCTACTGCACACTTAATAACACACTACAGCATGTGTAAAGATAACTTTTACATGCACTGAGAAACCCAAAAATCCGTGTGACTTGCTTTATTAAGACAATCTGAAACCAAGCCAGCAGTGTTTCTGATGCACGCCCGGAGATACTAGATGACATCTGGGAATTATTTTAAATTTTCTTAGAAAGGATAATGGTATAGAGTCATGTAGGAGAATGTATTTATTGCTAGCAAATGCATGAAAGTGTCATGCCTGTGACTTTCAAGTGGTTCAGCAAATACACAGATATTTTGGCATTTTCTTATAGATGTCAAATACGCCCACATGTTAAAAATGGTTGTGTGTCGGTGGAGTAGGCACCCCTGTAGTATTTGGTCACCTTTTGTACACACATGAAATTTGCTTAATAAAAAGTTGGGGGATCAGGTGAACAAAAGTCTGAGGATCTAATGTAAAACATGGCCAACGTCTGACAGTTGGTAACTGTATCATAGAATTGAAACCAATTTGCTAAACGAGTAGAACTTAAATGTTCTCACCAAAAAAAAAAAAAAAAGAAAAAAAAAAAGAAACGTGAGGTGATGATGTGTTAATTAACTAGATGGGGGAATCCTTTCACAATGTACATGTATATGAACTCACCTTGAGGTATATTTAAATATCTTACGATTTTCTATGTCAATTATACCTCAACAAAGCTGAAAAAGCTGGGGAGAAAAACTACTTACTCATATTTTGGTTGTCATGTTTTATACTACTATATTCTGTCTTTGTCTTCCTGCCATTTACTAAATCAAACTGGTAGTTTTGCTGGTTGAATTTTCGGTTAACTTGTCCTTATTTCTAGGAGCAGTTTTCACATAGATTGCATATACACATTTCTTAAGATGCAGCACAATAATGAAATATTAGAAAAAAGAAACGAATCTAAGGTGGGTTATACAAGCTACCAAGAAGGAAGGAACGGTAAGATAAGGTCAACACTGCCCTCTTCAATTAATCCAATCCCTGATGTGACATGTTGGTAACCTACATGGTTTCTGTGTTTTACAGCAATAACTGCACTAGTGACATGCTTCTGTGCACCCAGTAGGCTTTACTCAACGCTGCAGCTCATACAGCACTATTGGCAACCCCCATAGCCTTTTAAGTTTTTGGCATTCATCCTTCCATCCATAATGTGGGTGAACCAGATACATACCTTTTTAGGGAGGAGTGGACTGTATCTTAAATGCTGGCAAATAGGGTGGTCTATACTCAGGTCCTATGTAATCAGGTAGTCAGTAAAAGTCTATGTAATTGAAAAGGCAAGATACAAGGAGACTCTTTACAAATGATGTTATGTAAAAGCAGCAGAAAGAATCCTGCAGATATACCTGTCGGTCTACTTTTGCGGTATTTAATAGGCAGCAAATGTTTGCTTATCTTCATCTCAAAGAAGATTAGGAAAACATCTGTTTTCTACCAAAGCTTCCCACAAAGATTTGGCTCTTGAAGCTTTGAATTCCTTTAATTTGCCTGATTCTTTCATAGCTGTAAAATAAATACCAGGAACAAACAATTCAGAGTCTAACATTTCCAATTCACTGCTAGTACATACCCGCCCATAAATCAAGATAAAAAGAACATATGGAACAGGAAAAATGTTTTAAAAAACAAAAAAATTGAAGAATACCACTCTCTTGCTTCAGGGTGAGAAATAAACAATACTAATCCTCAGAACAACTGGCATTTGTTTTCAAGTTACCTCAATTTTTGGATTAATTCCAGAAAACCTATAGGGCTGAATCATTAATACGGCTATAAAACAAAATTACTGTTAAGCCTGTAATAAGCAGCTTTTATTTATCCAATCCATTGTATGGCCCATTTTGTCCCTCACAGGATGTTACATACAGTATTCACAGTGGATCCTTAAAAAGTCTTAATCGTCTAATATCCCACAACACAAAATACTTCCCACTTATCAGGCAGCAAAGTTATCAGGAAGCACCCAAATATCAGGAATGTGCTGTTTACTAAAACAACTAAAGTAAGCATTAAGTTCCCTATTTTTAAAGAGTTTACTATTCAAGAGTCCCTCTCCCAAGAAAAGCTTTTCTTCACTCACAGTTGGATGTTGTCTAAACTCCATTTCTGCTCCCTGGATTGCATCTCACTCTGGTAAATATCAGCAATACGTTAGTCTATTTCCCGTCTCCTCTCCTCCCCTGCCTTACAGGTAAAAACGTTTTTGTGGATATGGCTTACTATCAACAAAGCAGACTGTCAAATCATCTATCCAAGTCTTACCATATTGATACAACAAAGACCCCCAACCAGCTCTAGGGTCTGTAATTTAAATCTCCACCTTCAACGAAAAGACATACATGATAAAGATTCATTATCTGGAAGTATATTTTACCGTGATATGGCCAGGCATTATTACGTACTTTACATTCATATCTCAATGATTCTCACAATTTTATGCCCTAAATACTACATTTTACAGGTGAGGTCAAAATGGAGGTTTACAGAGATTAAGTAACTTGCCCAAGGTTACCGTTAGTAAATATCCCAGCCAGGATTCAAACCAAGCTTTTTTGCTCTAGAATTCTCCCCCAACTCACTGCCTCTTCTATTATTAACTCCAACTGACATTTTGTAAGTTCTCCAGATGTTCTGGCATGGAGGCAAGTTTGGATGATCTCAGGAGAAGCAGAGGACAGACCCTTGTTAAAAGTCTCTTGAAAGTTTTCTTAAAAATTTTTGGTCTCAGAACCCCTTTATACTCTTCAAATTATTGAGGACCCCAAAGAGCTTTTATGTGGATTATATCTTTTGATGTTTACCATATTAGAAATTAAAACAGAACAATTTTAAATACTTAGCAATACATTTTTAAAAACCCATTACATGTTAACATGTTCAATTAAAAATTACTCTTTTTCCTCAAAATAGCAAGGAGAGTAACACTGTTTTTGCATTTTTGCAAATTTTTTATGACTAGCTTAATAGAAGGCAGATGGATTTTCATAGCTGCTTCTACATTCGGGTACATAATGAAGACCTGGCCTCACACAGCTAGTAGGAAAAGGGAGAAAGTATTCTAGAAACCTTTCCAGATAGCTGTGTATATTGACGCAATACTAAAACTCAACAAATGGTAGTTTCTTAAAGGATAGTTGCGATCTTGGCATCTGAAACCCTATCAATGAACTTTTTATACTTTGCTATATTAAAATCCATTGGTGTAGCTTGCATTTTGAAAGGATTTTTTACCCATGGTGATTCTGAAACATCATGCACAGGTCATTTGGAAAATACGTATTTACTGAGCTATGCCCATCTTCCAAATGTTGACATCCATCATTATACAATATTTAAAAAAACACACAGTCATTCACATTGCTGTTATAAGAAAAGTTTTAAATACTGGGAAACTGTCAAACTTGAGATGTCAACTTTTAAAGAATTCTAATTTTCACCCTCAAATTTTTATCATTGATAACAAATACTGTCAACTGTTTTCCTGGAAGTAACAAGCTCACTTCATTAATTTTCAAGAAAACATCCGCCACGCACTCAAGTGTAAAAAACTAGCTTGTCAGTCGTTCTTTCAAGTAAAAATGCTGTTCCATGAAACATTCAGCTCACAAGTCAATCTCACAAGTGCTTTTCCTTATGACAACGATCACACCGTGGTAGGCAGTATAAGTGTTTTTTGTGTAAAATTCATAATGAATGATCCCTCTGATATCAAAAAAAGGTTAGCCACCTTGTTGCAACAAGTTCGTGAACTTCATTTTCCAACCCCGCACTTCCCAATTTATCATCGATTCTTTTTTTTTATTAAATTTATTGGGGTGACAATTGTTAGTAAAATTACATAGATTTCAGGTGTACAATTCATAGATTCTTAAAAAATTAAAAAGATGTACTCGAGGGCTGAGATTTAATAAAATTAATCACTTTTACTGCTTCATCAAGGACGTTCTCAAGTAAGCACAAGAGTTTCACACCACTTCTTTGCTTTGTGCTAAGGCACCGCCAGTAGTTTTTACTGCTTTTGGACCACGAGTGCAAACATCAGCGAAGAAAATAAACAGTGTCTTAGTGTCATTCTGAAAATTGTCCTCACAGCTCCCCTGAAAGGGTCTGAGGGGGCCCCCAGGGGTCAGTGGACTACACTTTGAGAACCGCTTTCCTAGATTATACCACTGGTTCAAGGTGGAACGGAAACACTACCAAGAGCCCGTTCCAGAGTCTTCATTCCTTAGTTCATTTCGTTTTGAGATACACCCCCAACATAGCTGGTATGTTATAACCATAATATAGGAAAGGGGCAGGAAATCAAGGGCACAGATTGCAATTTAATTGTTTAAAGATTCTATTTTGAGTACCTTTATGCTACACCAATAGTTCTCTGTGCGGTAGTTATCTTAAATCTCAGCTGAAGGACAGCCGGTTAAAAAAGTAGAGGTGACACCTCCCTCCCCATCACACCTAAACAGACTTGGGGATGAGGTCCCCAAAATGGCACTTTTTAGCAATCTCTAAGGTACTTTTTATGCACCCCGAAATTAACAACTTTTGTGCTAAGTGGTTCGAATTCAAAGTCCAACCTCCAGACCCAAGAGCAATAGGTGGTTTGAAATTCAACATCGTTCACCAAGAAACAGCCCTCTGTTGCCCCTCCTTTCCCCTTCATCTAGGTGTGAAAATTCCTGCGAGTGAAACTCCATTCTGTTTATGCTAAAAGTCATCCTTGTTACTTCCTTTAGTTTGAGATACACCTTCGACATAGCTGGTATGTTATGTGGGGTTTTGAGCTGCGGTGGGAGGTGTCTACACAGGGTAGAAGCCTATTCTGAGATAGTACAATCTCAATTTGGTACCTCAAAAATGAGACTGGGCTCAACGATTTACAAAGCTCTTCAGCTCCACCTTTTTCTGGGCAAAGAATGTGCACGACTAGTGAGCAGAGAAACGTGTTATCCCCAGTTTGAAGGCATCCCGCGTCTAACGGGAGAAGATACCAGGACAACTCGCAGAAAGGAGGGAAAGCAGGTGGACCAACCTCACTCTTCTATCGGTGCTAAGAATCCAGAGAAAATAGTCCCTAGAATAAACATGGCGCCCACCGCGGCAGGACATTATAATCGGAAAAATAGATTTTTCCGCCTCATCCCATTTTATAAATCACGGCGCCATCCCAAAGAAATTTTGGGGCCGGGGGAGGAGACTCGGGAAAGTAACTGCAGTGAACTAAGACTTGGGATGTGCCATTGGACCAAGCGGAGATTACATAACCCAGAGGAGCAGCTAAGCCATCACTCCGCTTCCTCCTCGCGCTCAAAAAGAGCGCCCCACTCGGTGCCCGGGGTGAGGGGGGCGCGGAGGGCCGAGCACGCCCCCGCCCGGGGCCGGCACCCCCGCCCCTCCCGCCCGCCTCCCCGGCGCGGCCTCGCCGCCCGGCCCGGCCCTCCCGCCGCGCCCCGCCGTCTCGCCGCCGCCAGCGCCCCGCCCCTTCCCCAGCGGGCAGCCGCCGCGCCCGCGCCCGCCCACTCCTCCGAGACGCCTCGCGCCGGGCGTGCGTGTGGACGTCGGGTGTGTGCGGGGCCGTGGGGCGCGAGTGCGCGCGCGCGCCGCGGCGGGCGCCGGGGGCGGGGCGCCGGCAGGCAGGCAGGGGCCTCCGCGGCCCGGTCCGCCGCGCGGCTCTCGCGGCTCGCGGGGCACACGCACTCACACACGCGCTCGCGCGCCGCGCCCCACGCCCGCCGCCGCCGCCGCCGCCGCGGGCCGCGCCGCCACTCACAGGGGGGCGGGGGCGCGCGCTACCGGGCCCCCGCCCCCACCCCTCGCGTAGCCGCCCCATCCCCCTCTCATTGTCTCGCCTCCGAACGCCTCGCCGAGCGAAAAGATAACGGAACCCCCGGGAGAAGGGGGTGGGGAGAGAGAAGGCGCTCGCGCTCACTCACCTCCCGTGGTCGTCGCCGCCGGTAGTCTGACCCGAGGAAGGCGCCGTCGCCTTAAAGGGACCTACACCCGGCGCAGGGAGAAGGGGGTGGGAGCAGGGGAGGGAACGGGGGTTTGGGGGGAAGAAGGGAAAGAGGGGACCGTTCAAAGCTCGTCTCCCTGAGGGTGCAAGGAAACCTCCCTCGGGTTCGAGTGATTTGAGGTGGTTTTTTTTTCCCGAGGGGGGCGGGGGGCCCCGAGGGAGGGGGTGGGGGGGCCAAGGAATGCGGCTCCGTGTACGGGAGCTGGCGCGGGGGAGAGAGACGCCGACTCCCCCCACCGACCCTCTCGCCCCGCGGAGGGATACGGCTCGTCACTTCCGCCCTCCCCTTTTCGTGGCCTTTCAATTGGTTGGGGCGCCTGGGACGTCATGGGCTCATCCTAACCCCTGCCCGGGCTTCTTTTCTAGTCAAGTTTGCCTGGGCCTGCAAATAAATAAATAAATAAAAACATTGGAAAAAAAAATAAAAAATGAAATAATAATTAGCTTCAGAAGCCATATCTAAATTTTGGTTAGAAAAATGGGATTTCCAAAGAAAATAGTCCCCAATTCACTTGCCTGGACTTTCCAGGGAAATTTTGGGCATCTCCCCACTTTCTACCCAAGGCTTGTACCTAATCAAGAAGGGAACCTCATGCCACAGGCCAGATGGTGAGGCCCAATGGCACCAACAACTGTCATTTGAACAAAGGCAGCAAAATGGCACTCTTCCTCAAGAGATTCAACCAATTAGCCTTATGGTAGTAGCCATAAGTGAAGAACTTTTAAAAGCCATTTTACCCTGAACTCTTCTGGATTCTGAAAAAAAGCCAAACATGATGGCTTATCAGGGTGATTCTTGTGTGAAAACTGCTTTGAAACCATTGTGAATAGACTCAGCTAAGACCCTCAATTCTAAGAAACCGTAGACTCCACATTTGTGCTTTTTGCTTCAATCAAGGCTGAGATAGGTTGGCCCGAAGAAATTGCTTAGTCCATTCAAGACCATCCACCTGTTATTTCCCCCAGACAAAAACTAACCTCTTTTCCAGGAAACTAAGAAAATGTGTCCTTTCTTACCTTCTTAGATGATAAAACGTTAATATTTTCCTTGGCTATTTGAGGAGGATGTTGCTTTCTAAGCAATACACAAACATTTGCTCCAATCCAAATGCTAAATCCAAGTACTTGGTGCAAGGTTGGGGAGATCCAGAATCATATTTTTTCCTTCTCTTAACATACACACTGCACTCAAACCACCAGACTAGGAAAATAAGCCGTGTAAGTGGGCATTCCACATTGCATACCCATGTACATGAGTCCCCATACCACCATCCATTCTTATTCCACTTCATCCCATTTCATACCAAAAACGTGAGTGATTTTCAGTAGTTATTCTCAGAGGAACTTCATTATCTGAAGGGAACAAAGCACCAATCCTTTTGAAAATGCTTCTGAAGCCTTTCCAGACCTGATCTGGAGAAGCCTATGGTGAGATTATGGAATCAATCAGCAGAAGACAAATTCTACATGAAGCTCTAATCCCATTCTATGCTTTCCTGCAATAATTATTGTAACTTATTATAATGTAATTTGCCTCTGAAATAGTCTTGTTGGAACATATATTTTGTCACGCTGTGAGTGCCAACTTACGCTCTCTGCCAATGAGGCCTAGCCCAACAGACTGGACCACACACTGTTGACCAATAATCTTTCGCATACCATCCTGAAAATGCATCCTGCATCCATTCACTCAACAAATATTTATTGAGTACTTGCTATATGCCAGGCACGGTTCTACGTGCTGGGAATACAGCAATAAAGAAAACAAACAAAATCCCTAAACTCATGAAACATCTTCTAGTGAGGAGAGGCATACAATATACTAGGTGGGTGCAAAAGTAATTGTAGTTTACAAGGTTAAAAATAATTGCAAAAACCGCAATTACTTTTGCACCAACCTACTACACAGAAACAAAGTGTTCCAATATCTATTGTTCGATAACAAATGGCTCCGAAACTTACTGGCTTAGAACAAAAACAGTTTTATTATTATCTCTCACGGCTATGGGAGATGGTTAGACTAAGCTAAGCAGTTCCCACTTGGAGTCTCAAGCAGTAGCTGGGGCTGAAGTCATGTCAAAAGCTTCCTCAAAAGTCTAGAAGTTGATGACTGTTGGCTTGGATTGCAGCTAGAGCTGTTGGCCAGAACAGCTGGCTGTTGGTCTCTCAATGTGGCCGGGGCTTCCTCATGTCATAGAGGCTGAGTTCCTAGATTGTGTGGTCTGAGAGGACCCAGCAGAGATTGTATGGTTTTTTTGTGACCTAACCTCAGAGGTCACATAACATCATTTCCACCACAGTTACAGGCCCACCCCAATTCAAGGCAGGTGGGGAACATCTCTCAAAGGGAGTGGTAGAAACATCACATGGTCAGAAAAGTGCGTGGAATGGGAAATCTTGTTGTGGCCATCTTGGAAAATGAGATCTGCCACACATTCTGTAAATAAATATGTAAATGTGATGTGGTGATAGATGCTGTAGATGGGGAACAGGGCAGGATAGGAGGAATTGGGAGTGTGAAGCGGGGGTGGGGGATGGGCAAATTGTTACTTTTATGTGGGGTGGTTGGAGAAGGCTTCGTCATTAAGGTGATATTTGAGCACAGATCTAAAGAAAGTGAAGCCAAGTTCAGCTTTCCCTCTTAGTGAAAGTGAAGCCATTGGAAGATTTTGAGCGGAGGACTGACATGACCTGGCTAACACTTTTAAAGGATCATTCTCGCTGCTTCTAGAGGACAACTGGTAGGGGCAAGGGTAGCCACAGAGAGCCAGGTTGGGCGGCAAGTGCAATAATGCAGGTGAGACACGTTGGTGGCCTGGACCAGGGTGGGAGCTGGGGACTTACTACTCTGTGACCCGTTTTTCTATAATGTAGTTTGTGCCTTGCGAGACAGTTTTGACTCGTAATGGCTAACAAAGTGTGTGCGAGTGATGGTGCTATGCCTGCCGCAAAGAAACAAAGAAAGAATATTGTTCTGAATGTTAACATGGGAGTTTTGCAGGGACTGGAGACACCTTTGAGGAATGAGTTTGGGGAAACAGGGTGAAGGTGAACAATCAGGGAATGGAGTAAACTCTTTGACATTATAAAACATCCCCCAACTGTGCTACAGTCTGGGAGGACTTATCAACGGTCGAATGGCTGGGGCAGAGTCATGTATAACTTCAGAGGATGTGAAGAAAACTCTATCACCTTGCACACTGGAGCGCCATCTCTAAGCGTTCCCATTTCCAGAAACATATTCCCCATGCTAAGGAGGAAATGCCCATATTAATTTGGACAGAGCTGGGACATGTTCCTGTCTTCAGCTAACACACAAGTTTCTAGAGTGAAGTAACAGAACTGATAGCTGTGATCGCTTTTATGTTTGAACTATCTTGGTAGTCATGGGAAACCAAAGCAGCAGAACCAACGACCTGGATGGAATCCTTAGAAATCCATTCGCATGCGCCTCTATAACATAATGGAGAGGACTCTGAAAGCCAATCCCGACTGGCCTATTGAAGAAATGGAACCCCATACTGCTGCTGAAAAGCTACCCCAGTCTTCAGTAGCCAACTTAGAAAAATTGAATCCTCTCCTTATGAGTTTCTTAGAAAGAAGGTCAAAAGTTAATGGAAGTACCAAGTTGGGCATTTCCCAGGTAGGTAGCAGGAGAGTGTTTCTTTTCTATGGTTTATGGAAACACTTATTTGCTTCCTTGGCTTATGGTTTCTGCCACGAGTTGAAAATTGGAACCACCTGTAGCTTGGAGAGTGTCAAGGCAGAAAGACAAATTATTTCAGCATGTCTTCAAAAGCAGTGAACCATGGGGGCCCTCTGCTGTCATTTTGCTAATATACAGACCCAACCACTGCTCAGATTCAGTGTCAAGTTGACAGGTAGGTGTCAGGGTGGGGAATGGAGAGGATTGTGAGGTCAGTCCAGGCAGAAAGCAGCTCCCTGGGAGAGAATGCTGTTTCTTTACAAATCAGTATCCTGTTCCCTACAACACACACTCAGGATCCTTGAAACCAGGAGCTCAAAGGGAGCTACTCTTTTGGGAAGACCTCAGAGCTAGAAAAACAGTGGAGAAATCTTCACCACCTGAGCATCTCCCAGCTCAAAAAGGTTGACAGCAGATTGCACTGAGCCTGGGAGTCAAGAGAAATCAACACGTGGGGGTGGAAAGGAGAACTCCAAAATGCCTCGCTGAGCAGGGAAACGGTCATGAAACAAAGGGCACGTGAAGATCTGTCTGTGTTTGACCAGGTGTCAAATAAACAATGGGGAACTCGGGGATTGCTGCTGGATTTTATTTAAGTAAATCATTTGCTGCCTCCTTATGTTTAGAGGAGTTGAGGACTTTTCTAGGGGCTCAGAAAATTCTCAGGAGGTGAGAAATAGCCAGAGGAACTTTCAGACTGGGTATTTAAAAGAAGAGGTCCTCATGAGACTTCAGTAAGAAGCAGTTGAAGGTCTCTGTCTTCAAAATATATTTTGCAAGAAATACAGGCGCAGCAACTGCATCAGTCATCAAGATTTCTCTGTAAGTTTCAGTATGATTTCGTGGGAGATAATGATTTAGTTAAACTTTGAATTAAATTAATATTATCAAAGAGACACCCATTAGCAAAGCTATATATCTAGGTTGTTGCTGCGGAGTTGAGCAGGTATGATTATAAAGTAATTGAATTGATTCCATAGAGCGTCATGGAAAAATGAATTGGATTCCTTTACAGACACACTTGTTATGTGGCTTGTTCATTGTAATAGATTGCAAAGTAAAATTTAATTAAAATTTTCTTTTTTTTTCTCTAGGATACATTCTTTTCTAATTTAGCAGTGTTTGTATTTTATTATAGTCATGGATAATCTCCAGACCACAACTGTGGGTATTAAATAACTTCCCGGTTCATTCTTTTGAAGGACATAAGGATTAATATTATTTTACAGGTGAGAAGACTGAAGTATCCTCCAGAATTAAGTATTAAAGGTTTCTGGTGTAGAGAAGTGGTCAGATCCTTTTGGGTCTCTTATTGTTGAGGACGTACAGTAGGAGTGAGAGGTAGCAAGGAGGCCATCTCCTAAGACACTCAAGGATTCATTTTTAATGTCTTTACTATTGCCTGAAACATATGGGTAATAAAAGCTGAAAATGTGAAAGAGCCAAAACTCACCGATTTAAAATCATTTAACCTTCATTCATCCAGGAAATAATTCTCACTTCTAGGTTTGTGTTGAAATGCACTGGTGTGTAAGCACTGTGAGTCAGGTGTGAATGTGAGTTTCCTCTTTCCTAGGGACCCTGCTTCCTGGCAGCCTCTGATCTCTGCTTCTCCTATTCAGAGATCTTAGTCCTAGCCTAGAAAAGCAAATCATAAACTTTTCTGCATTATGAACCCCTTGAAAAATCTCTGTGAAAACTATGGATTATCTCCCCTAGAAAAACACATAATTGCTCACATATACAAAATGTTGCCAACACTTTCAGGCTTGAAGGCCATTCTTTGCCTGTGCAAGAATCCCAGGGAAAGCCTCAGGCCCTGGGTTCATTGGACAAGAGAGTTCACTTCCTGTCTTCCCAGAGAAACGATACATCTCGCAATAATCATATGAACATGCGTGCTCAAAGAACTAGAGAGTTTTCTCACTCTAACAAGTGGCTTATTATTATTATTATTATTTACTAATTATTATTATACTAGTATTATTTTATTTCTTTATTTTTTGTCCAAGATAGTCTTCAGTGTCTGGGAAAGTCCAGGAACTTCTAAGACCTGAAAGACAATCAGATGGTCTAGTTACCTTGGCTAGTTGAATTGTACCATTGGAACTGAGGTGCTTGTTTCTGATTCTCCTCCCTTGCAAATAAAGAGAGCTTCCTAGGATGCCTGGTCCTGCTTCACCTGATTCAGTCATTGGCTATGGCTCATTGAATATTTGTGGCTCTCTACATTTCCCAGCCTTGCCTTCAGCTGTATTAGGTAGGGCCTCAAGCTTGAGTCCTCGCAAATGGGAATACAAGCGTAAGTGATGGGTTACTTCCAGCCCAGAGAACTTAAAGGTTGGTGTGGCTCCTCTCTGCCCATTTAGGGAGATGGTAGAACCACAAGATGGAAGCAGCTTAGATCCCTGAGTCACCTCAGGGAGGAGAGATGAACTAGTGAGTTGACCAACATACACTGGACTGTACCAGAAAAATAACAACAAGCTGTACTGTACTAAGCCACCAAAATTCCAGGATTAATTTGTTAGTTCAGCATCACCTAACTATACTGACTAATACACTGGTATAAAGATTGGATTAAAAAAAAAAAAAGAGGGCCGGTTGGTGGCTCAGGCGGTTAGAACTCCATGCTCCTAACTCTGAAGGCTGCCGGTTCGATTCCCACATGGGCCAGTGGGCTCTCAACCACAAGGTTGCCGGTTCAATTCCTCGAGTCCTACAAGGGATGGTGGGCTGCGCCCCCTTCAACTAAGATTGAACACGGCACCTTCAGCTGAGCTGCCGCTGAGCTCCCGGATGGCTCAGTTGGTTGGAGCACGGGCTCTACTCCCGCAAGGGATGGTGGGCTGCGCCCCCTTCAACTAAGATTGAACACGGCACCTTCAGCTGAGCTGCCGCTGAGCTCCCGGATGGCTCAGTTGGTTGGAGCACGGGCTCTACTCCCGCAAGGGATGGTGGGCTGCGCCCCCTGCAACTAGCAACAGCAACTGGACCTGGAGCTGAGCTGCGCCCTCCACAACTAAGACTGAAAGGACAACAACTTGACTTGGGAAAAAAGTCTTGGAAGTACACACTGTTCCCCAACAAAAAAGTTTTAAAAAGTCCTGTTAAAAAAAAAAAAAAAGAAAAAAGAAAGAAGGAAATTACCCCAGAACACTTTTATGGCTAAGAATGGGAGTCAGTATGGTTAACTGGATAGAGCTTGATATTATTTATATTGCAAGGTTATTGTATTAGAAATATATAAAATGCCTAGGATGGTACCTGGTTTATATTAGTGACTCTATAAATGGTGGCTTTTATTATTAGTCTTAAGATATCCTATACCATAATATAAGTATTTTGTGGGACATGATAAAATCTGACTATACTCATGGATGACAGGCTCCTTATTCTGATTCTTTCCCAGATTTCTCACCTTAAGGTATCTCTTCTAAATAATTTGTGTCTCAGGCTCAAGCATGTTTTACAAAATTGCTGGAAGTAATAGCTTCCAAGAAATAAGTAGTTTATTATCTTTAATCAGCCAAATATTTAGTAAAATCCTATTATTTCTTCTACATGTTAACTAACAAAATAACCAGTAACATAATATTGCCAAGCGCTAATTTAAGTGATCCAGACAATTAAATAATATGACATATACAATGATACTAACTGTTCAAGTACATTCTGGAAAGAGAAAGGAAAGCTCTATGCAGTCTCAAGTCTTCAGTGCAAACTTCTTGAAAGAAGTGGGGCCCAGATCTTGCCTTAAAGCATGGGTAGGAGGATGTGGACCAACAAGGGGAAGGAGCAAGGCATTGCGAGTGGGCGACAGAATGATCGAGGTACTGATCAAAATAAAATATTAGGTAGAATCACAAAATTGCTGGAGAGTTTCCGTAGGTAAAAAAACAATCTATTATTGGCAACTTCATATGGTTCAACCGATTAAGAGTGACATTTGTGGCGTGATACACTGGAAGTTTCAACTGTATTGGTAGTGTTTATTTTTTATACTGAGTGGTAGGTATATAGGTTCCTTATATTACTTATTATTTCTGTGGTTCTTAAATATTGCATATGATTTAAAGGAAAGCACGAAAAAAAAAAGCTAAGCCATCATATAATTTAAACAATCCCTTTAGGTAAGACTGATTCTCTTTAGAAAAGTAACACTTGGAGTTCTCAGCGTTCTCAGACTCTCACCCTTTTCCCCAGATTTTCTCCAAGTGTATCAGGGTACAGCATGGCTTATGTAATCATGTGACAAGGGAGAGAGTCCACAGACCCCCAAGAGCAGTGTTCCCTAAGCTCTGACCTTGGGGGATAGTGTGCTTCTTTACCTGGCCCCCCGCTTGTCCTGCAGCCAAAAACTGTGGCTTAGGACTATGTGACAGAACTTGTGGGCTGGCTGACCCGAGGCCCGTCAGGCCTTATGGCTCTCCCTCAATCTGCCCTCAGCTCTCGGGCTCTGCAGGTCCCATTACAGTGTGTCTATGGGGCCCATTTGACCTTGACGGTGGTGGTGGACGTGGTTCATTCTGCAGTCCTCACTACAGAATCATCTTGCCGGACTAAGGTCACCCCTCCAGCAACTCAGCCAAACTTTCAGCTACTGTGGCCCTCACTGACAGCATCCCAGGAAAGCCAGACCTCAGGGCCTCTTGCCTGGCCTACAGTTTGTTCCTGCTTTGACCTGATGTGCCATGCGAGAAGAGGACACAAAGCGTCCTGTGCCTCCTCGCAGGGGTCCAAAGCAGCAGCTCCCTGCTATGCCCTCCAGTTATCTGATGCTCTGTCATGTCTAGACAGAAGCCTAGAGAGGAGAAAACAGGGCCTACCTCTGACAGTTTTCCCTTTCCCCCTTTTCTCTCTCCCCCTTCTTCTTCCCGTTATCCCCCAGCACCAGAAAACACCGGCTCCCCATCTTCCTCCACGCCACGTCCCGCCTCAGAGCAGCAGGCTTCGAGGCCTCCTACTGCATCCTCTGGAGAACACCCTGAGTTACGTCCTCCAGGCTGGGCTCTTGAGGGAGTTACAGACTTTTTTTTTTTCCAATCATAAAATGAATTTAGGAAATCTTTCAAGCTACTAACCTGGCTTAGAAGGTTCTTATCTTGCTGTAAAATCCTATTTGGAATGTCAGAAGCTGAAAATATCAGTATTTGCCCCCATTTTTTCTGTAATGAATCCTTATCTCCCTCAGGCAGATGGATGCCAAGGGCCAACTAAGGATGAAGTCATTTATTCAGAAAGGAAAAAAGGGACGCATGCCATTTTTCAAAATATCACTTTTCTAATTGCACTGAAGTTCTCCCCATCCATTGTTCCTCTCCCCCAGAAATCCCCAACAACTGCCCATGAGCCCCATAGGTCAAACTCCAAGATTTATTGCGGGTTGATGCTTAAAATGTTGAACAACTAGCCGAATAACAGGTCTGACCCATGACGGGCACATAGTGGAAATAAAACCAGTTAGCTTTACAGTAGTGGCTTTTCCTCTCTCCTGTGGGCACATCTGCGTACAGCTTGGTGAACCTTTTATCCAGGGGCTCCCCTTCCTCAGTCCACGTTTCCGAAGACCCCCTCCTGCATGGTAGGCGAGATTGGTGGGGTGCGCCTGTGCACAGATACCAGTTAACAAGGCATGGCTCCAAGGAACGTGAAACAGCTCACTGATATCATAACTGCCATTTAGGTGGGAGGTGGGAAGGGGTGGGTGCTCAGGCACAACATTCAGGGAAAACATGGAAGGACAGCCTGGCGGTGGATGAAGAGTCCTGCCCAGCTCGCGAGCACATTCCCTAACCTTGTCTCAGCTCCGTTTCTTCAACTATGAGATGGGGTTGTGAGCAGACTTGACTGACCGAATGCATAGAAGATGCCTAGCACAGAGTAGTGATGAGTAAATGTTAGCTACTAATATAACTGTGAATATGATGATGAGGTTGATGGGCCCGTGGCCCACGATCAACAATGAGGAGTTTCCCCTGCTATCAGCACCCTCGCCCACACATACATGTGGGCCATCGATCCAGATTTGAACTAATGAAAATGGCAGGAATGAAGTGAATGTGAGCAAGAGGTGGAAGAAGGGAGTAAAGATAGAAAATTCAGTCACAGACCGCAGCCCTGGTTGGGTCAAAAGAGCGCCTCCCCTACTGAGAAGGGACAAAGCCAAATTCAAGCACTTCAGGCTTTCATACTACCTACATGAAATGAGGATAAATAGAAATATAAAATTTACAGTTGACCCTTGAACAACATGGGTTTGAACTGTGTTGGGTCCACTTACACGCAGAGTTTTTTCAAGAAACATACAGTTGGCCCTCTGTATTTGTGGGTTTCTCACCCATGGATTCAACCAACCGTGGATCCAAAACAGTCTTTTCGAGGTTGGGAATCCATGGGTGGAGAGCCGACTGTATGCATTCTTCTAGGCTATTTTACAAAGGGACGGAGCATCCTCAGATTTCGTATCTGTTGGGGTCCTGGAAACAATCCCCAGGGTACTGAAGGAACACTGGGGAGTCAAAAGGTATTCATGGATTTTCGACTGCTAGGGATTGGGGCCCCTAACCGTCTCATTGTTCAAGGGCCAACTGTATTTTAAAATGAATAAAAATAAAAATAAAATAGATCCACGGGAGTAGTTGACTACATGAGATTCCAGGCTTCCTGAGAATGCACTGGAGACAGCTCTTTCAGACACAATGGAAATATGTCCACGGCCCCAAGGTAATGGGGTAAAAGAGAAGCCGTAGAAAAAAGGGGAGTTTAACAGATTTGCCTTCATATTTTAAGTTATAACTTTCTTTACTGAAATAGTAGCTTTAAAGAGATAAATTATTCACAAATCATAACAGATGTTAAGATGGGAAGATGATAAGAAAGATAATTAAAGTCTGCACTATTTTTTTAAATGAAATACTGTCTAAGTATAGAGGAATAAATTAGACGATTTTTCAAACCTTTCCAATCTAAGCATCCAAAAATAATTCCACTGTCTAGTGCAGTGGTTTTCAAACATTTTTTGACAGCAACCCACAGTAAGAAATATATTCTGCATCTTGACTGGGTTCATGCAAACAGAGTTTCATGAAAGAATATTGCTTCTTAACTATGTAATTTTTTTCTATTCTTTTATTCCGATTCCTATCTTTCTTTCCTCCCTCCTTTTTTCCCCCTTCTCTCCCTCCCTAATACTGCTTGTCAGACTGATTTTGCCACTCATAATTTGAAAAACAATCTGGTAGGCTTCCCTAATTATCAAATATGGCTAGTTTTCCTGTCCAGAATTAGGATAGAATTCAGCAAAACGCCCCAAAAGGGCAGTTTCTAGGTTTCACTTTTGTCTCCAGGATTTACAGTCATTCTCAGGGAACTTTGTTTTTCCCTGTATCTGAACATAGCATTGGGAAGCTGGAGGTGGAAGGGAAAGATAACACGAGAATCAATGGAAGGAACTATTTCTGAAGACAAGAACCATTTGTCTAGTGGAATCTATTTTATATTAAATATTTTTTTCAAATATCCATCTTAAATATTTAGCATCACCGTGCATCTTTTACAATTAACCCAACAAACAAAACTCTGGTTTGCGGGCCCAACTATTCGTTTTCTTGGAAGAGAGACCCCTCTTCTAAAATCCAGGCTCCCGCGGGTCCCCCGGCACCCCATCCCTGCTCTGGCCTCGGGTAACTTTTCCCTCCAGTTTGGTGGAAGGTTACATCAGAAGAAAATAGTCCCTACCGTCTAGAAACTTTTCAGGGAAAAGGGGGCGTTTGACATACGGGCGGGTGGGCAGCCGGGGCCGGCACTGCGGGAGCCCCTGGCGCCCGGGGCTGGGTGGCACGTGGGTGCGGAGACGCGGGGTAGAGGAGGCGAGACGGGGCAAGAGGGAAGGGAAGCGGAGAGGAGAGAAGAAAGCCCTGAAGTCCAGGAAAGGGCAGTGTCGGCCTGCGCTCCTCTGCTGCGCGCCCGCCGCCCGGGAGGGGGCGCTGGCGGCCGGGAGTTGAGGATGGGGTCCTGGGTCGCCTGAACCCCGGAGCATGCTCATTGATAGCTTCTTTTTGTCATCATGATCTCTTGGCCTCAGACTGCGTTAAGGAAGCCATATTAAGAGTGCAGGAAATGAGGTGACCTGGAGAAAAAATTAAAATGCGATCTAAAAAAAAAAAAAAAAAATAGAATTTTTCCTGCTTCCTTTTTCTTTCTGAAAATAATTTAGAGGTAAATTATATTTTGAAAGGCCTCAAGATCAGGCTCCAAGGCTCTTGTCTTCTGCCCTCTCCTGGCACTTAGAATCTCAGATTTTGGTGTGATGGAAATTTTGCCAAGTGGAGGTCTATTCCCCCAAAACATCACCCTGATTAGTAATGAACATTTCCGTGGTGATGACTTGGAGTTTTTGTGTTGCTTCATTCTAACACACTTTCCTACTTCAAATGGGTAAGGTTATACCTAGCTCAGCGCAGGTTTAATTCAGATTATTTTTTAAAAAATCTCAACGGTGGGTAATTTACTTAGTTGCTCCCTATTCAGATTTAGAGATTTTTGCCTTACTGCTACATGCATGGTATTTTTGCCATGTTTTTCATGCCGAGTGAAAACAGCCTCTCTCTTTCTCTCCTGGTTGGCACTATTAAACATTTGGGGACCGCTTAGTTCAGGATGCTATTGGATACTACATATTACACAATCTGACATGCCTATTAATTTCATTAGAAACGGCATTTAGGTTTTCATATACCTATAATCTATATCGTACTATATACAGAAATCTTTGTGAAATGTAAGCTCCTTAAATAAAACCATTTTATTTGTCAATGAACAGAGTTAATCTCCTTGCAGTGTTATGCATTTTCAAGGGTCTAGAATATAATAAGGACTCGTTAAATGATAGCTAATGGTATTATTTGTCTTGATATCCTCCAAAGTGCTTTGCACACAGCAAACAATGAATATTGGTTGAAGGAACATACCACATCCCACACTATACACACAGGGAAAATACCAGGATGGAGGCCATCTAGCACAATGACTTCATTTCATCAATGAAGCTTAGTGTGAGGTGTCCATCCTACAGCCCTTTTAGCAGATACAGGCGCTCTTGACCTTGGAATGTAGACCACTAAAATTTTCAGGAGAAAAAAAGTGTGCTTAATTAACTTGTAGGGCCTAACCTCTTGTCAATATGGAACTTGAGAAGTTTGTTTAAATATGGAAAAGCTAAGCTCACTTGACACTGATTGGGGAAAAAAGGTTTTGACACATTATTCAAGTTATTCACATCAAAAGTGATTAGTGGGCCCCAGCTTCCATTATATCATTCATTAGGAGATTGTGGGCTGGGAGCTCCAAGTCACATGATTTGACGGAAGAATTAAGAATGAATTTTCTTTGTGTTTCTGCCCTTCACCATATTCAGTTTTTAGTATGTTTGGAAAAGTTTAAAGCAGAACGTGGAGATCCAGTTTATTTTAATGCTATCAGACTGCTAAGCAGTGGAAACTTGTTGAAGAGATTTACTGAGCTGTTTCCTTAAAGATTTTAGTGAATGAATTAAAAGGATTCTGAGAGATACAACATGCCAGCCCCCTACTGACTCATAAAATCATCCTTTCTGATTGATATGATGTGACAACTGGGCACAGCGCATGTACGGCCGCAGGAGAACGAAACAAGGGCTGTGCTGAAGTGTTCAAAGACATGTGAGGGTTGGACTTGAATTGGCCGTGACAACAGCGTCACCTGACCACTGTGCTCATGTCCTTTTGCTCACGCACCTGAGCTCAATAGACGCACAGACTTTGGCAAGGTGCTGAACCAGTTGGGGCAAATGAAATCACAACTTCAGAAGAGCTTCCCAGATTTTGATGTGTAGGCATTATGTTTCACGTTTTCTTTGTTGCTAAACAACGCACACCTGAAGAGGACCTTCAATTATGGAGCCACATCTGTGCCACTCAGTTTCCAGAGCGATTGACCGAGCTGAAAGTGAACTATATCCATGACGAGACAAATATCCCTGGAACTTTTGATGAATCACAGTAGATGAATTACAGAAGTGTTCTAAAATTTTTGGCCAAATTCTGGACAGTGTTTGGGGGTGGGGGGGTGGCCTAGCTGGTTTAGAAAATACATTCTTTTTCAGCCAACAGTGACATCACCAATGTCAGCCAACATTGAAGCTGAAAGATGTCATCATTAATACATTTCTGTAGTTAGAAATCAAATGTGCCGCTGCTTAATATAATAGATTTATTCATTCAACACGTATTAATTAAATACTAGGCCTTGAAGAGACCTCAGTTCTTATGGTCTATAATAGTGCTGTTCAGTAAGAATATAATTTGAGCCACATACGTAATTGAAAATTTTCTAGTAGCCACATTAAGAAATGAAAAAGAAACTCATAAAATTAATTTTAAGTTTCTTTTATTTCACCAAATATATCTAAAATATTGTAATGTTAATATGTAATCAATATAGAAATTATTAATAAAATATTTTACATCCTTTGTTTTGAGTTAAGTTTTTCAAATTTGGAGCACACCTCACAGGACACTCGCCACACCATACTGGACAGCCCAGGGCTAGAGGGAAATGCAGATGAGTAAACAGATAATTTCAGTCAAATGTAATAGGCTATGATGAGAGAAGTACAATGAGAACATAGTGAGAGGGCTTAGTTCCTTCAGTTCTTCCTCCTAAAAATCCCATAATTCTCTTTGCTTCCCTGCATCCTTCCTGCCACCATGCTATTCCAAGCCAGCGCCATCTTTTTCCTAGACTTCCACAACAGCCTTCCAAAATCGTCTGCATGCATCCACCCATCCCCCTCTCTGCAGCGAGAGTGATCTTTTAAAACTGCATATCGATCACGTCAGTACACTGCTTGAAACCTTAAATATATGACGAGTGCACATTGAACAAATGTGCAGTGACGGACATGAAGCGCTTGGCACAGAGTTCTGCTCACCGTTTAATTCTCCTGCTTCTCCCTCTCACCCTCTAGTTTCTGCCTCTCCCCTCTCTGCCTCTCACCTCCTTCCTCTTATCACCTATCAGTCTCTTATCATCTGAATTTCTTTTCTCCTTCTCGCCTTCCACGTTCCTTCCATTTTCTTTTCTTCCTGCTTTAGTCTCTCTCCTTCCTGCTGTAGTTTATTATAATATAGAATTTAAATGTTGGGCTATCGTCATTTACTTCCGTGGTTCAAGTTCTTCATTTAAAAATCAGAAGAGCTTGACCTTGTATCAGGATTAAATTAAGATGCTTTTTGTTTCAGCATGGTCTTCGATTAAGTTTTCTCGTAGATTAGAGAACTTCTATAGAAAAAATACATACGATCTTCTTCATCTGGGAGGAAAACAATCCCCTTTCACATTTTGTAGAGGAGGAAAAGGTGCAGCTACTTACACAGGATAACTTAGTGATTTGAAACGAGTCAGAAGGAGAACCCAGGTGCCTGCCCACAGCTTACCTCTCAGGTAGAACACTGCTGCCTCCTGGCAGTAGGGCAATGAGGCAAGTTAATTATTCAGTGTCTGTGCAGATCAATAAATAAATGAAATACCTAATTAAATCAACCTTAGGGGTGCCGAGAGCTGGCATTTCCCTAACTTTGCACACATTCTTTGGAGGACCCATTCTCTTGCCTGAAGGAACAGCCAACTCAGGTATACAGGCTGTTCCCCTTTATTTCTGAGAAAGTGGATTATGACCATCTTGTACTGTACTATCTCTCCATCGGTGGCTCCAACACAGATGACTCTGCCAGTTGCCAACACTCTTTCTACCTCCCCTGAGAGCAAGGAGAGACTCTGAAACTACAGAAGGAAGTTATAACTCAAGAAGGATACTTCCTGTTGTCAGGGCCTGGTAGACACCAACACAAAACAAATGAGGGAGGGTCTTATCCTCAAAAATGTCTCTGTGTAGAAATCCCCCCCCCCCGCCTCCCCCAGAAAGGCTTGGGCATTGCGTCAGAAGCAGCAAACATCTGTTGGGTACATACATCACACATACAAGGCAGCTCCATAGATATCTTTCTACTAAACTATTGTAATACTCAAACCTAAGAGGAAACCCTTCAACATTTTCCCAAGTGGAATTTGATCCTGAAAGGAGATCCTGCAGAGTGAGGACCGACTACAGAAACACTTTAGTTTAAGGTACTTCTACAACCTGAGACATTTCCCCCACTTTCGACCGTTGCTCTCCCAACATCCAGTATATACCACATTCCATCCTAACACTACCAAGATTTACTGAGAATTTCTTTCTGAACTGTATTACTCTTGTGAAAGCACAGTAGAAACGTGTTGTATTAGTCAGGACAGACTGACTGCTATAACAAATAGACCCAACTAAGGAACACAGCTTACCTAGCATAGAAGTGTATTTCATGCTTCTTGGGTGGCAGGGCACCCCTCTTCCACACAGCGGTTAATGTAAGCCTGCAAAAGGCATGGGGATCATGGGGAGTTTTTATGGGCCTAGAAGTAGGGTACATTCCCCCCAAATGGGCTCCACGGACTGATGTCAATTTTCAGTTTATTACTGGAGTTTGACAACATAAGTGCTCTTCCGGGAAATGAAGACCACAGTAGCCCGTCCTCACAGAGCGGTGAAGACTGGACAAGTTCATACATGGAAAGTACTTAGGATGGTGCTTGGCATACAGCTGGTGCTCACTGTATCAGCCGTTACTGCATTAGCAATCACAGAAGCATATTCAAAGGCCAGACTGTAGCTCCGAGACCTTCAGTAACTTGTTTCAGGTGACACAGTACGTGACAGAGCCAAGATTCAGACCCAGACCCACGTGAATCTTAAAACTGAATTTCCACACCGCATCCCCAATGGACCGGGTGTGGCTACACTACAGCGTGGTGGGGGCAGGGGCCGGATGGATGAATGAAATCCTACCTCTTGCTCTTGTGTGACTCAGTCTTCCCAATGGCGCCTACATCCACATCGCCCTCTTGTGGCCACAGGACTCACTAGCTCCTGGAGGGGAGTGAGGAGGCGGCCGCTGAAGGCGCGAGGTAATAGCAGCAAAGGGCTTGGCTCCGCCCATCTTTGGATGAAAGATGGGGTATTTAAGGCGGAGGGAGGCAACTGGCAAGTTCCAGGGAACCCCGCTTAGCTCAGTGCCTACCTTCTCAGTCTCAAGTCCCTTCCCAGAGCTAGGAGTGTCTGTCTCCCACAAAAATGAGGCCCAGAAAACTCCAGGCAGTTGTGAGACTTTCTTAAGCATAATATGGGGCTCTCAAGGAAACAAATGGGAGATACAGTCCCCTCCCTCAAGAAACTTGTCGTATAATTCATCCATCTGAGCAATCGGCTGGCAGAATTATATATAGTTAAGAGCATGACTCTAGAGTCTGGGTGTGAATTCTCTATGACCTGTGCATGGAGCCCCACTTTCAGTTGTTCCTTCTGATTTTGGAGGGATTGAGGGCTATTATTAGTCAGAACAGGGAAGCTGGGAGGGAGAGCTGGTGTCCTGGAGAAGTTAATGCAGCTGGTAGGTATGTGTCCCAAGTAAAGGTGAGATGCACAAGCACAGAAGTCCTGGGGAAAGTTAGAAATACAGATTTTGTACACCAATGAGAGGTCAGTGTGTAAATAGAGATTTAAGAGTTGTCTGCTTCTGGAAGTGGCAGTAGAGAGCAGGAGAGTGAGGGAGAGGAGGAGAGGGCAGCAGAAAGAAGCTTCTCCACACTCAGGGAAGGGAGGAGAAGCACCCATGGAGGAGACCGGGAGGCACTGTCAAAGATCATAGACAGAACAAAGGTATAGAAACCCAAGGAAGAAAGAGGGCGAAAAATTGGGGAGCAGAGGAACAAGGGGCACACGGTAGAGTGAGGACCGAGAAAAGGCCTCCAGCATCTGAGCTCAACTGCTGAGGAGGGATAACCATGGGGTATAAACTGGGTGGCAAAGGCAGCAGTGAAAGCCATGGGAGAGCAGCTAGAAGCTGCAAAAGGATGCGGATACGGTTCTATACGTCTTGGAAGAAAGAGAGGGAATGACTGAAGATGATCGAGAGAAGAAAGGGAGACTGGCAGAAGTGAAGTTCTAGCATTTAGTTTCCTGCTTCACCTGTAAGCTCAGGAAGGCAGGGATTTCTGTCTGTTTTGACCTCCGCTATATTCTAGGAGCCTAGAACAGTGCCTGGCACCTGGTAGGTTTACAAAAAAATATTGCTGAATCGTGGAGAGGAGCAGGAATTATTAACTCTAGACATCAGGAGGAAAGGCTGGCTTTAGAATGAAGGATAAATGAGTATCCCTTCCTCTCAGACCACAGGGAAGATTGGGGAGCTGGATGGAGGTGGGGAAGGGCTCATGCCTGAGGCCCCAGGCTGAATGATGCTGTCTCAGTAAGAAGGGACTTCAGGAGGCAGGCCAGTTAGGGAACCGAGGGCAAAAATCTCTTCCTGCTTCCATACAGGGCAGCCAAGAGCTGGCCTGGAACACCAGCTGGGCACTTTTCCCCAGCCCTTTGTGTCCCAGCTGAGTCTTGGGCACAATGAAGAAAGGGAATTAATGGATGTAGTGACATGTTTTAAGTTAATGAACTACTGATTGCCTGCCAAGTGGGTGGGAAGTTGTTTTTCTTTCTTCCCACTTTTGTAGGAAAAAAAAAATTCATGAATGATTCATCTTGTCTCATTACTCAGAGTACAAATTTGTGAGCTGCTAACTAGAGGTTAAAAAACCCAGGGAGAACATATCCACCCCCACCCTCACCCCCACCCCCCATTTCTAGTGGATGACTACATTCGCTGTCTTGATTGTGGTATTTCATGATATATGAAATATGAAAACTATCAAATTGTACATTTACATTTGCGCAGTTTGCTGTATGTCAATTATACCCTGATAAAGCTATTTGGAAAAAGAAAAAAAGACTCTTAATATGTAAAATTTTTATAATCACAGAGCTTGGATGTTTAATTTATATATGGTTATGTGCATATATAAATTGGTCTAATTTATCTTTACAGTCAAAGAGATAGTTATTTTGAAATAAAATAAAATAATTAAAGGACAACCCAGGGAGATAAGATACAGAGAGTACCATTGTCGGAATCCCAGGCACACACCAGGATACATTAGCCACTCCCTCTCCTGGAGGGAGAACTGAAGAGGAGAAAGTCTTTGGTTAGCTGGCGTGACAATGTTGTGTTCTTTTTGTAACCTTTGTGTAATTCCTTATTTAGCTGGCTGACTCTCTCCTCGTCCCCTTCAATCTACAAAATCCCTCCCTTTCACAGCCTGGAGAGAAGGATGGCTTTCTCCTAGGGGAACCAGTTGCTCTGCCATTCGGCTAAGGTCCCCTTTCTTTGTCCTCCTGATGTGCTACAGAACTTGACAGACACCAGTCCCACTCACCAAATGGAAGCATCTGGGGCCTGGTTTCCCTGACCCCAGGACTCAGCAAGGAACCAGACTCTTGCTGAGGCCAATCAACTTTAAACTTCTCTGAAGAGGTTTTGGAAATTATTTCCAAAGGAATTCAATTTAAGAGATGAAGGATTTCGGGCTAGCCCGGTGGCTCAGGTGGTTAGAGCTCCATGCTCCTAACTCCAAAGGCTGCCGGTTCGATTCCCACATGGGCCAGTGGGCTCTCAACCACAAGGTTGCCAGTTCAATTCCTCGACTACTGCAAGGGATGGTGGGTAACGCCCCCTGCAACTAAGATTGAACACAGCACCTTGAGCTGAGCTGCCGCTGAGCTGCCGCTGAGCTCCTGGATGGCTCAGTTGGTTGGAGTGCATCCTCTCAACCACAAGGTTGCCGGTTAGACTCTGGCAAGGGATCGTGGGCTGTGCCCCCTGCAACTAGCAACAGCAACTGGACCTGGAGCTGAGCTGCGCCCTCCACAACTAAGACTGAAAGGACAACAACTTGACTTGGAAAAAAGTCCTGGAAGTACACACTGTTCCCCAATAAAATCTTAAAAAAAAAAAAAAAAAAAGATGAAGGATTTAAAATACTCCTACCCACTTTGGTCTCTGCCATTGCTTTGCAGTCTTAGGGCTTTTATGGCATCCAATATGCATGGAACAGGGGCAGGTGCTGTTTTTTAATAAAAAGAGACAAGGTTGATTCTTGAACTTGAAATTCAGAAAGGCGAGAGACTACAATCCCTGGGGTGGGGGTAACAAATCAACATTGACTTTGTGAGTTGGAACTGGTTTGCTTAATAGAGCTCATTCATAGATGGGGAGGTAAAGGCCAACTCACTTCCTGAACTAACAGGCCCCAAATTTACCAAAACTCTTCAAAGAACTCCAGGGGGCATGGAACCAAGGGTGCTAGCAATTGCCTTCAGGCTTCGGCTCAAAAGCCTTTCTAAGAGGGAATTCCCAGACCACTCTCCATACCTAGTCACCATCATAATGAGCTTTTAAAATTGTCTTCATAGTACTTACCAGCCCCTTATTAACTCATTTATCTGTTTATTTTCTGTCTCTCCTACATCAGAATAAGCTCTCCGTGGGAGCAGAGACCTTACCTCCTGTGTTCACCACAACAATGCAGAATAATGGCTTCCCAAAGACAGCCACCTCCTAATCCCAGGAACTCCTGTGTTGCCTCTGGTGGCCTTTCAGAGATGTGATTAAGGATTCTGGCTTATCCAGGTGGGCCCAATGTAAGCACAAATGTCCTCATAAGAGGAAGGAAAAAGGATCAGTGTCAGGGAAGATGTGATAACAGAAATAGTGGTCAGAAAGTGGGAGAGAATTTTGAAGATGTTATGTTGCTGACTTTCAAGATGGAGGAAGGGGCCATGCACCAAGGGATACAGACAACTTCTAGAAGCTGGCAAAGGCAAGGAAACGGATTCTCTCTGAGAGCCTTTAGAAGGAATGCAGCCCTGCTAACAACTTGATTTTAGGGGGTTTCTGACCTCCAGAACTGTAAGACAATACATATTTGTTGTTTTAAACCACTTTAAATACATGGAAGTTTATTACAGCAGCCATAGAAAACTAATATGAATGATACCTGGTACATAGTAGATGCTCAATAAACACTTGTTGCTTGACCAGTTTCCTTATATCTGGGACCCCAGCCTATAACACAAAGTGATTCACAACTTTATAGTGTTGTCCAATAGCAAAGTGTGTTCCTATGCTTAATTTCATTTTATTTGCACAATTATTACTTTGTAGGCAGGGAAACTAAAAGTCAGTTGCCCAAAGTCCCATAGCTTTTTAGAGACAGAAAGTAGATTCAGAATCAATAGCCTTATTTTCTCCTTATTTTTGTGTAATGTATAAACCATGTTATGTTGACAATAAAGGAAAGGTAAAAAAAAATTAGTTCATAATTCTTTTACTCTAATAGTTTCACAAGTTTTATTATTCTATAATTTCTTCCAGGTCTTATCTATATAAATACACATTGAAAACATCTTTGTAATTGTAGTCTGTGTGTGTGTGTGTGTGTGTGTGTGTGTGTGTGTGTGTATACACATATATGTGGTTTCTATTTTTCTGTTTAACATTATTTTATTGCCTGGGTGCATTGGTTTGGGTCCTCAGATGCTGAGACAAAGTTGCGTGAAAGACGTTTATTGGGGGTAGAGCCTGTGAAAGATGAAAGGAAAGGAAGCAGGATTGGGCAAGGAGAGCCCCAAGTCACAGTGCAGATCTGACCATCGCAGCTGGGCCAATGGAGAGACCTGGGGCAAAGACTGCCAGTTAGAGGAGAGCCATATTGAGCGGAAATGGCGCGTCCTAGTGCCCACATCATGCTCAGTCATTGGCTGGAGGCTGCCTGGGGAGAGGGTGGTCTGAACTTGACCATGATAGTGAATCCTGAAGGTGCTGCAGCTGGACGCTGTGAGATCACTGCACTTCTGGCAGCGGAACAGAAAGTACTTTCTGGATGGGAATCCATGTGGGTCACATCCATGACTGCTACTGTCCACCCCTTATGTCATGTGGATTCACTTCTCCATACCTACTTAGTAAGGGTTCCATGGACCTCTCTTCCTGAGGAGAAAGTTAGATGAGGGAGGTTAATGGAGTCAAGTACAGCCCTCATGGCTGCAGTTGGTCTCAGAGCTACAACTATCACTCATTGTCCCCTTCCTCCACCCTAAACCCCCCTTACCCTCAGCCAGGACCTCTATTGCTCTCAGTGGCTTACCTGGTGATGTGGCCCCAACAGTAATTCCTGATGGGTCTGAGGCCCCTTTTCAGGTCAGGATTTCTGCATTTGTCCAATCATGGTCACAACAAGGCAAAGAAGCAGCAAGAGGGGCCCAGGTAGGTCATCTGCCTCAACTGTGTAATAACAGTCTTCCTATCTCTCCTCTAATCCGGGTCAACTACCCTACAACATGGTAATTTCTCTTCTTGCCTGTTGCTCCTGATATGTAAGGAGTTCAAAGTGCCCAGGTGGCAGCCCTGGTATGTAATTTAAAGTGACCCTGTGGAAAGAGCATGCTCCTTTGGGAATTAGAACTTCTAACCCTGTAGAGCCCAAAGTTGCAGGAACAGGAAACATAAAGTCCCCCAGTGAGACACTGAGAATGATGGTAATGGTGGTATGCTCTGAATGTTTGTGTCGCACCCAAATTCCTATGTTGAAATCATAATACGTTGGTGTTAAGAGGTGGCACCTTTGAGAGGTGTTTAGGTCATGAGGGTGGAGCCCTCATGAATGGGATTAGTGTCCTTATAAAAGAGGCCCCAGAGAGATCCCTCCTTCCTGCCATGTGTGGACACAGTGGAAAGACAGCCATCTATGAACCAGGAAGCTTTTACCAAACACCAAGTTTGACAGCACCGCCATCTTGGGCTTCCCAGCCTCCAGAGCTGTGAGAAATAGATGTCTGCTGTTTACAAGCTCCCCAGTCGGTGGTATTTTGTTACAGCAGAACGAGCTGACTAAGGCAGTCGGGCTACTCCTTTCCTGCTGCAGGCCGCGCTCAGAGCTGGCAGTCTTTTGTGTCACTTAGTACATTGGCCAAAGCAGTTGTGCCCTGACGAGGTCTCCCTTCTCTGGCAGGGATGGAAGATGCAGCACTTTGTTTCTGATTTTCGAAGGTGTCTACGCATGTCTCTTAAACACTGGGCTCCTCAAAACTTTACTGACATGGTGGGTGCCTGAATCTTTGTAGGGATTTTCTTCCATACTCTGGAGCGCATGTATCTTACCAAGTCTCTGGTAATATGCCAGCTACTGGTATATACTGGTAGTATACCAGTATACCAGCTCCTCTGGCTCATCCTGACCGATCAGCATGATGTCATCAATGGAATGTATCAAAGGGGTATTCTGCAGGATGTCCAAACAGTCCCGACTGCTTCTGACTAGATGGGGTGGATCCATGTGAGGCTGGACTTTGGTGGGAACTCTGTTTACTACCTGGCCCCCATAAGTTCCCACTCCAATGGTGGGGTGAGGGGGATGCTTTGGGTTTCCAGGAATCAATGTCAACTCTTGTCCTGTGTCCAACAGTCCTCAAAATGCCTGGGTATTCTCCTTTCCTCTGATTCTGGGATCAGAATCTTTGGGGGCACCACCTGGATATCTCCATTAAAGAGTGTTCTCCTTTACTCAGTCATCTGAGTAAATAGTTCTAAGTCCCTTTTTGGAAGGACTGGGGAATCATAGTATATACTTACCATATATACTACACAACTTTTGGTGTCAAGCTCCCTGAGCTGTCCCTCTGACCTTGCCAGTCATTAGGATAATTGTAACCCCCCAGGCTTATGGCAGTTAAATGGCCTCTATTGCTCTGGGCCCCCATTGTCCCTGTTGCTATGAAAGAGCCAAGCTGTGACAGCATCTTCTCGAGTTAGCTCTGGCTTGCAGAAAAAATCCACCCTGAGCTTCTGGGTGAGGTTAGCACGCCTCTCACCAGCACATTCCTGACCGCCCTGGTAAGTGGGGTTCCTCTAGCCCTTCCATGGAATCTCCTTTGGTAGGGCGTCTGGCCTCTTATAATTGACTCTAGCTTTCCCACCTCGAGCCATTTAACCCTTTCTTGCCCTCAGGTGCTGTGTCAATTCAGGCAGTTGCACTTCCCTCAGCAAAGGTTATCACTTCCTCCATGTTTCTAGGAGCCATTGGGACAGGTCCTCACCAGGAAGTTAAATTCTGTCCCAAGAGAGTGGGCCCCAGTCAATAAACTCTCCCTTACCCGGTCTTGTATTTCAGCCCTTTGATTAAGCACCATCAAAATACAGTCCCATAGGCATTCGCCGACTGTTACCAATTCATGTTGGTTAGCTCTTGGAGCTGCTTTGTGGGGTAGTCTGTTTCTGCCCTCATCAGGGTCAGCATCTGGACTGTGCTGTAACTTAACCCTAATTAAGATCCTGGCAGTCAGAAGAGGAGGGGAGTGTCTTCCCACACGGAGGGAGCACAACTCTTAACAGGGAGGAGTATTCCCCCTCAAGGCTCTGAGCATTCAGAGGAGTGCAGGGGATCAGCATCTTTGGGGGCACCACCTGGATATCTCCATTCCTTGTGTCAGGATCCTGGGTCTTCCAAACCCTGGCCTTGACCTTCATTACAGACCCGCCTCCTGGAACTCAATTATAAAGTCCCGAGTTTGGTCTTCAGCTATTTTTGCTCTCCCGCTGATGTAGATAAAGGCCTCTTTGTAACTCATCAAAGAGGCTCTCTGGCCTTCACAGTTAATTTTCAATGTTTGGTAACTGCTCTCAGCTTTTCAGTATCTCTTGGCAGGGCTCAATGCAACTTAATAACAGCCAGCCAATGCCATTGTCCCGCATTCACTGCTACCCGTCCGCCTGCCCCACGTGCCTGAATTGTGGCACCATAGCAACCTGCTCCCACTTTACCATCAGGGAAAGTTTTAGAACTGGGCCCCTATCTTGTCCCAGAGACTAGCTGTTCCCCACATACCATCCAGGAGGTGTTCTAATTACCAGCTCCCAAGCCCTACCTTACTGCCTACATTTTTCAGATCACTCCTGGAAACAATTGAGTCCAGTCAGGTGGTCCGGGAAGCAAATGCTGACACAAAAGTCGCAAGAGGTTTATTGGGTGGTAACACCTGTGAAAGACAAAGGGTAAGAACGCAGGAATGGGTAGGGCAAACCTTCGGATACTGATACAGATTTGATGCCCATGAAAGGAAAGCACGTAGACAAGGAAAACCTCAAGCCAAGATGCAGATCCTTTCAAGTTGCAGTCGACTCAGTGGAATGCCCCAGAGCAAAGATGTCCCACAGAGGAATCTAACTGTGGGCAGAAATGGCCATGCCCCACGAATACCCTGTGCCTAGCCATCGGCTAGGAGCTGCTCAGGGAGAGAGGGGCCTTAGCTTTGACACTGGGATGGATCCTAGAGGAGATGTAGCTGGAGGCTGCCAGCTGACTGCACTTGCGCAGTTGAAAGGCTGACTTTCTTCAAGGGAGAGCGGAGCTGCCCATCTCCATAGCTGCCATATCAGGTGTTGTGTCTTCGAGTCCAGTGCTATGTCCACATATCATCTTGCCTCTGTATTTGAGACATATATTAAAAAAAAATGCAGATAAAGAACCTGAGGCAATCAGACAACTGGCGGGACTTTGCTGAAACTCTTTGTCATGGTGGCCTGTGAGAGAACGTGGGGCTTTGGGAACGTGCGTGTAGGTATAAGCCGCCAAGCCTCCTTCACTGACAAGGTAAGGAAAGTGAGATGGGAGGTGGAATCAGCTGTTGTTTGAGTGTGTGGAGGAAAGCTGGCTCTCTCCTCAGAATGGCGTTTTTAACCACTCAGAGGGAAATAAAATTATGCGAAGGAACCTGTTCCTTTTTCATTTCCATTGGAACTGGAACTATGTATCTTTCTTGCTCTTTTTTTCTTTTAAATGCTACCCTTATTCTGAACGCTCACTGGGGACTAAAGTGCTACTGTAATTTAGTTGCTCAGAGCATTAGGGGTGGGGCAGCTGGGATGATAAAGGGGTCAAAGGCTGTGGGGAGACCAGGAGCTTTGGGATGAGTCTTTCCCTTGTCAGGGAGTGACTCTGATTAGGCTGAAAAGTTTGTTTGGAATTCTTTGTCCCAAACAGTCACCCAGCTCTGTATCAGATATGGTTACACTTACTCATGTTCCCAGCCAATCAATGATAAAAGGAGAAGCTGGAAGACAGAACATGACTCCCCCTGCCCCCACTTCTCCCGCCAGAAGCCCAAAGGAAACAATGCAATTATGGAATTCAGGATCTCTTAATTTCTCAGAGGAAACTGAATTCCAAGGATATTCAGAGACTTGGTTAGAATTGTATTGGTCTCTTGACTCCTGACTCAGCTCTCTCAATCAGTGTTGTCCACTCGTAGAATCTCTGTGGCTCCACCTCCCTAGTCAAACTGAGGAAAAGAATAAGGGTCAGAAAGAATGAAATATCTTTGGGGGACTCTGGGAGATCCTGACATGTGAAGTATTTCAGGTGAGTATATCAAGTGACCACGTCTTATCTTCCCTAACAACGCACATAACAGAAATTTTAGTCAACCAGGAAAAGCCCCAAGCGATAGTATAATGATATATTATTATTTCTGTTGAAGAGCAAAGTGTTTGTAAACAAAGCTTGAGAAAGAAATGATGAGTAATGTACTAGAAGGACATGGCGGGGAATGGTCCCTTTCTTTTCCCTCCTTTTGCCCCACTCTATGTGGAGCTCACTATGTCACTTTGTCACTGCATGGATTATACTGACCTAGGTTAACCTTCGGAAGCACTGCCACCTTCTTGCTCAAAAACCTTCGATGGCTCTCCATTATCCACCCCAAAAGCCCACAGTCTGATATTCAAGGCCTTGCATAATCTATCCTAGATTCTACCTTTCTGTCTCATTTCCCACTACTCCCCTGTCTGTTTGCCCAACCTCTGGGAGCGCCTTCCAGTTCCCACAACAAACATGACACTTTCCTACCCCAGGACATCTTGGTAAAAGAACCTTTTGCACGTTTTCTTGCCTTTATTCTTCCTTTGCTTTCAACTACTCATTTCCTTTCAAGGCCCAGATTGGATACCACCCGAATTCTAGTTGAAAAGGACTTTCTGGGAGCATTTCATTCGTGCCATTCATTTGGTACCTATCATATCCTTTGTTAGGCTTGCAGATGATTCCAACAGTTCCAAAACTTGTCTCCGATGTCTCCAGCCCTCAGAAGCACTCTTTTCTTTGGCAGGTTCAGGAGTCCTATGACCTAAAGTTGTCTGACTCCACTTCCTCAACTCTCGTAACTCTTTCATACCCGGTCTCCCAATTTAAGTTCTAGAATATAGATTTTACCTTTCCCTGTAGGTCCAGGCTTTGACTGTTCTCTCTCTCTCCCTTTTATTATCATCATTATTATTATTATTATTATTATTAACTTTAAACATGTATTTTTCAATTATTGTTGACATAAAATTTTATATTAATTTCAGGTGACCCTTTCATTTCTTGACTCTCGCTCACTCTTCGGGCTTAGTCTCAAAATATAACCAACTCTCTCCTTCCTAAAAGCAAAACAAAACAAACGTAAAACTTCCTCTTTCTTCCACCCTGTTTTTCTTAGTCAAGGTACCCTTTCTCCTCCTCTTTTGCTGATATATTTGTTATCACAGTCTGAGCAGAAGGTCTACAGCACAGCCGAAACTGACATCTGGAAGATCAACTTTTAAGTGCCCAAGTCCAGTCTCTTTTCCTATTGGAACATCTCTTTTCCACGGTCTTTCCCACATATGCCCCTGAATGCTCCATCACTTCCCCCCACCCCAATCTGTTCCATATTTCTCAAGGTTTTTCCTTCGGTCCTCTTTGCAAACTTTCACATCTATGAGGATAATACTTAGATTCATCTCAACCCCTAAATTCTCTTCTAAACATCATTTACTAGACTCTGTGTGTGTGTGTGTGTGTGTGTGTGTGTGTGTCCTGCCTACTTCTCCAAGATAGCAAATTCCAAAGTTGGTTTATTATACGCTTCCTTTCCTGGGTCCTCTCCAAACCCTTCTGTCTCCTGCCCTTTCAGTCTCAGCCAACGATATCACCACCTTTCGGTCATCTATCTTTAATGACTCTTCCTGTGTATCCTTCGTTGCTGCTCCATGTAGGAACTGGCCCCCGCTTAAGAGGTGATCTTTGAGATAAGTTTCAGTAGAGTTGTTAGTGGACCTCGTGATAGTCTTGGAGAACACAGGAAAGACGTGAGGAAAGAATTTAAAACAAATTGGGCTCCAAATTCACTTCTTCGATGAAATCTCCAGTTTGCCTAGAACTTTCCCCGTTCCACTATTTCCCAAAAATAAAATTACCCTCTTGCATTTATATCCATGTTATTTGTTTCTTCTTTCTGGATATGATATTTGCTCAAATTTTGTCCCGTTGCCATATTTATAAACTGGCCGATTTTTGCCAAACTGTAGCATTTCTTAAGGACGGGGACCACGCACTCTGGGGAAAGACCGCGGTGTCACCTTTGCCACCTGTGCCTGATGATGTCCTTCTGAATGAGGCTGTTTCCTTGAGGAACAGATGACAGGACTATGACTCAGAGGCCTCCTGGATTTGCTTTGTCGTCTATGTTCAGCGTGCTGGGGTGGGGTGACTCCTTCACCACTCTTACTTTGTATTTACTACAAATGCGCTAAGTATCCTAATTATTAAGGTGTTACCCAGGAGAGTTGAGGCGTTTCCACTTTTCCAATATCTGGGTCAACTCAACAATCTCACATTTCCAAAAAAAAAAAAAAAAAAATCTCTTAAGAAACCCCACCCCCGCGGTCTGGAGGTAACAGTGCTGGAGGCCTACCCATCTTCCGATCCCCACCCCCACACCTTTCGTTGCAGTTCCTCCCCAGGACATTGGCTGGTTTGAGGACTCTAACCTTGATAGAAGTGCTTCCCTTGGAATGCAGAGACTTTGCATCGGAGCCAAGAAACTAGTAGGCGGACTTTACCCTCCAGGACCCACACCTAGCCACTGAAGGCTGGGGGGGAGGGTAAGGAAATAGCTCCCGCGAACGAACCCGACTGTCAGCTGCATGTAAGATGCCTAAAAAAAAAAAAAAAAAAAAGATTTCCTCTTCAACCCTGAATAGGTCCACAGTAAATATCTGTTGAATAAATAATTGAGAACAACATCCAGGGCCCGGCGACATAAGCTAAACCAATCTGCTTTTCCCCTATCTCAACGGTTACGACCTAGGGAGTCAGCTTTAACAGCCGTGCTGTTTAACCACAGAGAGTAGGAGCCCCTTGTTTGCTGAGGCCCCTGCCTGATCTTACTCTTCTGGAGACTGGGATCAATTTTCCCACTTTTTAGAAGGTGCGTTAACAATTTGGGCTTGAGTCCCCTTCCGTTCAGAACGAGGCTCATTCTTATTCGATGTAAAATGACATCCCCCTTCAACATAAACTTCACCCCATTCCCGTTCATTCATTTGACAGACTCAGCGCCCAGTACGTGCCAGTCCCCGTTTCAGGCGTTTGCGATAGATCAAGGAACAAAACCGGAGAGATCCTTGCCCTGGCGGAGCTTACGGTAGGACGAGAGACAAACGATGAATATGATTTTTAAGATTAAATGCTGTAATTTGGAAGGTGATTACGATGGTGAAAAAGGTACCAGGCTGGAAAATGATTTGTGGAGGCCAGGGGATGGGCAAGAGAATCCTAAATTGGGATTCTGGCTCAGGTTGGGGGAAAAGGAGACGAAGTGAGGTGGAGGAGGCTCTGACATGGAGAGACAGATGTTTTCTGCAGAAGTGACAGAAGAGTCATCCGGTTTATGCGGAGGTAGGTGAAGGGCTGAAAGGGCTCTGGACAGAGATTCGGGCTGAGAACACCGGGGGCGGCGGAGGGTGGGGGGGCTATTTCCAGCTGAGGCCAGAGGATGCTCTGGCGGGCGGCTCCCGGGGTCGGGGAGGGGGGACGTCTCGCGTGGCCCCCAAAATGGCCTCCTGCTGCCCCTCGCCGCCCCGCCCAGGCGCTCCATCGCCCGCCGGCCCACGTGACCCGGCCTGCACCTCCCGCCCACCCCGGCTGGCGACCCCGGGTCCCGGTCCTCGCGGTGGCGGCCCCGCCCCTCGCGGGAAACGGACCAACCAGAAGAAGGCTAAGGCGGGGCGGGTGATGACGGCCAACGGGGGTGGAGCTCCAAAGGGGAGTAACAGGTTGGTGGGAGGGGGAGAAAGAAGGAGGGAGTGCGGAGGGACGGAGGGGGAGGGCCTGGGAGCCGCGCATGCAGCTCTGCCGGAGCCGGAGCCCGAACCCGAACCCGAACCCGAACCCGAGCTCGGGAGCGCCGAGCCCGGCTGGGGTGAGTGAACCGAGCGGGGGCAAGGACACCTGAGAGGCAAGCGGGCCCTCAGGTGTAACCCCTGAGGGGCGAGAGGCGATCCGAGATACCTCCCTCCAGGCACAGGTGCTGTATCAGAGAGGAGAAGACGAGAGGTGAAGGTAGGGCGGGAGTCCTGAGTAAGGGCTGACTCTCACTCGAAGGTGCCAGGTGAGGGGCACCTGAGACTAAGGCTATTCCCAGGGCATGAAAGCGGCTCAGGGCCAGGATCTCTCTTGGGGTCAGAGGCCGGTCCCAGGGGCAGAATTTCTCTAGGAGACTGGGGTGGTGGGGGGAAGGAGTTCGTCTCAGTTGGTGGAAGGGAACTGCTGCCAGGTTCAGAGGCATAAGGGGGAGGGCGTGGAGAGCTGCTGTGCCCTGAGGTTCTGCCCCCTGACTGCCAGTCTAGCTGGTGCTGACAGCCTCCCTCCTGGCTTTGAGATGGATCTGAGGTGTGGAATCTCTAACCATTCACCTACAGGTGACGACAGTTGCAAATAAGAGACGCTGAGGGGCCGAACAAGAGGGTAGGGCAGTCTCTTTGCTAGGTGTGAAACTGTTTAAGGCTTGCATGCTAGGGAAAATGTTTCCTTCTTCCTCTTGAAACAGTACTCTCCAAGGGAGAGATATGAGGAAGCAAAGATCCCTAGGCCTACAAAATATCTAGAACTGTTTCTTTCTGATGAAGCCTCTTTCTGGGGCCTCATGTCAAACCCTCCCCCCCAAAACACACGTACTTTCTTCTGTGGTTCTAGATGGAGCCATTGGGTGAGGTTTGGGAGCCTAACCAATTTCCTTGAAGCCTCTTCAAAGATCCCCATTATTCCCTGAAACACCACCAGGCATCGCTGACTCCTGGACCATGATGGCTGTCAGACAGGCAGTGGACACGAGTGGTGCAGGAAATAGGCAGGACTCCTCAGGGGACCACAAGACCAGAGGAGTTACCACCTCCAAGTCTCCAGCTAGATGGGAGGTGCACACTGGGGCCCCGACAAGACTTGTGAGGGAGATTCCCTTGCCTTAGGCAGGTAAGGGAACCAGAGCCAGCCTTAGCTCAGCCCCTTTGATGCCCTGCCTGAGGAAAGTGGTTATAATTGGGAAATAATTAGTAACCGCTATGTTGTAGACAGGCTGCCTGCAGGTGCCTCTGCACCTCTTCTTTCATCCTGGATATTTGGGAGTGGGGGGCTGGCACTAGGGGACTGCTAATCCAGAGATTTGCCTGACCCTAAGAGGATTCTGGCTTCCTAGAACCCTTCCTGCCTTCTCCAGGCTGACCTGCTGCCTTCACCTCTGTGGGAGGTGAGGAGGGACGTAGGGCTGCTTCTCTACCAGTGGGGAAGGGGAAAACAGGGGAAAACGAAGGACCAGGGAGGTGGCCAAAGTTAGTGTGGGATCAGGAATGCATCTTTGGGAGGGAGGGGCAGAGGGAGACCAGGTCTTCCTGTCACACACAGCCTGTCAATCATTGTTTTTGTGCATCTGCTCCCGCCTGCTCCCTCTCTATCCTGTGCCTCCTCCTTCAGAGCCTTGGCGTCGGCTTCTAGGCTGGACAGAGTCCCTGCCCATGGTTTTGCCCCTCTGCCTCCTCTGGTGTGGAATTTCTCGTGTCTGCTTTGCAAGCTGCTAGTGGAATCTCCCTGGCCCTCCCCTTCCCCTTGCCTCTCAAACCAGTCCAGCCAGTTTGCTGGGGCCCAGTTCCTGATTGTGTTTTCTTCCGCCACTGGCCAGGCAGCTCTAGCCTGGCTCTCAGGTTTCGGCTTTTACAGTGGACCGAGCCAGCACTCCACTTGGGTGTTTCTTTCTGGATCCATGGGGGACCTTCTTATCTCTGTAACTCTATTGAGAAAATGGGAGCCAAATGATCAAGGTCGCTGAGCTGTCCTTTTCTATTTTGACCATGTGCCCTTCTTGTTACCTCCGAGGGGAGTCTCATCTCGACCTCCAGTTCTCCCATTTTCTAAATCCGCCAGTTATGTAGCATCTAGCATATTGCCCGGCCCTGTGTATGTATATCAGTTCTTCCTCCACACGCCGAAACCACCCCACCCCCACTTCCTGCCAGGAGTCCAGGGACCCTGTCACTCCTAGTTGGAAGCCAGACGCTATGGCTGGGCCAGAGGTGATGGAATTGGGGCAGGGCAAGCTAATGAGTAACTCAGGGAGAAGTGGCTGTTTGGTACAGGTGCAGTGTCCTCCCCCAGCTTGTAGGCAGGACTGGCAGAGGCAGACAGATGAAGCTGAATTCACTTGTGGCCTGGTCTTTTCCCGGAGTCCAGTTGGTGAGGAGCGGCTTGGGCACATGCCAGGGGAGGGAAAAGCAGGGTCAGACATCTGGTGGGAGCGAAGGCTCTGGACTCCATGTTGCCTGGCGCTAGGTCACTGTTTACCTGCCTCTGGGCCTTAGGCAAGACCTTGGAGCTGCCTGCTTCCTGGCCCCGCCCCGCTGTTCTCTGTAACTGAAGGCGGATAGGTTTCGGGTTTTCCATGTTGAATCATTTAGAGCCCTGCTTTCTGACCCACCCCAAAGATTCCTTCAGTCCTCCTGGCCCCTGACCCACATGTCCTGGGACTGGAGGTGGTGGAGGTTAGGGAGTCACTGGGACCTGGGGGTGCATTCCTTGCTGCCCCTGACCAGCTTGGTGCTCCTGGGGGAGCAAGAGGCCGTGCACTGTGCCAAGCGGAGCCTGGGAACGTCGTGACCTGGATCTGGGAGAGCAGTGGATGTACTGACAGGGGAGAGCTGCAGCATGAATAACTCATGTGATTTTGGAGAGCTGGCAGTCTAGGCACATCTGGTTCCAAAATTATGACTGACTGGGGGGGGCGAGTCCAGGCCAGGAGAAGGTCTCATTAGTGGCGCAAATGAGAAAGGGCTCTGAGGGATCCTCTGGCAAATCTTCTGTGCGAGTCTGCCCTGGTCCAGGATCCAACCTTTAACAAATATTTATCTACTATGTGCCAGGCCCTGGGGACACAGGAGTCAGCTGAGAGCCACCATCTTCGCTTATAATCCAGTGGGGGAGACAGACCGGAAACAAATCATCACTCTGATAAATATATAGAAATAAGCTGAGGCAAACTCACGGAAGGGCAACTGTAGAGTATATGACACGGTTCTGACCTAGTTTGTGGGAAAGAGTAGTCGGGGAAGGCTTCTCTGAGGAAGTGACGTCCTTCTATGCACCAGCTGAAGCCAGGAAGGGCCTGTTGGAAGGTGCAGAGCCTGTGCAGGGTAACCAGTTGGCTGTGTGACAGCCACGTGCTGCCAGGTGTGTTTATGTTTAATGTCTCGTCATTGTTTTAATTAACCTAGAACCTAAGTCAATAAAATGCAAAATCTTAAGTGTACAACTTGAAAAATTTTACATGGATGTTGTGTACATCCATGTAATTGTCTAATTCTCACAGGTAATTACCTTGTGAGGGACTGTCATCATACCCATTTTAAAGATGAGGAAACAGAGGCTCAGAAAAGTTGTGATTTGCCTAAGGTTGTATACATCAAGTGAAGGGCAGAGCTGGGATGCCAAGCCAGATGCTGACTCTAGTCCAGCGCCTCTTCTGCTGGATGAGTGGTTTGGAAAACTTACCCCTTTGCCTTGTGGCTTCCTTCGTGGTCCCATTTCTTACTTGAATTCCAACATAGGGCCCCACCAAGTTAATACCCTGCTGTTTGGGGTATCAGATTAAGAGATTGGTTAAGGTGCTCCCCAATGCCTAAATAGCGGAAGACAGCAGTCCTGAGGCTCATGGGTGGGCTTTAAGGTGTTCATGAGCCTCTTGAGATTCTCGGGTAAAATTTGGGTGGGCTGTCTCCATTGCTTTCATCGTTTTAGAATGGAGTCTCAACACTAAAAAAGGCCTTGAGGATTTTTTTCTTTTTTGGCAATAGGGGCTCCTCCCTCCTGGTTACTTTCTCTGGAGGGGAAGGGCCTGGAATGCTAGGAATGCTCTTCCTCCTGCAGGAGACTCTTTCCCCCACCAAGCCCTTTCTCACCTGGACCTCGGGCCTCCCTCCCCCTCTCATCGGTTTCCTGGGCCTCCTAGCCTTTGTACAATCCCTGAAAGGGGCCTTGCCAAGTTTCCTTGGCCCAGAGCTCCACAGGGAGATTGAGCTGGGTATATTTGTGTGTCTGGCACAGTAGAGGCTCCCCCTCCAGGTTGGTGCTAGGCTCCGGTGGAGATTAGCAGAAAGGCTTGGGAAGCTGCAGTCCTCATTTGCTTGGAGGAGAAGCACTCTTCTCCGAGGCCCAGGAGCCAGAGCAAACCTGAAATACATTCCATTTGCTGATTCCAAGCTTGGGCAATGTGGACCTGGGGAGATGGCCTGTGGGTGGGTGGTCGTGGCTCTGGCTCTCAGGTGGGACAAGTCTGCCTGTCCTGGGACCCCTTGGACTGGCACTCTTCTATGTTATTTACACTTTTTTTTGAATAGGCAATACATTGTTACATAGTTCCAAATTCAAAAGGGACAAAAAGATACACAGTAGACAGCCAGTTACTTCCCCATCTGTGCCCCCAGCCCTAGGTTCCTCTAATCCACAGGCATCCTCCCAGAGGTGGGATGGCATGCCTTCGAAGTCTTCTGTATTTGAAACGAGCTATGGGAGCGGAGTCCCCTTTGCTCCATTGGGGTGGAGGTGTGTTAGGTAGGGGTCGGTTTCTGCCTTCACTGGGGTTGGGGAGGCACAGGGTGGTATATGTATGAAGATCAAACAAAATCTTTAAATGGACAAAACCAAACTCCCAGGACTGTATCAGAGGAAAGGGATTCTTCTGGGTTAGTGTGTCTCAAGTGTGGTCCCTAGACCAGCAATGTCAGCACCACCTGGGAGCCTGGAGACTGTACATTCTCAGGCCCCACCCACCCCAGACCTACAGAATGAGAAACCCTGGGGGTGGGTCCCGCAATCTGTTTCAACAGGCCCTTGGGGGTGCTTCTGCTGCTCAGATCACGCGTGAGAACCGCTGCTTTTATGTAGAAGGAACTGACAAGACCATCATCCTCCCGAGCGCAGGGTAGATGGCGGTTTCGGAGTTTCTACTTGTAGTCCCTCAGTTTACATTTTTCTTCATCTTCTAGGACCCCTCCCCCCCATGGAGCAGGGTTTCACCATGACCGAGCCCCGAGGCCCTGTAGACCACGGAGTCCAGATTCGCTTCATCACAGAGCCAGAGGGTGCTACGGAGATGGGCACCCTCCGTCACGGGGGGCGACGCCCGGCTAAGGATGCGAGAGCCAACACCTACGGGGTCGCTGTGCGCGTGCAGGGCATCGCTGGCCAGCCCTTTGTGGTGCTCAACAGTGGGGAGAAAGGTGGTGGTGACTCGTTTGGGGTCCAAATCAAGGAGGCCAACAATCGCGGGGCCCCGGGAGCTCCGAGCTCCGACTCCGAACTCCCTGAGAAGCCCTACACTCGGGCCAGGGAGTTTCTTGGCCGCTCACAGGACAGCTTGTCTGATGAGGAGCCCGGGTCCAGCTGGAGCACTAGGCTCCTCCGCTCTCAGTCCCAGGCCTCACTGACAGGCCCTGCCCCCATGGTTCCGGGCAACAGGAGCGCCAGCCTGCTGGAGCTGGCCCCCCAGGGAGCTTCCCCAGGGGACACCATCGACACTGCTCCCCTGTCTTCAGTGGACTCGCTCATCAGCAAGTTTGATAGTCGCTTTGGGGGCCAGGCCCGGGGCCGCACTGGCCGCCGCATGCGTTCACTGGCTCCTGAGCAGCGGAAGCGGAGTCAGAGTCTGGACAACCGGCTCCCGCGGGACACCCTCGAGGAACGGGAGCGCAGGTCCCCCACCCCCTGGAGCCCTAGCACAAAGCATGACAGCCACCTGGGCAGCTTGAAACAGCCGGCCCAGAGCCAGAGCCCTCCCAGTGGCTTCAGCCGGTCCCGACAGACCCACGACTGGGTCCTTCAGAGTTTTGAGGAACCACGAGGGAGGACACCCGAACCCTCCGTGCTGCAGGTCAGACCCCGCCCCTCTGCCGCTGCCACACCCAGGCCCCCTGTCATCAGCCCTGACCCACCTGCCCTGGGACCCCTTGCTGGTCCAATGACCGAGAGCAGAGTCTCTACCTTTTGTCCTCCATGTTTTCTATCCACGTGTGCAAGATTTCCAAGGGCAAAAATCTAAAGGAAATGGAACAAACTATGAAATCACCATTCACGGGCATGGCCAGTTCCTTGTCAATGCCCAGCCATTAAGTGCCTCGCTAGTATGTGCTAGGTCTGCGGCCCACGTAAGGAGGCTTGGGGGCTATGAGCAGCTGTCTGGTGCTCTTGCCAAAACTCCCACATTTGTCTCTCACTCAGGAATGCAAGTGGGGGAGCGATTGTACCCCGAGACAAAGTTAAGCCCATTCTAGAAGTAAATCATCTACAAACTCGAGTACATTAACTGTCAGTAGTGACAAATTACTTGCAACGCATCTCACAAGTGGGGGAGAGCTGCTTGTTGAGAAAGCTCGGGTTTGGGACAGTGATGACAGGTGTATTGGCTTGGACCCCTTCCTGACCTCTGGCTCAGGCCTCAGCGGTGTTGCCTCTTTACCCCACTTCAGGCTCCCTCGTCATGCTCGAAGGGCCTGGTCCCCCAATTGCCCCTTCTTCTCCCTCTGAACCCTACACACGCTTCTGGCTTATTTTTTCTGTTCCTTTGGGTTTGCTTTTCTTGTAGTTCAAGTCAACGCCAGACCTTCTCCGAGACCAGCAGGAGGCAGCCCCACCAGGCAGTGTGGGCCACCTGAAGGCCACCATCTATGGCATCCTGAGGGAGGGGTGAGTGGGGACTTCCAATGGCGGAGTCGCACATCTCTCTTTCCCTTCTGGCTTTCTTCCCCATCCTCCCTGCTCTTTCTTCATCTCTGCTTCCTCTGTTTTCCCCTAACCTTTGCTTTTGTCCTTCTATCCTCCAGAAGCCCAGAAAGTGAAAGCTCTGTAGGGAGGAAGGTCAGTTTGGTGCTGGAGCAGCTGCAGCCTTTGGTGGTGAGTGGCCTTCTCATGGTGGGAGCAAGGTCAGGGTCAGGGCTGTTTGGGCCTCCAGATCTGAATAGGGACTAACTTCCTCCCCACTACCCCATGTCTCTGACAGATGGCTGCTTCCGGTTCTTCTAAGACCTTGGCAGGGCAGGGCGAACTCACCCGAAAAGTGGAGGAACTGCAGCAAAAGCTGGATGAAGAGGTGAAGGTGAGGAGAGGTTAGAGGTGCTGGAAGGAGGAAGGACCACAGGGGGAAAACTTGGCTTAGGCTGATGCCTCCAAGCAATGGAACGAGCACTCCGGGGTCCTGTGAGACGAGACAAGAGTGTGTGCTGGTCCCAGCAAGGACTTCTGGGCTTCTCTGGAGCTGAGACATGAGAAGCACATCCATCAGGGGTCCAGCTACTTTCCATTCCGTTTCTTTTGGCGGTTCCCATTCTGGTTCTGCCGCTTACTCGCTGTATAAATCTTGAACAAATTACTTACCTCAGTTCTTTTCATCATCCTAATAATGATGGTGATAATAGTAGCTGTCATTTATTGAGTATAATTTTTGTAGGAGGTGCTGTCCTGGGTCATGTGTAATAATTACAGTGACCCTGGAAGGTAGGCATCCTGGCCTCTTATGAGGAGAAGATTGAAGATCAGAGGGGTTAAGTGAATTGCTCAAAGTAGTAAGCTGCGGAGAAGAAATTTAAAAATCTAGGTCAGTCTTGTTCTAAAGCCTATGTACCCCCGCTGTCCCCCTCCTCCCTTTAAAATGCTGCTTCCGACTCTTATAATGTTGCCTGTACCATGTTTCCCCGAAAATAAGACCTAGCCGTACAATCAGCTCTAATGCGTCATTTGGAGCAAAAATTAATATAAGACCCAGTTTTATTTTACTATAATATAAGACTGGGTCTAATATAATATAATATAATATGGAGTCTTATATTAATTTTTGCTCCAAAAGACACATTAGAGCTGATCGTCCGGCTAGGTCTTAGTTTTGGGGAAACACGGTATATAGTTGGTGCTCAGAAATGTTGGCTTGTCACTCCCCTTGTTTCCTGGAAAGCAGTGTAATAGTTAAATGGTGAGCTGTGGAGTCAAACTAACGAAGTTCAAATCCTGGGACCTTTAGTTGTTGGCTGTGTAACTGACCTCGGGCAAGTTCTTGAAGGGTTCTAAGCCCCTGTTTCCTGAACTGTAAAGTGGGGATAATAATGGTACTGTATTAGTTATCCATTGCTGTGTAATAAATTATCTCAAAACTGAACAGCTTAATGCAAACCTCTCTCAGTGTCTGAGGGCCCAGAATTTGGGAGCAGCTTAGCTGGGCAGTTCTGGCTCGGGGTCTTTTCTGAGGTTCCAGTCAAGGTATTGGCAGGGGCTACAGTCACAGGAAGACTTGATTGGAGTTGGAGGATCTACTTCTAAAATGACTTACTCAGTGGCTGTTGGTTGGAGGCCTCAGTTGCTTTCTGTGTGGACCTCTTCATAGGGCCGCGTGAGTGTCCTCACAATATGGTAGCTACTACCTTCCTTCCTCCAGAGTGAGTGAAACAAATTAGAAGGTGAGGAGGCAGCTGCAATGTCTTTTTATGACCTAGTCTCCGAAGCTACACGGCACTTGCCCCTTTTTATATTTGTTAGAAGAGAGTCCCTCGGTCCAAGGGGAGAGGCTTCACTTACCTTTTGAAAAGAATGTCAAAGGATTTGTGGATGTATTTGAAGCCATCACAGTGAGACATTTCCATGACCCCATGTCCTTCTCAGAGGCTTTCCCTATTCTCTGCCCGTTTTACTCTCCTCTCCTTTTCCAGAAACGGCAGAAGCTAGACCCATCCCGGGCTGTGCTGGAGCGGCAACTGGAGGAGAAGATGGAAGAGTGCAGCCGTCTGCAGGAGCTGCTCGGGAGGAAGATGGGGGAGGCCCAGCAAAGCACCAAGGAGTGAGCACAGCTGATGGTGCATGGGGTGGGGTGGGGTGGCTGTCATTATTACACATGACCCAGGACAGCACCTCCTACAAAAATTAGACTCAATAAAGAGTTAGAGGCTGCCCCAGGGCTGAAGGAGACCGGGGGAACTCTCCAGAAGCTGGAAGGGACAGACAGAGATGGTTGAAAGATAGACAGGCCCTCTCTCTTTACCTTCTTTGTCAATAATGGTGATAGTGCATGAGTTAGGCTACCTGGTTAGCCTGTGTGTCAGGTTCTTCATCTGTAAAATGGGGTTAATAATAGCACCTACCTCACAGGATCATTGTAAGTCTGTAGTCATGCATTCAGCAGGTGATTTTGCAATAAACGATGTATGATAAGCACCGATTGCTGGGGTACAGCAGTGAACCACGCAGATGAAGAGCCCTGCTCTCTGGAAGCGTAGTTTCTAGTAAGGGGGGAACGGACCATAAGCAATAAACCTAAACAATAAACCTATTCTGTAGGTAAATCTGTCATATGTGAGAAGGTGATAAGTAGAGTAAGTTACAGCAGATCAGGAGGGCTGGGATTATGGGGGAGCAGGTTACAATATTAAGTAAGGCAGTCGCTAAGGGGAGGCCTCGCTAAGATTTAAATGAAGTAACATATGTAAAGTGTTCAGAAAACTGCCTGACACAATGCTCAGTAACATTATCTATTATACATTGTCAGTCTTCAGAACATGAAGCTCCTTCTGGACCAAAATGAGAGGCTGCGACATGGGCTGGAGGCCCAGGTGATGGAGATGCAGGACAAGCTGAAACAGGCCCAGGGTCCTGAGCCTGCTAAGGAGGTGATAATGAAGGTAGGGAGTCGGGTTGGGTACCCCAGACTCTGCTTCCTTTCAGCTAGAGCCTCAAATCTACATCTCCAGTTTCCCCAAAGTCCAGGGAGTAGTAAGTGATTACGGGTACCCGTTAGTGTGCTTTCAGACACATCCAATGGCGGGGTGGGACTAGAGCCCAGAATGTTGGTTTCCTTTATCCTAATGAGGCATCTTGGAGGCCGGAGAGTACCTGGCATCATGCCTAACAGATGCAAGGTGCTCAATAAATATTTTTTGATCGAATAGACAGGTAGATCCTCATATAGTCACTCTGTCCTTGACCTTGACTTTCCCCAGGACCTGTTAGAGACCCGGGAACTTCTGGAAGAGGTCTTGGAGGGGAAACAGAGGATAGAGGATCAGCTGAGGCTGCGGGAGCGTGAGCTGACAGCCCTGAAGGGGGCCCTGAAGGAGGAGGTGGCCTCCCGTGACCAGGAGGTGGACCGTATCCGGCAGCAGTACCAGCGGGACGCAGAGCAGCTTCGGAGGAGCATGCAAGACGCAACCCAGGCATGTGACACATGCAGGGGCCAGGAGAAGAGGGCACCCCCAGGAAGGGGGCTGCCTTGAGGTCTTGGAATTTTGGGATGTTTCACGGTCGTAACTGGAACTCCCCCTAAAAGACACCCGTGAGAGTAATGAAAACCTTGGTCAGGACAAGGGCCGAGGGAGGGAATGCATGTCAGAAGCAATGAGGGTGCGTGACCAGAGGCCCACGGGGAGGCTTCCTGTAGATGACAGAGGGGTGGGCTGTGACTTGGGGAGAGAGCCTTCTGCTAGCTCGTACCAGGTACCATGTCGAGCGTGCAGCTGGCATGGTGCCCTCTGGGCCTGAGCCTCCCGTTTTACACACTCACGCTTTGGTTTGAAGCGAGCTCTTCCCTATGAACCTCCTGCCCCCCGACTCTCCCCTTCCTAGGACCATGCAGTCTTAGAGGCTGAGAAGCAGAAGATGTCCGCCCTGGTGCGGGGGCTACAGCGGGAGCTGGAGGAGACCTCAGAGGAGACAGGGCATTGGCAGAGCTTGTTCCAGAAGAACAAGGAGGAGCTTCGAGCTACCAAGCAGGAGTAAGGACCCTGGTGCTCTCCCAGGAATGCTTATCCGTGATTCTCATGCGTGCCCCACTTCCTTTCCCGCCATGCCACATGCCATGTTCTCTCCTTCCGGTTCCTCAGACTGCTCTTGTTCACATCTGCCTTCCTCCCTCCCTCCTGAGAGCTGAGTGCCCAGGGGATTGGCCTCCAGAGAGGTGGTTGTCACCGTCCTGCTAACCTCTCCCAGGCAGCTGGCCTGACCTTGTTCCCTTTCCCTTTTGATTCGCCTGTCTGGGCTCAGACTTCTGCAGCTGCGGATGGAGAAGGAGGAGATGGAAGAGGAGCTTGGGGAGAAGATAGAGTTCTTGCAAAGGGAATTAGGGCAGGCCCGAGCTGGTGCTGCAGATTCTCGCCAGGTGGAGGAGCTCAAGAAGGTACTTGGGAGTTGGGGGGCAGAAGGGCAGGTTGGGGTGATGGCACCTGCCTCACCTATCCACGAGGGCCTTCACACTCCCATGTGCTTGGTTTTCAGACCCCACATGAACTGCTCAGCCTCATCTCTTCCCAGCACACACTGGGACCAGCAGGGTGGGTCTTCTTGAGTCTAGAAGTTTCCATTGGAAAGGGCTTTCAGTGGCCAGGTTGAGTTATAGCCAGAGGCTGCTGGCTGCCTCCCAAGAGACCTCAGGGGTAGTGGAATTTAGGTGGATGTGTGGGGTCATTTTTGCAAGCTCAGAATCCTAACTCGATCAGCATAGCAAGAGTTGCTCTGTTCTCGGAGGGTCCTCTTTAACTGCTTCTATGAAACAAACATTTACAGTTAGAATGCCAGTTTGTTCACTTATAATGAGAATTGTCATCACGTGGGCTGGCATACTTGCACTGGTGTGGCCAGCTGACCTACATGGGAAGCCAAATGGTAATTTGAAAGCTGCTTAGAGAGTATAGAATCTAGACACAGAGAATTAAATGGTTTATCATGCGTAAATATTTTATAAATGATAAAGGGCATCACATTTAAGTGAACACACAAATAACTACTTCATATTCCTGGTACTAGTTTATGAAGGACAAGAAAGCAACTCATTATTTTTGGTTATTTAGACATATAGAAAATATTTTCATTAATTATGGGGAACTGGCATGTATGGCCTCCTGAGGATCCTTCTAGGTCTCCATTTCTTTGATTCACTGTGCTGGAATCAAGTGCTATATGTATAGTAGGTGCTCAGTTAACAAGTATTAATTAGTCACTGCTTGTTTATCATGCCTTTATTGTAAGATGGCCTAATTGTAATCAAGGTAATTATGTTTTTAAATGAGTGAAGACATATAGCATTGAATGTTGATTTTCCAGACAAATAAAAGCCTGGATTTACACAAAATATTTGGTGGAGAAAACCATAAATAAATGTTAAGCAACTAGACTTTGGTGGTTGTGAAATCAAAAGTACTCTTAAATTTTTATTACATTGTTATGAAGTGAACCAATATCAAGGACAGCCTGAAGTCTGTTCGCTGGATTAGCTAATGCAGTAAACCTGGGCAATCTCAGTTGCCGTGTTATGCTGGATTAAGCTAAAGAACTAAGAAGTCATAATTAGTGTTTCATTTACCTTATACCTTACATGTATTTTGTCAAATATTTAGTCAATAAACAATGTATGCATTAGGAAAAGAAACTAACCCAGTCCAATGTAGACCATACCCTGGGCTAGTTTTCTTTTTCTTTGTAATTAGTGTTGTTAGTATTGGACATTGAAGACTCACTAAATATTATATAATCTTTCAGCCTAATTACGGTACTTTCTGAATTTCAGTATATGTGCTGCCAAAGCGAGCACACTTTCTGAATTTCAGAAGTAGCTAATAGCTAAAGAATCAGAACCAGAATTCCCATTTTAATTAAAAAAAGAAAAAGAAAGAAATCAGAGCAGCACCAGTGTTTACTGTGGCACATATTTTGGTTTTCAACATTTCCTTTCTTTTCTTTCCTTTCTTTCTTTCTTTTCTTTCTTTCTTTCTCTCTCTCTCTCGCTCTCTCTCTCTCTTTCTTTCTTTCTTTCTTCCCCTCTCTCTTTCTTTCTTTTCACAGCCAATCCTTTGTCAGCCATACCCTCATCTACTCTCACTCCAAATACTTTTTTTTTGATGGACATTTATTTCATGTACCATAAAATTCACCCATTTTCAAGTGTACAGATTGACTGATTTTTAGTATATTCACGAAGTTGTACAACCATCACCACCATCTAATGCCAGAACATTTCATCATCCCAACAGGAACCCCCGTATCCATTAGCAGTCACCCTGCCCCAGCCCCTGGCAACCACTAATCTATTTTCTGTCTCTATGGATTTACTGATTCTGGACATTTCCTTTAATTGGATTCCTATAAGATGTGGCCTTTCATGTCTGATTTCTTTCACCTATCCAGTGCTTTTCAAGGTTGTAGCATTTATCAGGACTTGGTTACTTTTTTATCACTGAATAATATTCCACTATGTGGACATACCGCATTTGCTTACCTGTTCACCAGTTGATGGGCATTTGGGTTGTTTCTCTAATTTAGCTGTAATGATGAATGCTGCTGTGAACATTTGTGTTTAAGTTTGTTGTGAACATGTGTTTTCTGTTCTCTTGGGCGTATACCTGGGAGTAGAATTGCTGGGTCAAGTGGTAACTCTATGGTTAACTTTTTGAGAAACTGCCAAACTGCTTTCCCAGGTAGCCACACCATTTTACATCCCTGCGATGCATGAGAATTCAGTTTCTCCACATTCTGGTATCCCAGGCTGGCTCTGCCCTTCCACCGCTCCCCTTCCCTTCCAGGAGCTGCATCGGACACAGGAGGAACTTAAGGAGGTGCAGGCAGAGCGGCAGAGCCAGGAGGTGGCTGGGCGACAGCGGGAGCGGGAGTTGGAGAAGCAGCTGAGGGTCGAGGCTGATCGAGGCCGGGGGCTGGAACAGCAGAACGTCCAGCTACATAAGACCCTCCAGCAACTGAGACAGGACTGTGAAGAGGCTTCCAAGGCAAGGGGAGTGGGCACAGGGCTTAGGAGGTGGAGGCTCAGGGGTCTGGAGGGCTGAGGAGCCAGAGGGCGTGGAAAAGTACCTATCATGGGTATGTACAGACCCGATCCTTGGACCCAGGTGTGTGGTTAAAGCAGCCAGGATGTGGCAGGGGGAGGCCGGGCTGTACGTGGTGACACCCACTGCGTCTCTGTAGGGGTGGGGTTCGGAGGGAAGCCTCTGGCTGCTGGCACTCGGTGGGGTGGCTTTCCTGGGAGTGGCTTGTGACTTGGAGCCCTGGGGTCTGAGCCACCGCTCCCTGAACGGACGCAGGCTCAGATGGCAGCGGAGGCAGAGGCGGCAGTGCTGGGGCAACGTCGGGCAGCAGTGGAAACGACGCTTCGGGAGACCCAGGAGGAAAATGACGAATTCCGACGGCGCATCCTGGGTCTGGAGCAGCAACTAAAAGAGGCGCGAGGCCTGGCGGAGGGTGGGGAAGTGGCGGAGGCACGGCTTCGGGACAAGGTGCAGCGGCTGGAGGTCAGTGCTCTTGGGGACGTGGTTGGCTTCCTCAGGGGGGTGGAGGTGGGGCGGGTGGCTGGTGGGGGGGGAGGGGGAGGGGGCAGGGCGGTTGGGGGGGGGCTTTCTCCTGTAGTCCCTGGCTGAATACCCAGCCATCACTTTTATTCTGCCCTTAGTGTGGTTCTCTGCCTCCCCAAACCCTCCGTTCACCTTGGGTTTCTTTCCCGGAGTGTGTGTTGGTGTGACGGTCCCAGGCTTGGCACTGGTACTTTTATCTCTCCCTCCCATCCTTTGCTCCGTTCTCCGTGTCTTCATTTCTTGCCGCTTCCTCCGAGCCTGTGTGCACTGTCCCCCCTTTTCATACACATCTGTCCTCCGCTCTCCCATCGACTCACCTCCACGTGGCCAGAGCCCGAGCTTTGCCTCCGCTCAGTCCAACCCCCTCTCCCAGGCAGAGAAGCAGCGGCTAGAGGAGGCCCTGAACGCTGCCCAGGAAGAGGAAGGGAGCCTGGCAGCAGCCAAGCGCGCCCTGGAGGCAAGGCTGGATGAGGCCCAGCGGGGGCTGGCCCGCATGGGGCAGGAGCAACACGCACTGAGCCGGGCCCTGGAGGAGGAGGGCAAGCAGCGGGAGGCCCTCCGGCGGGGCAAGGCAGAGCTGGAGGAGCAGAAGCGCTTGCTGGACAAGACGGTGGAGCGACTGAACAAGGAGGTGGGGTACAGAAGCCTGCGGGGGGGGGGGGGGGGGGGGGGATGTGGGTCAGAATGTGTGCTCTTCGCTTTCCTCAACTTCATTGTTGGGGAGGCCAAGGTCAAGCCTTCAGAGAGTCACATCCTTTCTACCTCCCTTCAGGGGTTTTTGTTTTAACATTACTTTACTTGTTTGTTTATTTATTTATTTATTTATTTATTGAGGGCGCAACTCACGGTGGCCTATGCGGGGATTGAACAGGCAACCTTGGCGTTACCAGCACCTGTTCTAACCAACTGAGGCCACCTGCCACCCCCTCCCCCCCGCTCCCCTTTCCCCCACATCCCATTCCTTGATGGTCTTGGTCCTTAGAGAATATCTCCTGGGATTCTCCCTTAAAAGTCTGTCAGACCTAAACAGAAGAATCTGCATTGGGAGAATTTTATATTTGGGGGAGGGGAGGGAGAAAGGAAGAAAAAGAAATACATTGTTTTTTTGGGGGGTAAGGTTGTCCTTCTCATCTCTTACTTTATAAAACTAGAGCAGACGCCCACTATAATTCATCAATTCTAGAATGCACATTTTATCCTCGCTGCAGTGGAGTTTTGTCTTATGATTAATTGATGGCATGTCATACTCAAATTGGCAGACTTTTCTTTCTTAGTGGTACACCTGACATTTATGGGTACTTTGGGTTTGCTGAAATAAGGTCATTTAAGGTTTACTTTGTATCAAGAGCTGTTGTAAATACTTTACATAATTAACTAAGGTAATTCTCCCAACACTTTTTTGAGGTCGGTTCCCCATTTTACAGATGGGAGAGAAACTGAGACCCAGAGAGGGCAGGTAACTTGCCTATGGTCGCACAGCTAGTAAGTGGTAGAGCCAGGATTTGAGCCCAGGCAATCTGTACATTACTATTAGCCACACCAGGGACCTAGGCCAGGAAAGAGCAAGAGGGGGCAGCTTTGGCAGGAAAGAGGCTCTGGGAGAGTCTTGGGAGCCTGGGCCTGGAGAAGGGACAAAGACACGCGGTAAAGAGATACAGTGCTGAAAACGGCTCTTTTCTCTCTGTCTCAGATGGGCCAGATTGGAGACGACTCTAAGCTAGCCCTGCAGCAACTGCAAGCCCAGCTGGAGGACTACAAGGAAAAGTCCCGGCGGGAGGTGGCAGATGCCCAGCGCCAGGCCAAGGAGTGGGCCAGTGAGGCTGAGAAGAACTCTGGGGGGCTGAGCAGGCTCCAGGACGAGGTAGGAGCTCAAGTGGCTGGAGGGTGGGACCCCTCCCAGTACCCTTGGCTTGAAGGTCATTGCCTCCTAACCTATGGCCCAGGGATCCTAGGACCCTAAGTCTAAGCACTTAGGGTGACATACTAAGGTGGGGGACAGGGAGGGAAGTGGCCCACCCTAGGTACAGACAATAGGGGATGCATTGTCTGCTGCGCAGGGATTTGCAAATTGCTGCACATTAGTCACCTGAGGAGATTAAAAAACAAAAACAAACCGAATGCCTGAGCTACATCCGGTACCATTTAAATCATAATTCTTGGAGCTGGGACCCGGGTCCTGTAGTCTAAAAACCCCTCAGATGATTCCAATTTTTGTGCAGAGAATTTTAAGACAATAAAGAAAATGGACTAATAGCCTGCTTTTTATTACCACCATGCTCTGGCAATTGTAAAGAATGTCAGTGGTGGATTATTTCTTCCTGCAGGGGGTGGACCGTTCCCACCCCAGTCCTCACCTTACTTCTCCAAGCTGTTGCGTTTGCCCTTGTGCTCAGGTCCAGAGGCTGCGACAGGCCCTACAGGAATCCCAGGCCGACAGGGACACAGCCCGCCTGGACAAGGAGCTGCTGGCCCAGCGGCTGCAGGGGCTGGAGCAAGAGGCAGAGAACAAAAAACGCTCCCAGGATGACAGGACCCGGCAACTCAAGGGCCTTGAGGTGAGGACATTGGGGGCTGGCCTGTGGTGGTGGTGGGGGGGAAGGGGTCTGGGTCCTGGCACAGGTGGGACTTCTGTGAGCAAAGGAACCAGGATACCCCAAGCTTCTTTCTCCACGGGGGACCAAAAACGGGCAGCCCACTGCTGATGGGTTTTGTTTGACTGCAGTGTTTTAAACAGCTTCGATTAAACAGACGCCAGTGTTTAGAAACTTAACAGATGTCACATAAAATCTGGATTTCTGGCTTCTTTTATACATTTGGAAAATATGGTAACACTGACCTTCGCACCCTGAGTTTTCCGCGTGGCGACAGTAGGTGGCAGCTGCTGAGCAGCAAGTTCTCCCATTTAGAGAGAATAGTGGCCTTCAGTTTGCTATCTTTGGCAATAATAATAATAACAACAATAGCAGCAGCAGCAAACACTTCTGCATTACGCTGTGTGCCAAGCACTTAAGACTCATTTAATGCTGAGGATCACCCTGTAAGGGAGGGAGTCTTCTCCGCGCTTTACAGATGAGGAAACCGGGGACACACAAAGGTTAAGCAACCCCACGGCCGCTCTGCTAATTTCCACATCCAGGCCGCTGGCCCCCGAGCCCATACTCTGAGCCCCCACATGGTACTGCCTGGCTCAGGTGTCCTCCCCCGGTCTGTGCCCCGGTGCTACAGGGTGCGACTGTCTCCATCTCACCCTTGGCTCAGGCACTTTGGTCTCTGTTTTCCCATTGGGGAAGTAGGGCTGCCCCACTGAGGAATAGATTCTGGGGTTTGTCATCCTGCCAAGGGGCCGAGCCCAGAGCAGACCCCACTCTTTCCCCTCGACGCCACCCTTGGCAGCAGCGAGCATCAGCTCCATGGTGGGGCCAGGCAGGGCGAGGACCCACAGGTAATGGGGGTGTGAGAGAGAAAAGCCTGTGGAGGCTGGGCTTGGAGGGGGTCCCGGTTGGAGTTTGGCAGTGTGGTGTCCAGCATTTGGGGCACAATTAACCTGTTGTCCCTCTGCCCCAGGAAAAAGTCTCACGACTGGAGGCAGAGTTAGACGAGGAGAAGAACACAGTGGAGCTGCTGACAGACCGGGTGAACCGCGGCCGGGACCAGGTACCACCCCGCCTTACCCCCATCCGCGTCTACCCCTGACGACAAAGCCTCTGGGCCTTCTCAAAAACCACTCCACCCTCCGTTTTTCATAATCTGGGGAAGCTGGCTGCAGAATCTGTGCATGCCTGGCTCTGCTGCAGGGTCTCCCCTGCTTCGGGAAGGGTTGGCAGGTTTCCTCAGACGGAAAGAAGCCGGGAATTTGAGTGGCGGAAGCAATCCTGGTGGCCTGGGCTGCTCTGGGACCTGGGTCCGGCTGCTTCCATTCAGGACAGATGTTAGTTCTGGATGGGACTGAGGAGGCCCTGCTTAAATTCTGTGGCTCCTCCCATTTGAAAAGGCTGTGATTTCTTAGTTACCCGGGAATGTGGGGGATTCCTGGTTCAGTGAGCCTCATTTGATTCAGCTTGCTGGCTCATCGTTAGCTCTCCCCAAGTCTGGGTCCTCTCACCCAACTCCTAGGTGGACCAGCTGAGGACGGAGCTCATGCAGGAGAGGTCCGCTCGGCAGGATCTGGAGTGTGACAAAATCTCCCTGGAGAGACAGGTGAGGGGGGGGTGGGGAGTCTTGGGGACAGACCCCAGGAGGTGGGTAGAATGACCGTGGAAGGGACCAGAAGGAGAGTGGCTAACCATGGAGGCTTCCTATCCCTCTCAGAACAAGGACTTGAAGAGCCGGTTGGCCAGCTCAGAAGGCTTCCAGAAGCCCAACACCAGCCTCTCTCAGCTTGAGTCCCAGAATCGGGAGTTGCAGGAGCGGCTGCAGGCTGAAGAGAGGTGACACGAGCCCACACTTCCTCTCTCTCTCTGGGCTCTTCTCCTCTGGGGCTCCTTCCATCTTCCACCTCACCCATGGCCAACCTGGCCTGGTCTTTTGGGAGAACTTTTCTCTTGCGAGAGAGCAGAGAGAGAGAGTGGCAGACATTCTGAAGTGTGAATGACCTCTGTGTCCCCAGGTCTTTGGGTCTGCCCTGGGTCCTCCCCAGTCTAATGGTGGGGCTTGTGACTGAGAAGAGTCCTCGGGGGCACTGGGAGGGTTCCTTTAGAAATGGTGACAGCCATCGACATCCCCGTACCCCACCATCTTAGGGAGAAGACAGTTCTGCAGTCCACCAACCGGAAACTGGAGCGGAGGGTGAAAGAGCTGTCCATCCAGATTGACGACGAACGGCAGCACGTCAATGACCAGAAGGACCAGGTAAGGACGCTGCCGGGGCCAGGCAGCCGTGTGGCCAGTATACACTGTGCCTTGGCTTGGAGGCCGAGGGAGGCCCCGTCTTGTAGGCCTTCCAGACTTAGGCTTTCCTTGTACAGGGGCCAAGATGCAACTGGAAGGACTCGATTAGAGGACACAGAAGCAGCAGGTGTACTGAGTGCCTGTGATATGCACGCTTCTCTTTCTAAGTGTTACACATGTGTTAACTCATTTAAACACTGAGACAAACCCATGAAGTTAGGCCCATGGTCACAACATTTTCCCAGGGGCCACGATCCCTTGTCAAGATTGCTATAGGGGCGAATCTCAGGCCATGGTAGCAGCCAGTGCTTTCCTGACATGTGGACTTGTCCTGCTCAGCTAAGCCTGCGGGTGAAGGCTTTGAAGCGGCAGGTGGATGAAGCAGAAGAGGAAATTGAGCGACTGGACAGCCTGAGGAAGAAAGCCCAGCGTGAGCTGGAGGAGCAGCATGAGGTCAACGAACAGCTCCAGGCCCGGATCAAAACCTTGGAAAAGGACTCCTGGTAGGGCTGCTCTCCCGGCCCTGCTCCTTCAGGGTAGTGGAGTGGGAAGGGGATGGGCTCAGCTGAGCTGACCTTGCAGGAGAGGAGGAGCTCTCAGGTGGGGCCTCTTACTCCTAGCTGGATGCCAGTATGATGATGTTTTAGTATCTCAGCCCCCTTTATGCACCCTGTCTCCCCACATCTCTGATCAGTGGGGGATCTCGGGAGTAACATTAGGTCTTAGAAGAATTGGGAGTTTCCTTCACATGAAAAGCCTGGCTATTTCACTCTATCTACCTGCCTCCATTACCAGTATTCTCTCTCTGACTCAGGCGCAAAGCTTCCCGCTCAGCTGCCGAGTCAACCCTCCAACACGAAGGGCTGAGCTCAGATGAAGAATTCGACAATGCCTACGATCCTTCCTCCATTGCATCCCTGCTTACGGAGAGCAACCTGCAGACCAGCTCCTGTTAGCTCGCGGTCCACAAGGGCGCAGAAACCACGGCTGGAGGCCTCTCCTGGCCAGCCCTGCTCTGCCCTGCCCAGCCTCAGATTCCTCCTTCCTGTGGGGGACCCGATTATTCAGACCTGAGACAGGGAGGGGTGTGAGTGAGGGCGATAAAAGGGCATCAGTGCTAAACCGGTAGGCGGGCTTCCTTTTTCCTCCGGAGGAGTGGGGATTTTAAGCCAACTGCACCCTCCCCTTAAGTGCCGAGCCCTCCCTCTTCTCCCTCACAGCAGCAGGATGGTCAGCATATAGGCTGATTGAGCAGGACAGGAAGGGAGAGAAATTGCCATGTATGTAAAGCTTTATTTCTTTAGCCCTTACCCCTCAGGCTCAGGGAAATAAATACCCTCGGTGATTCTGTTCCTTTGACTCCTGCAACCTGCTTTCCATCCCCCCCTGGAGCAGGGTGAGGGGAACCTTAGGGGTAATGGACATGCTGGCGTGGGTCTACCTGCTCCTCGACGCTCCTCTTTGCACAGCCAAGGGGCCCATGGCAGTCCCCTCCCCCTCCATTCCTGTTTTTTTCTCTTTCCTAAGCCAGTGGATCCGGGGGACCCTTTCTCCTTCCCTTCTCATCTTCACCATTCTTACCTTCCTTCTTTCCTCTCAGTGCCTTAGTCACGGCGAGGAGATAAGGCTGATCTTGTTGCCTTTTATACCTGCACATTCATACCTCTCCAAGGACCAGCCTTTCCCCAGCTGGGGCCCTCAGCCTTCCCTGCGGCCTCAGTGACTGGTCAACAGAACTGCTGGCTTCTCTGCAGACGAGCCCCTGGGAGAGGGACTTGGTAGGTTCTGCTCAGGGTTTCCATCCTTCCTCCTCTCCTCCGTGACTATGGATGTGTTTATAAGGGGTTTGCACCTGGGAACCCTGACAACTGTCTACACGAGATGAAAAGCAAAGGTTCCTGTCCCTGTGGCCTTGCTCGTGGCTCCTCTGACCAGATGTGCCCATCCTCAGTGGGGAACCAAAGGACACTCATTATCTTAGGAGCTTGGACCTGATACAGGGCTTCCTGTCTGGGGCTAGAGGCTGACTCTTGGTAGAAATGGGAAGAAGCAGTGGAAGATGTAGTCCTCCTTTGGTTTTGGGGAGAGCCAAGGCCTGGTGGGGAGGAGGGAAGGGAGATGATTCACCTGTTTCCTAAGCAGGTTCTGTAAGAAGGCTGCTCTCACCAATGACTTGTAATTTCATGATTTAAAAAAAAAAAATTGTCTGCAAATCAGATATTTTCTCCCAAACCAATCCAGCCTTGATTTTTATTTAAAATTAAATATTAAAATGATATATCTATACTGAAATCCTTGGTTTGTTTTCTCATTCTTTTTCCTGGCTTATTTGAAGGTCAGAATTTTATGAAGAAGCCATTTTAACTGGACAGCTTAGCGGCTGAAGCTGGGATTTTATGGACCTTGTTTTTCAGAGGCTCTTTATTACAACAGATTAGATGGAACCCAGGGAACTGGGAAGTGTATATAGCACCTCCCTTGTCTCCTAAACAAGCTTCTGGGAATAGCAAGGCCACTAATGCCTTCTTTGAGGATTAGAAGAGATGGACCAGAACTGGGTTTTATTCCCTTGGGGTTTAGATACATTCCCTAGCATCACCTCCCAGGGACAGACATCTGTTGTGCGACCCAGCCCCTATCTGGGAGGTAGGGAAGTTTCCATCATCCCTGCCCTTATGTTGTCTTGAAGAGAGAGCTAACTGTTCATCAGAGCCTATTGCCAGAGTGAGGGGCACCTCCCACTCAAGAGTGGGTCAGACCTCCTTGCCTTCTGCATGGACCATAGCCCAGTGGAGCAGTCACCTACAGAGAGCAGCTGGCCTGGGAAGAGGCCCCAAGGTCCTGCTTGGCCATCCTCTTTCAGGCCCTGAAGACGCTAACCTGGGTTTGGCGAGCAAATGCCATTGGAGACGTTGAGGCTCATCCTTTCTCAAGAATACAAATTCCTTTTAAGGACACCTCTCCCAACCATATAAGGGCAGCTTTGGTGTAATAGCTCCTGCAAAACAAGCCCCACCCAGAGCCAAACTGGCTTCGACTTCGGCCTGGGCCTCCTGCCAAGGAAGGGCACCTGCCAGACTGGCTTAGGCCAGTCTGAGTGAGCTGGTCTTTGGTGCCTGCACTTCTGCCGTGGAGGAAAGGTTTGCTCAGCTCCACGAGGCCTGCAGGCTGTCCTATATGTGGGGCGAGGAGAATGTCTGGAAGGTCTTTTCCAACTCATCCTCTAGGGGCAGGCAGGGTGATTCTCTCTCACCAATACTGATCTTGGAGTTGAAAGGAGACAGCAAGATTAAGGAAGAATGTTTGAGGTACAACCACGTAAGCCACACAAAACTTCAGTTAAGTAGCCTCTAGGCCCCACCTTATGTAAATCTGAGCTAGCGCAGATGGGCGTGCCCTGATCCCCGAGGCCACGCCCTTCCCGCGCTTTCGCTCATTGGTGAACGCACCTTGGGGGCGTGCCCCATCCCTAGTTCCCGCCCCTGACGCGCCTATACAAGGGGGCGGTTCCGCGCGCACCCGCCTGGTTGGAGCCGGACGGCAGGGCTGAGGGCTGCTCTGTGCTGCGACGCCCGCGGGAAGAAGATGAACGGGACGCGGAACTGGTGTACCCTGGTGGACGTGCACCCGGAGGGGCAGACCGCGGTAAGCAAAAGCGGCCTGACTGCCTCCCCAGCTCGGTGTTCTCGGTTTCCAGTTCCACGGCGCCCGTCCCCCGCGGCGAGTTCGCTGATCTCACCTGGTGCTGCGCTCGGTGCGGGCAGCTCCTCCCGGCGCTTGTCTTTCTCTTTTCTCCCGCCCCGCGGCGGCCCGTGGGATCCTTGGGAAGTCGCGGATGGAGGCTCTTCTGAGGCTTGAGGACTCCGGGCGTCCCTGCCCTTTGGGAGGGCACTGCGGCTGCTGCCCGGGACGTGGCGCGTGTCTCCGGTGCGCGCTCCTCCGGCTCCTGTGGGCGGTGGATTGGGTGGTGGGAGAATGAGCTCTGGGGTCGGGATCCCTACGCTCTTTTAGGACTTTGGGTCCCCACGAGGGGCAATTAGGCTTTTCCGTGGGTCCTGGTGACTTAGGGGCCCATCGGAGAAGTTCATGGTGCTTTGGATGATCAGGAAGAAGACAATAGAGTGAAATCCTAGGGCTCGGACTGCAGGGTGGGGGTGGTAGGACCCCAAGTACGCCGAGATGGCCGGGAACGCTCTCGCTGGGAGGGAGGGATAGGGCTGTCCGCTTGCGGGGCAGTCACCTCTCTGCTCAAATTTCTCCTTCCCCCTTGCGTTTCTCCTGCTCCCGTCCTCCTGTCGGTCAACCGATAGCTTCCTGGGACGGTTTGTAGGTTTTGCTTCCGTCTTCATCAGCCAAGCCCGGGGCAAGGAGATGCCAGAACCTGGGCTGAGAAGGGAAGGGAAGTGACCCACGCGAGGGTTTCTAGACCGACTGAGGGTGGGGGAGAGAGGGGTGTTCTCTAGTGCTAACCGATCTGCTCTACTCCCCTCACTCCCTGGCTGCCTGTCTGTGTTCTCCCCTCCCCAGCTGACCATATGCTTTTTCCTCTGGAGAGGCAGGAGGGTAACTCGTGGCTGGCTGAGTGTTTCCAGGCACTACTGGGGAACTTAACCCAGAATAGGTGTGTACTATTTCATCGATTTCCAAGCTATTGTGGCTAAGAGGAGCATGGAAGCCAACGTGATGGGGAGTTTGTGTCTCTTCCTTTCCCCTCCCTCCCCTCTGTACCTAATTCCTTTCCCCTCTTCCTGTCTCAGCGTGTCCCTGAGGGTAGCTAACCTAGCACCTGGATTGTCTCTTCTTCAAAGAATATTTATAGAATAGTGGCTCGTTTCAAGTTTAGATGATCACTTGCTCAGATGATCACTTAATTCTGCTCGCAGTCTCCTTTCCATTTCTGCCCAGGCTGTGTTTTTACCACCTTACAGCGCAATCCCAGGCCCCCAATGCTTGGTCTTCCGTAGCCTGCCACCCCCCAGCTAGGGGATGCTGTAGAGAATGGAAAAAAATCCATCGCCTCATGTGTCAGCCCCAAGTCCTACTCCGTGCTCTTGCCCACTGCTTTGGAATGGTTGAAGCAGGGCAATGGATATGAGGAAATTAAAGGAGAGGGGTGTTTGGGCTTCCTTTTGTTTGCTGTAGAAAAGGGATCCAGTAAGGTCTGAAGACAAGGCATTGGCGGTGTGGAGAATGAATCGACACTCTCTTCTGTCTCTTGATGTTTTGCTGCTTGTCTGGTGGGGTAGAAAGAGTCGATAGGAAAATCATTAGCAAGGAATTCAAGCGATCTCCAGCCATAGATCGGTTTGAAGCTAACCAGAGACCTCTAGCACAGGGGGAGACAGAAATTCCCTTTTATTCCTTCTTTCTAGGCTGGACTTGAGAGTTATTTTACTTCAAAGCTGGGAATGAAATAATCACTGCCCAGATCTGATCATTGCTCAGACATTCCTGAGCTCTTATACAGGGGAGGAGATAATAAACAATCAATCTGTCAGGAGACAGGCTTTGTCCTGGATTCCTCTCCTCTGAGCCAGCAGCAGATAGAATTTACAGCTCTGGACAGTCCCCAGGAACTGTCAGGTATTCACACCCCTGAGTGAGTGCTCAGTGCTTGAGCAAAGTGAGTGAGTAAATGAGCAGCTGTTTCTTCTGATGTCAGCAGCATAGACAGTTTGACTGGCTGGTATGTCCCATTGGGAGTCAGGACCCTGGACCGCCTGGTGCCTCAATGCCCCACACATGGGCATGGCACTATGGGTTTTCTTAATTGTTGGAGGCAGGTGGAGCAGAAGCAGCCAGTGTGTTTCAAGCTGAAGATTATAACCACCGTGGGTCTGAGATCCACGTAGGGGGTTAGAACCAGTATTAGAAAGGAAATAGATTCCAACTCTATGACATTCTGGAAAAGGCAAAACTATGGAGAGAATAAAAAGATCGGTGGTTGCCAGGAGTTTTGGGATGAGGGGGAGATGAATGGATAGAACACAGAGGATTTTTTAGGCAGTGAAAACACTCTGTATGATATAATGATGGATATATGTTCTTTATACTTTTGTCCAAACCTATAGAATGTACAACATCATTCACTTCATTGAGTGAACCCTAAGGTGTATTATCAATTGTGGGTGATTCTGATATGTCAGTGTAGGTTCCTTCTTGGCAAAAGTGTATCATTCTGGTGAATGATGTTGATAATGGGGGAGTCTATGAGTTGGGGCAAGGGGTACATGGGAAATCTCTGTACCTTTCCATTGATTTTGTTGTAAATTCTAAAATTGCTGTAAAAAATTGTCTTAAAAAAAGAAATAGAATGAACACTCTCAGTGTTAGTGTAGACAGTTTTGGCAAAACTTTTGTTTCATATATATATATGGTGTTTATGTTTATTGGATCGTGATATAAAATGTATTTTTCAGGTCAAAAAGTTTGCAAGCAACTGTAGTAAGATATGCTGGGAAATAAAAGCACATATCAACCTCGAACATTAGATATTCCCATTAAGTTCCTCTGGTTATAGGCAACAGAGAGTGAGTGACTCCAGCTAACTAAAGCAAAAGAGGAATTTATTAGAAGGAAATGGGCAGCTCAAAGAATTTAAGGGACAGTTTAAAAAGTCTGAACCGGGGGAGTCCTGGCACCTGGGTAGATGGAAGGAACTAATGGAGGGTTTCTACATCTGGGTGAATTGATTCCAGCTGTTTTAGGTCTTTTTGCCATTCTGCTCAAGTCCAGGAAGAGGGTACCACTGGTCCCTTGACCCCCTGGCCAGAGAAGGGTTGGGGTCTTTGATTGACAGGCCATCAGATTACCCAGTGAAGGAGGGAGAGTCTCCAGAGCAAAACCGAAGTGCTTTTACCAGATGGAAGCTGTGTGGCAAAGGCATGGCTTGCCTGAGCTCTTCTTTTTCTTTTTAAAATCATTGTTATCAAGGGAATACATATGAATGATTTTCTAAAGATCTAATACTATCAAAAGGCTTTTAAAAGAAAGTAGCAAGCAGTTCCCTGCCCCAAGTAACCACTGCTCCATGCAAGTAACCACTTTCAACTCTCAGCTTTTTGTCTGGCATTTACCGCAGGTTCCTGAATAACGCTTGTATTGATACTTCTTGGTTTATCAGTTTTACTCATCTATTGACTTCCTGCTGGAGGAATTCTAGAAGAGCTCATGCTTCCACCCTTTCCACCCTCTCTTTCCCTTCTCCCATCCTTAATATAATTACATCACAATTTTTGGCTGAACTGTGGTTTCTGTTAATAGCATTGTGATTGGGAGCCTCTAGTGAGCTGTATAATCGGTGTTTGCTCTGCCCAGCATCACTTCGGTCAATTACTTCATCTCTTCAGTCTCAGTTTCCTCACCTGTATGACAGGGATAATAGCTGTACCCTTCTCAGAAGGTCATTGTGAGGACTAAATAAGGTAATACGTAGGGAGCATGAAGCACAGGGCCTGGCACATGGTACGTGCTCAGATGTTAGCTGTTATTTTCTGTTTGCTACTTACCGGCTCGCACTTGGCCAACGGGTGGAGGAAGAGTCTAGGCACTCCCTATTCCGGTCAAGGTTTGCTCCTTCTCATTATGTCGACATTCACTTGTTCTTATGTGTTCCTTTCCCCCTTCCTCTGCCTGTGGAGGGTTCTGACGGGGAGAAGGGGCCTGTAGGTAGACCCAGGGTGAAAACGTCAGTGACCAGGCTGAGACTGAGTGATGGTCGGGGTTCATAATATGGCACCGCCCTCTGGGTCCCTTTCTTCCTCCTTTTCTGACCTCATGGGCAAGGCAGCTGGTGTCCCATGATGCTCTGGGCTTTTTGATAAGGTGATTCTCTTTAAGTAATCTCAATCAGTGTTACCCTTCCTTAGAATATTTGCACTTTTTCACCCTGTTTAACTTTTTATCTCAATCACTCTTGGCCAGAGGTTCTTTCAACATCCGGGTGGATTTGGAATTTCTTTCATCAGCTGGTATACGTGTCACTCCTTTAGGACCTCAGAAGCTGAATTAGTTTAATATCAAAACCTTCCTGAGCCCCACTCCTTTAAAAAAAAAAAAATGTAACTAAAGCTGTGACTGATTGAAGGCTTACCATGGGTCTCATTTTTTATAACAGCTTTATTGAGATATTCACATGCTGTACAAATCACCCATTTAAAGTATACAATTCAGTGTTTTTTTTAGTATATTCAATGAGTTATGCAGTTATCAACACAATCAAGTTTAAAACATTTCCATCACCCCATAAAGAAACTGATCCATTAGCAGTCACTCACGGACCCTCACCCCACCAAGCCTTAGGCAACTACCAGTCTACTTTCTCTATGGATTTGCCTATTCTAGATATTTTGATATAAATGGAATCATATATGTGATCCTTTGTGACTGGTTTCTTTCAGTTAGCATGATGTTTTTAGGGTTGAGCTGTGTTGTAATATGAATCAGTACTTCATTCCTTTTTATGGCTGAATAATAATAGTCCATTGTATGGATAGTTTATCACATACGTTCATCATAGATGAATGTTGGGAGACATTTGGGTTGTTTCTACTTTTTTTCTCTTATGAATAATGCTGCTATGAACATTTGTTTACAAGATTTTGTGTGGACATGTGTTTTCATTTCTCTTGGAGAGAAATACTTGGAGCAGAATTGCTGGGTCAGAATATTTGCATTTGAAAAGAGGATTCATCTGGAATCATTGTACCTACTCCAAAGGAATGAGTGTGTTTTAAAATGGTGGAAGCTGGCCCTGTGACATCTGGGTGGGGAAGACACTCCCGGGCAGAGGAACCTTTCAAGTTTGGTGACTGCCTGTTCCTTCCACTCGTGACACCTCCCCCAAGGTCAACTCATAAATTCCTCCTCACACCGGTCCATCTCCCCCATTCATTGCCAGATTCTCACGTTCAGCAGCTGATGTCTGGTGTCCCCAAAGCTGCCAGGAATTGGGGGAATCCCTGGCTCTGCAGGAGGATCTGGGAGCGGAGTCTTACCCAACCACCAGGCCCTTGGCACCAACAGTGACCCATATTTCTCCAGGGTGGGGGTATGTGTGTGTGTGTACCCAGATGGTTTCGGTTCCAGACACGTGTGCTCAGAGCTGGTGGGACGAGCTTCCCTGCCTGCTGGTAATTCTGGTACACGCCTCTTTGGATTTCAATGCAGAAATCTTGTGAAATACCTTTGTTTCCTAGGGGTGGGGAGGTTTAGATGGAAGAGTGGGTATGTGCCAGGGAGGCTGGTGGTGCAGATTTAAGTTTGGCCAGAGGGGCAGGAAGAGAAGAAAATATAGGGTAGGATGGGGACAGGTCGATGAAGGGAGAAAAAGGAAATGGTCTTCTAGAGTCGGGGGGCACAAAAGCAAAACCTGTAAAGCAAGGTAGTCAGAGACTAGGGAGGGCACTTGTACCAGCCCTTTGAGGGCAGGGGGCACTGAGGAACTGCCCCTTCGTTTCAGGCTGGCTGGGCACTAGGCATGTTTCCTGGAGAGAGACTGAGTTCCTTCAGAGCTGAGAGTGTGGGAGCCCACCTTCCTCTCTGTACGCACGCTCCTTGCCAGGCCCCAGCTTTTCCTGTGCCGGGGCTCCAGGTAATGAGAGGAGCCTCATTTAGGGTGCCATCCTAAACCCCTTTCTCTCATTTCCCTCGCAGTCACCCGGTCAGCACTCTGCATAGAGCTTGTCCAGCCCATGCCTCTGGGCAGGTAGCCAGACAAAAAGCAAACACTTGTTTTGTTGGCTAATCTGTGGGAAGGAGCAGGAATAATTGTTTGTGTCATACTCAAAGCGGGCCATCTCTGGCCCAGAGAGCCCTGCGGAAGGCAGGACCAAGGGCACCTGAAACCTGCAAGCCAAGAGAGGGTAGCCCCCCCCCCAAAAAAAAAAAACAAAACACACACACACAATAAAACCCGTCTGGCTCTCTTCTTTGATTTTCTTGGGACTTCCGTCACCCTGGCCTCTTGGGAGCCAGTTTCAAGGCGCTAGCTATTCCTGTTTCTCAGAGGTAGCTGCTGCTGCAGTAGCTTGAAAGACCACATCCATTCGGTGGGAGAGGGGACTCTGAGGGGCAAAGGGCTGGAGTAGCGGGTTACAGGGTGCAGATGAATTAAGGGTGCTGGCTTCCAGCGCAGGGGCAGTCTCCACTTGCCTTACTTCCGTTTAGAAAGATCCTTCACCCTCATGGGCCACCTGGTCCTCATGGCCCCCTTGGAAACCTGCGGAGTGGGGGTTGGGAAAGCAGGCTTTTCCCATAGATCTTTACCGATTCGCAGGAGCCTGCGGTGTGAGAACCTCTGGAGCCAGTTTATCTCCCTATCGCTTCTCCTGAGTGTCTTGATCTCTACCCCCTCAGCTATGTGTTTACCCCTCCCTCCCTGCTCTGAGGAGTGAGTCACAGCTGGAGATTTGTTTGAACAGAGTGCAGAGGCCGCCTGTAATTTAGAGGTGGCTGGGCTTCTCCCCAAGAACGTTTATAGGGTTAGAGGCTGCTCACCTTGTGATTAGCTCTGTTCCTTTTTTCCCTGGAGAAGAAGGATCCACTTTGTAGCTTGCGTTTCAGAGAGTCTCCAGTGGGGCCCACCCTGCTAGACATTTGGGGGTAATCCTAAAGCTCCCTGGGGCCCGCTCACAGCCCTGAGGTCACCCCAGCTCCAGAAAACCACCAGTGACACTGAGCAGAGAGAGGCCCGAGTTTCCCTCCTCGGCTCTGGGTTGGGGCTGTGGGGTGAGGTCTGTGACCTTGCAGACTGGATTCTCTGGTTCTGAGGCTGAGGTGCCAGAGAGAACCCCAGATTTATTGACAGGCTCCAAGGAGACAGTTCGTCTCACCCACCGTTTCCCTTGCAGTCTTTCCAGAGCTCCTTGGGGAAGTAAAGCTGCCTCATCTTTGCGAAGTGATCTACGGTTTGCAAAGCACTTTCATGCTTTTCCTACACACATCTACCTGCCTAAAAGCAGTGGAGGTATTATCATTCCCATTTCACAGATAGAAAACTGAGGCCAGGAGAGAGAAAATGATTTGCCCAAGGATGAATAGATGTCAAGTCAGACTCAAACCCCACCTCCAACTCTGAGTTTAGTACTTTCTTTCCATTTCTTTATTTCTATATGTAATTATAGGGGTGTTTCACAAGTGCATTTTTGTTGCTCAAGTTTAAAGCTGTAGAAGTATATGGAATGAAAGTCCCTTTACTCCTTGCCCTTCTCTAGTTCAGAGTGCAAATTCGGTGTTTTTTCTATGTGCTTACTTTCCAGAAACGACCGTGTGGTGTAATGGTTAGGAGTCCAGACCCTGGAGCCCCTGGGCCTGGGTTTGAATCTTGGCTCTGCTCCTTGTTAGTTTTACAACCTTGGGCAAGATACTTCTGTGCCTCAGTTTTCTCATCTGTAAAATGGGGGTGCAGATAATAATACCTACCATGTAGTATTGTTGGGAGGATTAAATGAGTTAATACATGTGAAGCACTTAGAAAGGGCCAGTAGGGCTCCACTCGTAGTAATTGCTACGAATATATGTATAGGAGTTGGCAGTTACCAATACCCCAAAAAAAAATATAGATGTCTACTTAAATATGTATACTTAAATGAGAAGTCATATTTAAAAAAAAAAAAAATTTTTTTTTTAATTGTATTGGGGAATATTGGGGAACAGTGTGTTTCTCCAGGGCCCATCTGCTCCAAATTGTTGTCCTTCAATCTAGTTGTGGGGGCGCAGCTCAGTTCCAAGTCCAGTTTCTGTTTTCAATCTTCAGTTGCAGGGGACGCAGCCCACCATCCCATTTGGGAATTGAACTGACAACTTTGTTGTTGAGAGCTCGTGCTCTAACCAACTGAGCCATCCGGCCTGCCCGAGAAGTCATATTTTATTAATTATTTTTTTTCACTTACTGTATTTATTTGTACCTTGGAGATCTTTTCCTGTTCTATGTGGAGGTTTTGTTTATCAGCAGTGTAGTATTTCATAGTATCGATATTTTATTCACTTACTCATTAGAGAATATTTATGCTGTCTCCGGTTTTTAACTGTTGTCAACAGGATTGTGAAAACAGATTTACACATATATCTTTGGGCAACTGTGCATGCATTTTCATAGGACATATTCCTAAAAGTGTTATTATGGGCCAAAGGGTTTGCAAACTGCAGACAGACTCTTTTTATTAACAATGCCAAGTTAGCCTCCAAGAATACTTTCACAAACTTACACTCTGTCCAACAATATATGAGATTAGTCTTCTCCCCTCCATCCTCACCAATCCTGGATAGTATCAGTATCTTAAATATTTGCCATTTCCTTGGTATAAAAAGAATATTTCTGCAGGATTCTTGTGAAGAAAAGCCAATCATAGCTTTACTGAAAAGCAAGAAAGAAGATTGACGTATATGGGAAGTTTTTAAAGCATAGCCATAAAATGGACACCTGGATAGCTGGTGTCCAATTCAAGAAATAGAACCTCCCCAAGACTTTTAAAGCCCCCGGGGGCCTCAGAGAGTCTAACCCTCTGCTTCCTCTTCAGAAATGACCATTGCCTTGAATTTTGTGTTTGTTTCCTTGTTTTTTGTTATACTTTTTTTTTTTTTAAGATTTTTTTTTTTTTTTATTGGGGAAAGGGAACAGGACTTTATTGGGGAACAGTATGTACTTCCAGGACTTTTTTCCAAGTCAAGTTGTCCTTTCAATCTTAGTTGTGGAGGGTGCCGTTCAGCTTCAAGTTGTTGTCCTTTCAGTCTTAGTTGTGGAGGGCGTAGCTCAGCTCCAGGTCCAGTTGCCATTGCTAGTTGCAGGGGGCACAGCCACCATCCCTTGCGGGAGTCGAACCAGCAACCTTGTGGTTGAGAGGATGCGCTCCAACCAACTGGTTTGGTCCAGGAGGCAGCTCAGCTCAAGGTGCCATGTTCAATCTTAGTTGCAGGGGCAGAGGCCACCATCCCTTGTGGGACTCGAGGAATTGAACTGGCAACCTTGTGGTTGAGAGCCCACTGGCCCATGTGGGAATCGAACCAGCAGCCTTCAGAGTTAGGAGCATGGAGCTCTAACCACCTGAGCCACTGGGCGGGCCCCTTTTGTTATACTTTTACTACAGACCCAAGTAATAAGTTGCTTAGTTTGGCGCATTTTGCACTTTATATACATTGTATCATCTATAGTTGCTTAGTTTGGCGCATTTTGCACTTTATATACATTGTATCATCTATAGTTGCTTAGTTTGGCACATTTTGCATTTTATATACATTGTATCATCTATATTCTACAGCCTACTTTTTCACTTAATTTTGAGACTCGTTCATGTGTGTGTAGCTGTAGTTCCTTTATTTTCACAGCTGAATTTCATTGTACTAAGACACCAGAGTTTATTCATTCCTTTTCTTGTCAGTGGACCATCTGGGTTGTTTCCAGTGTTTTGCCATCGCAAGCAATGCTGCTCTGAGCACACTTCTACATGTCCTGTTTTCTCACTTCTTGTGAGATTCTCCCTAAATGATCGATTACTCTTTTTTGTTTTAACTTGCCTTTCCCTGGTTATTGGAGAGGTGGGGCATCTTTCATGTATCCATTAGTCACTTATATTTCTTCTCAGAGTTGCCTTTCCTCGCCTTTGCTCCTTATTTTTCCCTCTTAGTCCCCCCATCCTTTTCGTGTCTGCTTTTTCCAATATTCCATACTGCTTCTCTTAGCCGAGGAGGAGTCGGAGTTTCTCAAAAGAAAGGGAATTAGGAAAATCCCCAAGCGCATCCCCTGGAATTCACTCAGCATGTTTTCTGAGTACCTGCTCTCGGCCAGCGAAGGTAGTCCAGGGAATTCTCATAGACTCTTAACCCAGGTACCCCCAGGTACCACCATGCTACATGTGTCATAACTAAGAAATCAATGTTGATACAATGTTAACTAAATTATAGACTTTATTTGGACTTCACCAGTTTTTCACTCCTGTCCTTTTTCTGATCCAGGATCCAGCTCCAGATACCACATCCTATGTAGTCTTTTTGTCTGGTAGGCGTTCTTTGTGTATTCTGAATACCCTTTGTTGGATATGGGTGGAGTGAGTACCTGGTACTCTCTGGGTTGCCGTGTACTGTCTTTGTGGTGTGTCTTTTGGTGAACAAAAAGCTCTACATTTTTATATAGTCCTTTCTTTTTATGGGGAGGATTTTTCGTGCCATGTTTAAGACGAAATTTGCCTTTGCCTAGGTCATAAAGATGTCCTGTGTTTTCCTGTAAAACCTTTATTGTTTGGCTTTTTACTTTTAACTCAGCAATCCACTTGGAACTGATGTTTGTTTATAGTATGAGGTAGGAATTACTATACATCCCAAGGCAGTTTTATTTTAATCCAGAAGCGGATGGAATATACTCATGGAAAATATTTTGAAGAGAAGCATTACATTAAATTTGGAGGAATTGGCATTATTGTGTATCTGCTTGTATTAGTTCTCACGCGTTGTACCGTCTATCTTACCAACAGATAAACTAAGGCTGAGGGAGAATAAGCTCAAACCACACAACAAAGCCAAGCCAGAGCCAGTGTCTGAGCCAAGGGCTACCTGTCCCCAGTGCTATTCTTTTTCTGCAAAGAAGAAAGAAAGTCAAGTTGGGCTGGACAGGTAACAGACCAGGCAGGAAAGCTGGTGGCGACCTAGGTCGCAGCGTGTGTCATCTCATTTGAACTATCTTTTCTAAAAGACAGAAAGAAAATATAAGAAATGTGACACAAAGAAATTGATAATAACCTACATGGAGGGGGTTAGGTTAAATAAATTAATTTAATCTATTCAGTGGAATACTAGTAGCCGTTAAAAGCCAATTTTGAAGAATGTTTGATGGAAACTAATGATGGAAATATTAGAGAGGAAAAAAGCAAATGTGTAACTGTGTACAGTCGTATGCCTTTTAAAAATACGCGTAGTGGGGTGGCCAGTTGGCTTGGTGGGTTGGAATGCAGTGCTCTTAGCGGGGGGGTTGCCGGTTCGATCCCCGCGTGTGCCACTGTGAGCTGCGCCCTCCACAGCTAGATTGAAACAATTATGTGACTTGGAGTTGATGGGTCCTGGAAAAACACACTTAAAATAAATAAAAGTTAAAAAAAAATACACGTAGAAGCATTGTAAGGAATACACTAACATTTTACGAGTGGCTATTTGGAGGTAGTAGGATTATAAGTACTTATTTTATTCATTATATTCTTTCATTTTTGTCCCTGAAAGTATTAATTATTTTTTAAAAAAGATAATTGTAGTGTCACATGCGGTTATAAGAAATAAGAGACCCCCTGTACCCTTTACTTCGTTTTCCTTGGTGGTAACATCTTGCAAAACTATAGCATACTGGTGACAGTGACATTGAGACAGTCACAGATACACAACCTTTCCATCAGCACAAAGATACCTCAGGTTGCTGTTTCAGGGCTACACCCACTTCCTTCCCACCCCCATCTTCTCCTTTACTTCTGGCAACCACTAATCCGTTCTCCTTTTCTATACTTCTGTCATGCCAGGAATGTTACAGAAATGGAATCGTAGTGTGGAAGCTTTTGTGATTAGCTTCTTTCCTTAGCATAATGCTCTGGAAAGTTTTGTTGCATGCATCAGTAATTTGTTCTCTTGTTGCTGAATAGTAAGTATTCTGTGATACGGATGGACCACAGTTTGTTTTACCGTTCACCTATTGGAGGGTATGGGGTGGTTTCTAGTTCCGGAGTCTTACAAAGAAAGCTGCTGTAAACATTAATATACAAGTGTTTATGTGAACCTAAGTCTTCATTTCTCTGGGGTAAATGCCCAAGAATACAATTGCTGGGTCACATGATAATTGCCTGTTTAGTTTTTAAAGAGACTGCCCAACTACTTTTCAGAGTGGCTGTGTCACTTTACAGTCCCGTGAGCAGTGTGTAAGTGATCCAGTTTCTCTGTATTGCCAGCATTTGGTGTTGTCATTATTTTTTGTTTTTGCCGTTTTGATAGGTGTATATTGGTATCTCATTGTGGTTTTACTTTGCATCTCCCTAATGACATTGAACATTTTTTTATGTGCTTATTTCCCATCTGTATATCATCTTTAGTGAAATGCCTCTTCATGTCTTTTACCCATGGTTCTAACAAAATATTAGAGAATAGACTATCTTGTGAGAGATATTGATCTATAGTTTCTTTTCTTCCTTTTTAAAAATAGTCTTTGTCTCGTTTTGGTACTAGGGTAAAATTAGCTTCATAAAATGAATTGGGCAATATTCCTTCCTCTTCTGTTTTCTGGATGAGATTAGGTAGACCTGGTACTCAATTTTTAAACATTTGGTAGAATTCTCCAGTGGAACCATCTGGGCCTGGATGTTTCTTTTTAGAGAGTTTTAAAATTATGAATGTAATATCTTCAATACTTACAAGGCTATTCATATTACCTATTTCATGTTAGGGGAATTGGGTAGTTTGTATTTTTTGAAGAATTGGTCCATTTTGGCTAAATTGTCAAATTTATGTTCGTAGAGTTGTTCATAGTATTCCCTTATTCTTTTGCTATCTGAAGGGCCTGTAGGAATATCCTGGTTCATTCCTGATAGTAATTTGTATCTCTCTCTTTTGTTCTTTGTCAGTCTTGTTAGAGGTTTATCAATTTCATTGATCTTTTCAAAGAACCAGCTCTTCATTTCGTTGATCTTTCTCTTGTTTTTCTGTGTTAACTATTAATTATTTCTTCCCTTCACTAATTCTTTCCTCCTGCTTGCTTTGGGTTTAGTTTGTTCTTTGTCTGTATTCTTGTAGTGGGAGCTTAAATTATTGATTTGAGACTTTCTTCTTTTCTGTTGTATACATTTTAGTGCTATGAATTTCCTCTCAGAACTGCTTTAGCTGTGTTCCACAAAGTTTGATACTTTGTTTCTTCATTTTTGTTCAGTTCGGTGATTTTTTTCAATTGCTCTTGAGACTTTGTTTTTGACACAGGGATTATTTAGAAGTATGTTGTTTAGTTTCCTAGTGTTTTAAAATTTTTTCTGTTATCTTTCTGTTAGTTTTGTTTTTATTTCCATTGTGGTCAGATAACATATTCTGTATAATTTCAAGTCTTTGAAATTTGTTGGTTTGTTTGATGGCTCAGATTATGGTCTGTCTTAATACATGTTTCATATGTACATGAAAATGTGTATTCTGCTGTTGTTGGGTGGAGTGTTCTATGAATGTTGATTAGATCCTGTTGGTTGGTGTTGTTGTTGAATTCTTATTTAGCCTACCTGATGTTTTATCTAGTTGTTCTATCAGTTGTTGAGAGCTGAGTTTTGAAGTCTTCAACTGTAATTGTGGGTTTGTGTATTTCAGTTCTATCAGGTTTTGCTTCACATACTTTGCAGCTCCGTTTGGTACGTATGTGTTTGGGTTTGCTATGTCTTTGTGGATTAACCGTTTTACATTATATAATCGCTCTCTCTCTGTTTCTGGTAATGCTCTTTGCTCTGAAGTCTATTTTATCTGATATTAACACAGCCACTCCTCCTTTCCTTTGATTAATGTTTGCATGATATATTTTCCCCATCCTTTTACTTTCTTTATGTTTATCTTTATATTTAATATTTCTTGTCGACAGCGTATATTGAGTCATGTTTTCTAAATCCATTCTGCCAATCTCTATTTTTAAATTGGTGTAGTTAGACCACTTACATTTAATGTAATTATTGGTATGGTAAGCCTGCTATTTTATTTTTGGTTTTGGTTTGTTCTCTCTGTTTTTCACTTCTCTGTGTTCCTCTCCCTGCCTTTCTTGAACACTTTTTAGGATTCCATTTTGATTCCTTTATAGTGTTTTTGAGTGTTATCTGTATAAGATTTTTAGTGATTGCTCTAGGTATATATATAGTGTATATATATGTGTGTGTATATATATATATATACACATACACACATATATATGTATCTTACCACAGCCTACTGGTGTTGTCATTTTATCAGTTTGAGTGAAATACAGAAACCTTACCTTCCTTTATAGCCTTTATTCTCTCCTATTTATAATATAATTAATTTAAATATTTTCTTTGTATACGTTTAGAATGACATCAGACAGTGTCATAATTTTAGCTTCAGTCATCAAACATAATTTAGAAAACCCAAGAGGAAAAAGGAATGCCTATTGTATTTACTCATATTTTTGCTACTCATGTTTCTTCCTAGTGTTCTAAGTTTCCTTTTTTATTGTTTCCTGTTTAGAGACATTTTAAAGGCATTCTTTTAGTGTAGGTCTACTGGTAAGACATTCTCTTAGTTTTCCTTTACCTGCGAATGACTTGATTTCCCCCTCTTTCCTGAAGGATATTTTTCCTGGGTATAGGATTCTCAATTGAGTTTTGTTTGCTTGCTTGTTTGTTTGTTTCAGCATTTGAAAATACTATGTCATTTCCTTCTGGTCTTCACGGTTTCTGATGAAAAATCTGCTGTTATTCAAATTGTTTTCCCTCTATAGGTAAGGTGTAATTTTTCTCTGGCTGCTTTCAAGATTTTTCTCTTTGTCTTTAATTATCAGAAGTTTAATTTTGATTTGTCTTTGCATGAGTTTTGGGTTTATTCTCTTTGTGATTTGCCTAGCTCTTTGTATGTGTAAGTTTATAATTTTTGCCAAATTTGGCAAGTTTTCAGCCGTTATTTTTTTGAGTACTTTTTCAGCTCTCCCACTTTCTCTTCTCCGTCTGGGATTCTGATGATGTGAAAGGATGAGATGACCTTTCAGGGCCCCAGTCCAGCCTAGTTATCTATGCTCTTCCAATGGGAATGCCTGGGTTCATGAAATAAACCAGACTTGCTATTCTTCATTGGCTAATAACTCCTTTGTTCTAGCTGAGGGACGTCCTAGCTTTTTCCAACTGCCTCCAGGTGTGGGGAGATGGTGTTTTAATCAAAGTGCATGCCTGTGTCCTGGGGAAAAATTGGCAGCTGCTCTGACTATTTTGAAATCATTTCCCCTTTTTTCTTTTGTAATGTTCTCTTAATCTAGATGTCATGGAGCACTCACTGTGCATTCAGCAAATATTTACCTGTGTGAAGGGTTGCAGCCGACAGCCACCCACAAGGAGTTAACAGTTAGCAGGGGCGGTTCCTCAGGGAACACAAATAACTAAGAGGCAGGTGCCACAGGAGGCTCTGTGGTGCTGAGCAAGCTCAGAGAGGGCGGATGTGTTGCCCACAGGATGTTGGGAAGCATCAGGGAAGATGTGGCATTTGAATGTGAGCTTGTGAGGGACTTGCAGATGCCCAAGTGAACATTGAAAGAGGACATTTAAAAGGGAAAGCATGGGATGTACTGGATGGGGGGCATAGGGGGGCAGTAGCAGAAGAGATGAGTTGACCCAGACTATGGAGAACCTTAAATGTTACACGAAGGACAGGGCTTTTATTTGGTAGGAATTAAGGTGTAAAACCAGCTACATTGCCAGAATTGAGAAGGCTGAAGGGTCATGTGGGAGTGTCTTCCATCTTTCCTAAATTTGGGTTCGTTCCAAGAAGTGGGAGGAGGCTAATACGACCACCCCCTTCTCATGTGGCAGAGAACAACCTGCACACATTTTCAGTTAATCTTCAACAAAAAACCCCTCAGTTGGATGGTAGCATTCCCATTTTACAGTGAGAACACTGAGAGTGAAATATCTGGATCACAGAGACTGATTTCTTCGCCAAGTTGCTCTTTCTTTTGTAGGAAGGACTATTGCCGCCCATAGGAGCTTCTCCCAACTCCCTGGGCAGAGTCCATCTTTTCTTCCTCTTTTCCCTCCAACAGACATTTGGAAGGTTAAGAGGGTTCCTTAAAATTTGTTAAGAGTAAGATGGCATTTGTATTTCTGGACCTCAAGGCAGGGGCTGACCACTTGACCTCAAGGTCACTTTCATCCTTGGTAATTTACCACCATCTTCTCTTTATTGCCTGGGAGAGGCATGCATTCCTCTTTCTTGCTGCCATGGTATTGAAGCTGGAAGGATCCTTAGAGAGACTTAGTCCAACCTCTGATTTTTTTCTGGTGGGAACCAGAGGCCTGGAGTGGCCAAGCCTCTCACCCACCTCGACACATAACACAGGTTATTGGCAGGCTTTGGTCCATTCTGCCTTGCTGACCCTCTCAAAGTTATTATATTCCTGAATCTCCAGCCCCTACTTTCCCTCTTGCTACATGTTTTTTCCTCTCAGGTTTTCCATTTTTCCCATAATATGTTTTTTAAACCTTTTGAGTTATGAAAAAAAAAAATCTGTTTCTTCCCTTGAAAGTAGGCCAATCTCTAGATAAATCCCTATTATCTTGCCAGCTTTCGTTTGGATGATTTTGTGTGGCTCATAGAAATAGAGCTTTGGATTCAGGTATCTTTCTATACTTTGGTTCAGGAAGGATATCTTAGTCTGGTAAAGAATATCAATAACTTCCTGGTTGGCTCTCAGGTGCAGAAATTCTGGATTGGGGATGACCCTTCCAGGAATGTCCTCTTGAGGGTTGGGGAAAGGGAGTCGTGTAATGTGCTTCCTGTGATCTGAGGCCAGGGTAGCCCCTGTGGAGCTGCATGGAGCAGTGTGCTGTGTGGTCTCTGGTGTGGTGGACAGAGACATCCTACCACCCAGCAGTGATCTGATCTTGGACAAGCTAACGTCACCTTCCCAGACCTCCGCTTGGTTTTTGTCTGAAATGGCAATAATAAGGCCCACTGCACAGGGCTGGCAAAAGTGTACCGGTACCTGTCGTAGACTAAAGGTAAAGGGTTTTTGTCGCTTCATTATCATTGTTAGGGCAGCATGGACATTGTCAGACTGACCCTCCAGAATGAACTGACAGGAGATGAACTTGAACACATAGCCCAGAAGGTATGGAGGTGTCTGGGGGGGAAGCCTCCTACCCTCAGCCACGTCTTCCTTGCCGCTGACCCCTCATCCCAGTGCTGCCTGGGGCCATCCCTGCTGCCCCGGGAACATTTCCTTTCAGACACCCCCAGCTGACCTCAGCATTGCGCGCTGCTTTGGGGGATGGGGTGACCCGCCACTAAAATGAAAACTAACCTGCGGTTTCTACTAATTTTCCTCGTGTGGTGTTCGTGCTGCTGTGTGGCTTCTGATAGAGGTTTTGAATCGACTTTTTGGAGGAAAAAGTCAGACTAACCCTTCAAGTCTTTTGAGGAGCAGATCTTCTGCCCCTTGGTCAAAGGGGCAGAAGTTTGGAGCTTGCCGTACGATTTCTGAGCCTCTCTCTCTCTCTCTCTCTCTCTCTCTCTTGCAGGCGGGCAGAAAGACCTATGCCATGGTGTCTGGCTGCTCAACCAGCCATTCTCTGGCCTCAGAACTGGTGGAATCCAATGACGGACACGAGGAGATCATTAAGGTGAGCTGATTTCCCCTCCACCTGTTCTTCCCCCACCCTTTCTCCCTACAGGCACGAGGGAGGGAATGGCTTTTGCCAAAGGGAGCTGATGGTTTCACTAGGAAGAACCAGCCCTGCCATGCTAGTTCCAGGCCATCTCCTGGAAAGATAGTAATCGACCCCAGGAGACCACAGTTGGTCTCTAGTGACGTTGGTGCAGCCTGGCGCCTGGCACAGCGGTGGGTGGGATGGATTTTAGGTACCTAGCCACTGTCCATATGTAGGTGCTAGAGGTTGGAGAGACAGATGAGAGGTGTGTGTATGGAACTTATTTTTTAAAATTAAAATTTTTGTTATTTATAAAAAACATCTTTTTGAGATATAATTCACATACCCCACAGTCGACTCAGTTAAACTATATATTTCAGTGGTTTTTAGTATATTCACGGAGCTGAGCGACCATCACCACTATTCATTCCAGAACATTTTCAGTCATCCTTCCAGCTCCTGGCAATCCCCAAACTACTGTCTGTCTCTATGGATTTGCCTCTTCTAGACATTTCATATCAATGGAATCGTGCATGTGGCCTTTTGTGCCTGGCTTCTCTCCCTTAGCATAATGTTTTCAAGGTTCAGCCATGTTTATTAACATGTCGGTACTTATTCCTTTTAATGGCTGAATAATATTCTCTTGAGTGGCTAGATCACATTTTGTTACCCATTCTTCAAGTGATGGATACTTGGGTTGTTTCCACTTTCTGGCTATTAAGAATAATGCTGCTTTGAATGTTCATGTACAATTGTTTTGTGTGAACATGTTTCCAATTCTCTTGGTATATACCTAGAAGTGAAATTGCTAGGTCATGTGGTAACTCTGTATTTAATATTTTGAGGAGCCACCAGACTTTTTCACAAAGCATCTGCTCTCTTTTACATTCCCATCAGCACTGTATGAGGATTCTGATTTCTCTACATCCTCACCAACCCTTGTTATTACCCATTTTTTTTTATTATAGCGATCCTAGTGGATAGGAAGTGGTATCTTATAGTTTTAATTTGCATTTCATGACATCTTTTCATACCTTTGTTGCCCATTTGCATATCTTTTATGGAGAATATTTTTTTCAAATCCTTTGCCCATTTAAAAATTCAGTTGTATTTTAATTGTTTAGATGTAAGGGTTCTTTTTATATTCTGGATACTAGACCTTTGTTAGAGATATGGTTTGGAAATATTTAAAAACTTTTCTCCCATTCTATGGGTTTGTTTGGGGTTTTTAATATTTTCTTGATGATGGCCTTTGAAACAAAAGTTTTTAATGTGATGAAATCCAAATTATACATGTTTTTTGGTCACTTTTGCTTTTGGTATTGAATCTAAGAAGGCTTGGCCTAATCAAGGCCACAAAGATTTATTCCTACATTTTCTTCAGAGAATTATAGCTCTTACAAATTAGGTCTATGATCCATCTCAGGTTAATTTTTGTGTGTGTTGCAAGGAAGGGGTCCAACTTCATTCTTTTGCATGTGGATTTTTTTACCAACATTGTTTGTTGAAAAGACTGTTCTTCCCTCATTGAATGGTATTGGCACCGTTGTCCAAAATCTATTGAGTATATATTTTTATTATTATTATTTCTGGACTCTCAATTATATTCCATTGATCTATATCTATCCTTATGCTAGTCCTACTCTATCTTGATTTCTGTAGCCTTGTATTAAATGTGTTCTTTTTCAAGATTGCTATAGCTCTTTAGGATCCTTTGCATTTCCATCTGAATTTTACGATCAATTTGTCAGTTTTTGCAAAGAATCCAGCTTTGATTTTGATATGAATTTTGTTGACTCTGTAGATCAATTTGGGAGTATTGCCATCTTAACAATATTAAGCTTTCCCATCCATAAAAACGGAATGTTGTGCATTTTGGGGGGTTTTCTTTTATTTCTTTTAATAGTGTTCAGTAATTTTCAGAAAGTCTTGAACATTCTTAAATGGATTTCTAAGTATTTTTTGGTTGTTGCTGTTGTAAATGGAATTGTTTTATTACTTTCATTTTTAGATTGTTTATTGCTATTATATAGAAATACAACTACAGGTATTTTTTTGTATATGCCTCTTAAATCAAACAACCTTACTGAATTCCTTTATTTGTTCTAATAGTTTTTCTGTGGATTCCTTAGATTATTCTATATATATGATCGTGTCATCTGCAATCTGGATGCCTTTAATTAATTTTTTTTCTTACTCAAAGTCATTGCCTGACCTTGAAGAAAGTAAAACTATTCCATAAGTCTATCAATGTAATCATTAACACTTTATTGTATGTCCTCTCAGACATTTTTATATTCTTATGCAGTTTTTCAAAAAATAAAGTTGTATTGTACACTTTATTCTACAGTTTGCTTGCTCCCCCCCTTTAATGGTGGTTTATAACGTCTTCTGTGTCTATAACTGTAAATATCTGGCATTCTAATGGCTGCATAGTATTCTATTATAGCTATGCCATAATTCATTTAAGTCATTCTTCATTGTTGGACATTTTGTCTGTTTTTTGCTGCCATAAACAATATTTTGTGGAACATATATGCTAGTCAGTTGTGTGTATGTGTTTTATAACACAGGTAATACAGAAACATTTTCTCAATTGCAAATGATTCAAACATGGCATACAGAGAAAAATGTATAAATCCCCTTTACCCACTTTCCATGAATTTACAGAGTGTTCATGCCAGTTTAACTAAATTTATTTCATTAGGGCAAATTTCCAGAAGTAGATTTTATAGATCAAAGCGTAAACATAGTTGTAAGTCCTCTGATCTGAATCACCAAATTGCCTCCCAGGAAGGTTTTTACAGTTGATCCTCCCACCAGCGGGGTCTGGGAGGATCTGTGTAGAGTTCATTTAGCTGGAGGTTTCTTATTCTTAACTACATAGCGTTCTTTTCCATATGTTAGGTGTACTTGAAGGGGAGGTCTGGAGATAAGATGATCCATGAGAAGAATATTAACCAGCTGAAGAGTGAGGTCCAGTACATCCAGGAGGTGGGTACCCCTTCCTTCTGTGGAAACGACCTACGTCCTTTCTCTAAATCTCACATTTTGGGGGCTCCCTTCTTTTGTAGGATCCGATTTAAGTACCAGGTGCCTACCCTTATCCCCTGCTATCTAAAATGACCAGCTTTGCTTCCCCAGCTTTTCCTCACCCTCACCCCGGCACTTGTCTCTATATAACATTACGTGTTTTTATTTATTTGTCTTTTGTGTTGTGTGTCTCCCCACCTAGAATGTTAGCTCCCCAGGGCGGAGGGTTTGCTTATTTTATTGCTTGTACAGGAGGGACTAGGCTGCAGCCCCACGTGACGAGGGTCCCTCCTTCCCCCAGCCAGAGCCCAGAGTGGTACCTGACTCCTTGGAGTAAGGGTTGGGATGGGCACAGGTGAATGAGTTGGCATGCTCTCTTTCCTTATCCCAAACCTAAAGCTTCTTCCCCTCCCTTCCTAGGCCAGGAGCTGCCTGCAGAAGCTCCGGGAGGATATAAGTAGCAAGCTCGAAAGGGATCCAGGAGAGGGTCGCCATAGACAGGAGATACAGGTAACGGGAAATGATCCGTGGTTGGGTCCCCACTGAGGAGGCGGGGTCGTAGCAGGCAGTCCCATTTACCAGTCACCCACTGGGTGCCAAATCTAATACTGCTGCCAGGAGAGGAGAAAATATAGGTGATGCTGCCTTGTTAGGGCGCTCCAGCATGGGCACTGGCATTGACACATTGTCAGCCCACATATCGCGTTTCCTCGAAAAGAAGACTTCGCCCGACCATCAGCTCTAATGCATCTTTTTGAGCAAAAATTAGTATAAGACCCGGTATTCTATTCTATTCTATTCTATTCTATTCTATTCTATTCTATTCTACCCGGTCTTATATTAAAATAAGACCGGATCTTGTATTAATTTTTGCTCCAAAAGACGCATTAGAACTGATGGTCTGGCTAGGTCTTATTTTTGGGCAAACACGGTATAAGTACACCTGTGCCTAAAACGCTGTCCAAATATTAAATTTATATGAATAAAATTATCATTATGGCATTGGCAAAACGTCTTATCTATAAGGATTGTGGGATCCATCCTGTACTATAGTGTTTTATAAAGCCGACAGTCACCTAAAACTCTAAACTTGTAAGTTGATCTTGTTTAATTTGGGTGACACCTGTAGTGTAAAGTGGAAGCCTGGGTCCTTGGCTGTTATTTACCTGTGGGTATCGCTACCTCTTCCCTGGGAGGGGGAAGACGCCCCCAGGTCAGGGTCACCCCTGTCTCTGCATCCCCACACCCAGCACAGGGGCTGGGATGCAGAAGGTCCAGGAAATGTTTGTGCGATTTAATCGATTGCCCAAGCCTTCTTGGGATGGACAACCCTTAGATCCTGCTTTTCAGCTTTTCTACAATTTGAGGATGGAAATGTCCCGAGGGGACTAGAACTGTCTCTTTCATGACTTCATCCTCATCCTCCTGTCGATTCTGAGTTGTCTGTCTGTCACTGGTGTTTGGTTTGGGTGGGATGGTGTTTCTCCAGCAGCCCCTGCCCCCCTGCTCCTGAGGGGAACTGTGACCTAGAGCTAGTGGCAGCCGAATTTCCCTTTGGTTTGGGCGTGTACTGGCTGCGTGTCAGCCGATTGGTCCTAATGCATTTTGCTTTGGCTGAAGGTAGGACTTTCACTGCCTGAGTTCACATCTGGTTGGTGGGAGGTGCTTTGTCAGGTGACTGAAGAACAAACTGTGCTGAGAGACTGGCCCAGAAGTCCAGGCCCCGTGTTTGCACAAACCAACAGTCATGTGAGAAATAATCAGGCTTTGGGTTGGAAAGAATTGCAGCACACGCTGCTTCCCCTTTTGATTTATGCTTTGTCAAACCTTGTCAGAATCCCCGGGGTGAGGGAAACGCTTTGTTTGTGGCAGGCAGCTGCTTGTATCCCCTGGGCTGCAAGGACTGGGCCTGCATACTTTCCAGTCTGCTGAAAGGGCTTTAGCCTGAGGTTTCCTTTGTCCTCCCCACAAGGCTCGAGTGGTCCCTCTCAATTCCCTCTCAAGGCTGCAGGAGGTTCTCCACTCCTCTCCTTTCCACGTTTCCCACCCAGCACTGGGCGTCTTTGTTTCCTCTCTCCTGTCTTTCTCCCACCCTTCCTCTTTCCCTCCCTCCCTCCCTCCCTTCTTTTCTTCCTCTTCCTCCTTCTCTCTCATCTATCTATCTATCTATCTATCTATCTATCTATCTATCTATCTATCTATCTAAGATTTGAGCTTTTAGGAGAATAATGTTTTGAAGTTGTTTGCTTGGGACCGATTTAACCACCAATTTTATTTTTCCTTGAACAGGTGGTGCTAGAAAAGCCAAATGGCTTTAGTGAAAGTCCCAGCACCCTGTACAGCAGCCCTCCGGAGGTAGGTGACAGGGAAAGCTGGTAACTCCTGCTTAGCCAGGAGACACAGGGCCTCCTCCCTGATCCCTTTGTTTATTGCTTTCTCTCTCACTAAGTATAATAAGTGTAGTGCTTCCTTGTCGTAAAACTTCGAACAATGGAGGAACATAAGTGGAAGTTCTCTTCTCCCAATCCTAGTCCTTGGGAGGATCTACTGTTAACTGACTGAAGTGGGTGGATCCTTCTAGAACAGTGGCTCGTCAGCCTTCGCTGCCCATTGCAATGGCCTTCGGAGCTTTTAAAGGACATGATGCCTCTGTGCTGACCCTAGAGATTGTAATTTAATTGGTCTGAGATGTGGCCTTGGCATCAGGACTTTTAAAGTCTCTTCAGGTGATTGTAACGTTTAGCCAAAGTTGAGTACCAGTGTTCCAGAGTGTTTTTCTATACACAGACAGCCACATTTAAATATCACGTATGCCTGTGTATCTTAATATATACCCAGGTACCATATGTACATACATAAATGTATGTATGTAATATACACATATTTTTCACACGTACAAGGTCATGATCAATAAATTCCTTACTTTTTTAAAAAAGAGTATAGTACAACATTCATTCCATGTTCGTACTTATAAATCTACCTCATGCTTTTGAATAACAACAGATTTTTTCCTCCCATGGCTGTACTTTTTTTTTAAATCTCCCCCCCCCCACTTTATTGAGGTATGATTGACAAACACGGCTGTACTTTTAAAAAATGACATGTTATTATTTTGTAAGACTATATAATACAAAGACTTGTTTATTATAGAAAATTTGGCAAATTCAGATACCAAAGTAAAAGAAAAAAAAAAACCAATTGTAATCTACCCAGAGAAAACCCACAGTTTGGTGACATTTCTTGCCTTTCCTTCACTGCAAATATATGTCTATTTACAATATTGAGATTATACTGTGTATAGCATTTCTTTGTATTTGTTTGGGTGGGTGTTTTTTGGGGTTCTGGGTTTTTGGCTCTCAGGTACAGAGCTGAATGAGGGCTACCCCTAAAGGCCTCTCCCTGGTTTTACGTTTTTATTTATTGTTTTGGCCTCTCCCTTCCCCCACCAAAAGGTACTCACTCTAATATATTCAAAGTATGATATAAATATGCCTATTAAATATATTTTCAATTTTCATAAAGGACTGATATTATATTTTTGTTTCTTCCTTTTTTTATACAACAGCACGCTTTTAGATCTATCTACATTGCTGTGTTAAACTCTAGTTTGTTGTTTCTAACTCCTACGTGCGATTTCATAACTCCCTTTTTTCTCTATATCATGAAAATTTTGTGTCATTAAATAGTCCTCTGAGAACACCCTCCGAAGTAGACACATAATGGTTATGCTCCAGGAGCCCTTTTAAATCGTTCTCACCTGGCCGACAGCTTAGGTAGAGATATGGAGACCTGGCCGGAGAACTTCCTGACAGCTGGATTTGGAATGTTATGGTTCTGGCTGCTCACTTCACATGTACAGCTTGGATTTTTCCCTTCCCCTGAATCACCATATTTGGCAAATGTGCTGTTGGCAGCAAGATGTAATAACACCTGGTATTATCTGTCCAGCCTCTTTCTTCTCATGAGCTCCAAGCCCTACCGGATGTTATCTTGTTTCTGAAGCAGCCCATATATAAGGCAGGGCGTGGTGAGGCGTCTGAAAGCCCACAGGACTCAGTAATAACCCAGCGACTGGGACCCCTCACCCCCTTCCCAGCTGAGAGCTCTGTGTCCTGGTTTGAAGGTGTTGCTGCTTCCCATTGTGCAAGACAGGTTTTCCTGTCAGACTCACAGGGAGCTAGCTGGTAACTGGTGTCAGGTACCTAGGCGGCCCAGGTGGGTGCCAGACCCTACATGCCAACTCAGCCCTAATTGCCAGACCACGGTGGGCGCATCTGGAGAGAGACCTTTTTCTCCATGGATTCAGTCCTGGGCCAATGGGGTGCTTTTGCCCCAAACCTGCCCGTCCATCAGTAACCCTTTATGTGCCGATCTCTGTGCTAGGTGCAGAAAATAGCAAAAGATGTGTGTTTGGGATGCACCCCTCGTGATGGGTGTGATACAGTCCCTGCCCTTGAGGCTGCACTCAAAGGGGAACAAGGTCTTCACTGTCAGAGAGCTGGTCTGTTGGAAGCAGAACACACACACAAACACACACGGCATTGACACACACACACGGCATTGACACACACATACCTGTTGATCAGCTGGTACATGGATAAAAATGACAGAGTGTGTCCTAAAATAATCGGGTGACTTGAGGCTAGTTGAGTTTCTTAGGGTCTGAGGAGAGAGTGTTTTCATATGAAGAACTCAGAACTCTGGGTGCCTAACACCCACTCTCCCCTGTGTGATGTGAATTTTTTTGTGAGGGTGGTCTGAGCACGATGGTCCTAAGAAGTGTGTGTGGGGGCGAACCTTCTCTTACCAAGTCACAAACACGGTGGCTTCACCTTCCCTTCCCTGCTCTGGCCATAGGTGGACGCCTGTGTAAATGAAGATGCTGAGAGCTTGAGGAAGACCGTGAGGGACTTGCTGTCCAAGCTGCGGGAGGCTGAGTGGCAGCACCAGTCAGACCGTGTGGCTTTTGAGGTGAGATGTGGGATTTGGGCAGAAGGTGTCCCAAGGGTGGGGCAGCTGGATACAGGTACCAGCCACCTTCTCGGTATGGACTTCTTGTCTTTCTGTATGGGTGCCATCCACTGGAAAGGCTAGGCTTTGACACGTGGGGCACTTCCTGTCTCCTTGTCCCTCTGCTGGGTATTCATAGTTTTTGTTGTCCAAGGCTAGCCCATAGGTCAAAGGTCAGCTCTACTGAAGTTGAGCCGTGGTGCTGGTCTGGGAGAGCGGGGCATTCAAAAGTCGTTTCCCTAAGTACCACGATAAGAACTACTGGGCTTCAGGTACCATGTAGGCAAGGACTGTTGCTGTCAGCTTCTCCACTGCATCCTTGGTGCCTGGCGTGCCTGTCATAAGCTGGGCACCTTTTGTGTGCTGGACAAATGGCTGAATCTTTGTGGCTGTGGAAAAAACGGTGCCCATAGAGTCAGGGGGCTTTAAATCTAGTCTTGGCTTTACTTTGCAGAGCTTTGTGATCTTGAACAAATATCTCAATTATTGTTATAAAAATAATACTAGATTATTATGGATTTAAAAATACAAAAGCGGGGTGGCCGGTTAGCTCAGTTGGTTAGAGCGTGGTGCTGATCACACCAAGGTGGCCGGTTCAGTGGCGTGGGCCACTGTGAGCTGTGCCCTCCATAAAAAAAAAAAAAAAAAAAAAAAAGTCTAAGTAGAAAGTGAAAGCCCCCATTATTAAAAGTGTGTGAAGTCTTCCGTACTTTTCCAGATAATTGTTTGAGTATAACCTGAGATACACTGAGCAAACACTGGGCGGTGTTTCTAACTACTCTGTGTGAGATTAGCCATGTGTTATCTGCTATTATTCATCCACACGTAAGGTATTTATGTCATAAATATGTAATGATAGGCTTATGCCCTGCCCAGGCATGCCGGGAGCTGGCGCAAAGGGGAAGGCCACCCTGAACTCTTCTCTCTCATGAGACTGAGACAAGTTTTGAGGGTGAGAAAGGAGGGCACTGAGAATGATCGGCTGCTTCCCTTGCAGTCGAAGTGTTTATTTGAGCAAGGAATTTAACCTCCCTACGCATCAGTGTCAACTTTTGTAAAAAGCAGTCATGGACTATCCCTCACGAGTTTGGTGTGTGGATTGAGTGAGATAATATATGTAAATATATTCATTACTCTGAAGGAGTTTAGAAATACAAGCTCTCCTCTGTTGTGCTGAGTGACCAGTATAATAGGCAGGTAGGTTTTCCTCTCCTGAATGGTTTGGACTTTGGGCAGTATAGGGATTAGTTTGCTCGGAACAAAGTAGCTGTGCAGTGAAGGCGTTCGCCGCATCTATTTCAGCTTTCGCAACTGGGATAACGTGGTTGGTGACGCATCAGCTTGCTGACCGGCTGTTCCCTACCTTCTTAGAGCAGATCAGGAGCAAGGGGAGGCTGAGGCTGCAGCACTGATCAGACTGATTTCTGGCAAAGAATTTCTGCTTTGAGAAGGACTGTGAAGTACTTGTCGGCTTTGGCCACGCGTGGAGGACTCTGTTAGCCCTGGGTTTCAAAGCTTGAGCTAAAGTGTCCTGAGTACAAGCCCAGGGCCAGAGGCCCTGGACAGCTACAGCCACCGCCCTTGGCTTCTTTGCAGGGGCTGTCCTTTAAACCCCGTGGTACACAGCACCCACCTGCAGCAGTGCTCCTGGGGTGGTCCCACTGTTGGGGTAGGTTGGCACCCTCTCTTATGATGAAGAGGTTCCTTGAGGGCAGGGCTGGCTGGAGCTACAAGGACAGTGGTGGCAGGGGGCGTAGTTTTCTGTTTCTCTTGTTATCCTACAGTGAAGTGTGAGAATTGGCCCATAGCCTGCTGACGCTGTGTTCCGAGCACCCATCAACCTGCGTGCGAGGTTCATGTACAGAAATGAGAGGCCTTGTTTTTAAGTTCCTGCCCGTGGGGCTGTCCTGTTCCAGGCTAACTTTGGATGTTTGATGGCTTTCTCAGCGTCCCCTCACGAGTTAAACTCTCTGGCCTACATTTCTGAACCTGGGAGTAGGAAGGGCAAGCTTGTCAGTTACCTTGAAAACAACCTGCCATGAAGCGTGGGTTTCCCGTTCTACTGGCTGTTGCTGTCAGGAAGGATTTGCAGTGAGTCTGCTGTGGCCAGGGCTGGTGTGCAGCGTGGACATGTCCCATCACCCATCATCCTGAGCTTTGCGGTCTCCTCCCTGATTCTAACTTGGGAGGAGCCGGACAAACTGGCTGCTGGTGTTCTGTTTTCCCAGGGCCGGTTAGGCTTTCCAGAGGTTACGTGGGTTCTCTTTCGGTAACGGATGGCGGGGTCATTGTGGGGTAACTGGGAAGCATTGAAATGGATGATGGAGTCACTGGGTTCTAGCTGTGTGACCTTGAATAGGTTGGTTGGACACGATGAGCATCAATTCTGTTTGTCATCTCATCGAGCAGTGGCCGTGCTGGGTACTCTGCTGAGCTCCGGAAATGTAATGGTGCTCGAGGTCTCTGCCACCATGAAGCTGACAGCCTACTGTGGGGTGCACACGAGTGGCCAGGCACAGTCTGCTTAGTGCTCTAAGAAGGAAGGGCTGTGTGTCCTCTCGGGGCTCCTCACCCAGGCTTAGCAGCTCCCTGGAAGAAAGGGTGTCTAAGCTGAACCCCGAAGGATAATTAGGACTTGCAAAATGCATGTGGGAGGGAAGGGGGCAAGTTGTTTCCTTTTTCATCCTAAAATTCTGCTACTATCCTTTCCTAATGAGTTCATCATCTCAGATTAAAATAAAAAAATTCTTCCTGGTGCTTAGTAGCCCTTGGCCTTTGTATGTAGGCTGCAATAGGGCTTGAAACTAGGCTGAGGAAGAGTTGGGGACAGAAGGAAGGGTGTGGAGATACCCTCCCCTGGCTTCTCTATGTTTGCATTTGTAGGAAAGCCATGGCATTGGGTTAACCTGGGGCAGCTTTGGAGAACGTGAGGGCATGTTGAAGTCAGCCATTGCAGGGTGGTGCCTATGGGTTCCCCGTGTCGCTCTGAGGTGCAGCCCCACCCACTTTGTGCCAGTGCACCTTGGGCGTGGAGTTGACCTGCTCGTCACCCAAGTGGTCCCAGAGTGGTGATGGGAGACGGAGGTGTGCTTAGCAGAGCTGCCTCCACCTCCCATCACCACGCCCAGGCTCCTGGGCTCTTTTCTAAGGTTTTTATCCACACTTGCTCTCTTTCCTCCTCCCACTACACACATCCCCCTCCTGTGTCTTAGGTCACACTCAGCCAGTATCAGAGAGAGGCAGAGCAGAGTCATGTGGCCCTGCAGAGAGCAGAGGACCGAGTGGAGCAGAAGGAGACGGAAGTGGGAGAGCTGCAGAGGCGCCTGTCGGGCATGGAGATGGTAACCGCTGGACCCCGCCCGTCGTGCGCAGACCCCGGGTGGGGGGTGCCGGGGTCCACTGACATGGCTATACAGACTCTCCTTTTCTGAGAAGCTCCAGAAAAACACACTTCACAGCTTCCTTTGGCCACTACCTTCGAGTACCTTTCAGCCTTCAAGGAAGAGAAGGCATTTCTCTCATCTAGCTTCATCCCTCGCTAACTAGAATTGCACCCATTTCCATTTTAGCCGATTTGATACAGCTGCCCTTGAAGAGCCACTTGGCCTGGTTTCTGAGGGTTTGGTGGCCATAGCTGGCCGGTGGGCCCGGGTAATGCAGGGCCAGGCTCTCCCTCCAGGCAGCTGGCTGAGGCTGGGGAGGTTTGTCCCTGAGGGGGGAGGGTGCCCCATCAAACCAGCTTGGCCTGCTGCTCTTTGGCAGCTGTCCCAGGCCCAGTAGGGTCTGAGCCCCAGCCCTCGTGCCCAATCTGTCGCAGAAACTTGCCATCCCCTCATCCTCGATTTTCTTTCCTTTGGCCCCCTCCAGGAGCATCAGGCCTTACTGGCGAAGGTTAGGGAAGGGGAGACAGCCCTTGAGGAACTTCGGAGCAAGAATGCTGACTGCCGAGCAGAACAAGAAAAGTAAGGGCCCTGTTGAGCGTGAAGCTGGGGTGCAGGGAGGGGAGGGCGGGCCCTGCAGGCTGCAGCTCCCAGGGTGGCCAGACCTGGGGAAGAAGCTGGCGCTGATGTCAGATCTTCCATCTCTGACTCACACGATGCCTGCTCAGCTCGGGGCCCCGCCCAGGGACAGACTGCTTGAGCGGCCGCCATCTCTGGGGAGTTCATTTTTCATGAGGTGATATCCTCAAGCAAAGGCTTTTATGGTTTGAGAGCCAAGGTCAACTGAGAGCTGGAAAAGCATCTGCCATTGACGCACATCATCCCACAGGCCGTTATTCTGCCTGTGGATGGGGTATTGTCACGCCACAGTTTCCTGTCTCCAAACAACACCTGACTGTAAACTATTTGAGAGTAGAGTCAGGTAACTTCCTCACAAGTCGTGCTGATCAAAAATACAGTGAACAGCTTTGCGAAGACATACTGAACCAACTCAGAAACTGAGAACCACGTGTCTAGTGGCACATAGGGGTTTTCTGAGATCCTTTCTACTCTGAGGTTCGATGGTTTTGCAGATGCCCTCTAATCAGGGGTTCAGAGGCCCCAGACGGTGAAACTTACAGACCAAAGATTGGGCCACTCTGGACCTTCAGGAATTTGGAAATTTTTTATGCTGTTCGCAATTAATAAGATCTCAAGTGGTAAATCAAATTTAATATCAGCACATTGGGTCTGATCTCCACTGTAGGAGTTGGACCTTTTCAAGTTCAACAGACATTACCTGAAGGGCCTTCTAAGGAATTCCAAGGTTAACAGACACGATCCTTGCCCTCTTGGAACCCTCAGTCTGCTGGGGGCATTTTCTCTCCTTTGAGATAACCGTGATGGAGGCCTGCCTGGCGTAGGACATGCAGACGTGTGGCCTCTTTTGTGACTCGACTTCCTCCCAAGAATTGCTTTAAATGACTTGGCACTCGTCTTCCCCAACAGTGGGGTGCTCACAGGCAGGCCGGAGAGGAAGAAGCATGAGAAACAGAAAGGACCAGATAATCCCAAACCGAGGCTTGGGGATGGCAAGTGATAGTTCTGCATCGTAAATGCTGAAATTCTAAATGAAAGGAGACTGAGAAAGATAGTACTGGAGAGCTGAGGGTGGAAACTTAGAATGTTTGAAGCTTAGGAAGGTCGTTGGGGGTCTCAGACTGCATTATACCCCAGTGCACCCCAGAACTGCCCACCTGCTGGCCGCGGGCACTTGTCTGCTTCCCTAGGTAGAACCCGAGAGTGTTGGGTACCAGAATTCTTCAGAGGTCTGACCTCTAGGACACTCATCCAGCCACCTGACCTGTGGCCATTTTGGCCCAGTTTGCTCAGAAGATGCACAGGAAACAGCATCTGGAGACTTAGAAGCAGACTTGTGTGGAGAAGCTAGAAGGAGCGTTGGATCTGATCTCCTTGATATAAAATCCCGGCCACCGGCTTGATGGTGTTGGGTGTCATAATCCCAGCTCCTGTTTGATTCTTTCCAGGACTGAGGAGCTTATTACACACGAGGCAGCCCACTTCTGACAGCTCCAGTTCTAAGAAAGTCTTTCTGTGTCTACATAAGACCTACTTCCCTGGGATGCCTACCTACCTGTTGGTTCTAGTTTTGCCCTCTAGAGCTATCTAGAATGTCTTATCCCCTCTCACCTTTCGGAGCCTCAGTTTCCTCATTTGGTCTAGATGATCTCTCGTGACACTCCCGTTGGGATGCTCAAAGGTGTCCCTTCACCTGCTCCTTATGGCTGACCACTGGGCAGTTGGGCAGAGGGGATCAGCCCTGATGGAACCCCGAGCCCAAGACCCTCCCTGGGACTAGGTAGACAAAGTATCTTTTCCGCTTGCCTCAGCCTTCTGACCTTGGTCCCCAGGGCTGCTTCCCTGGAAAAGGAGGTGGCTGGGCTGCGGGAGAAGATTCACCACCTGGATGACATGCTGAAGAGCCAGCAGCGGAAAGTCCGGCAGATGATAGAGCAGGTAAGACCCCTGCTCGACTCGGGTTACCCCGGGAAGGCACCACCCTGAGTCCAGCCCTGCCTGCCTGTCAGGTCTCCCCTTTGATTTCTTTATTCTCCTGGGAGCTTGGCTTCTGTGCCTAAGTGTCCCATGAAACACTCTGGCTACCAGTCGCTAGAGTCGCATGATTGGGATTTGCTTTTCTCCCGTTTTTGATCATTTGCCTTCTGCTTTCCAATGGGAAAGAAGGAAAAGGTTAGTTTCTTTTACACTTTGAAGAGAGATGGTAAATGAACACTTAAGTCATAATAAGCGCACTTATCTGTGTGCAGATTTTCAACCCTGTACCTCGTGGCAGATTTTCTTCCTCCCCCTGCCTGAGTCTTAGGGTGGCAGCCGCAAGATTTGCAGAACTGTTTTGAAAACTTAAGACCCGCCCTAAGTGGGAGAGCATGTTAGCTGCATGTCAGCTCCAGGAGGGCTAGGATTTTTCTGTCTTGGTCACTGCCATTTCTCATTGTCCAGAATAGGGCCTGCTTTATAGTAAACACTCAATAAATATTTCCTATGTGAATAAATAATTTGTATTTCCCCAAGTCAAAGGAATGGTTTTTGAATCATTCATTACTTTGGATTATCAGGGTGCCGAACCCCTTGCACTCCTACCCCCACACCTAGAATAATTCAGTTTAATAGCGACTGAGATGAAGGTTTTTATAGAAAAGCTAAGCAAGCCGTGTGAATGGTGCAAACTGCGTTTTGTCTCTGCGGGCTTCTCCGGCAGCGGGCCGAAGTTCGATGAGTCTGTAATGAGTCATTTCAGAATGAGCTCCAGTGTCTCCCACACCTTTGCAGCTCCAGAATTCAAAAGCTGTGATCCAGACAAAAGACACCACCATCCAGGAGCTCAAGGAGAAAATTGCTTACCTGGAAGCAGAGGTGTGTGTGCTGGGCGGCCCCGGGAAGGGAGCAGGCTCTTGAGAAGACTGGACTTGAGGGAGGGAGAGGTTCTTGGGTGGGGGGGGGTCTTGGTCCTGTCCAGCGGCTGCTCAGAAGTGAGTATCTGGGACTGGTCTTCGGTTCAGCTGAGTAAATGATGTCTGAGACCCTTCAGGGAGTTGCTGCCAATGGAAAGACCTGTCCCCACTTGGGAGGGCTGTGTTATCGTGGGACAAGCCCCATGCCCTGGGGGCATGGAGACGAGCCCTTGATTCTGAGTATGGTCTTGGCAGTGGAGCTGACAGCGGAGCTGGGCTGAGAAGGAGGAGGCATTTGATAGGTGGCATCTTCTCCATGGCCGAGGCGATGGGCTCGATTAGCTGAGTCCCTCGTAGTCTAACTTCCGCCTTCCCTTACAGCCCTTCCTGTCTGTCAACTACCTGAAGATGGCAGCCACTGTGTGGCAATAAAAAGAAATGGGAGAACAGGGCTGTTTGACCTTCAGGGAGTTTGCAGTCTAGATTTAGAGATAAAATACATTAAAAAAAGATCTAAGAATACTTTATAGAATAGTGTATTAGAAGGGCAAGTAAATATCTCAACTGACGCTAGGAAATGATGTACAGGAAATGATCTACAGCACAGACTACTGAGAGAACACGTCCTCAGGGAAGGGGGCTGGAGCAGGGAAGGGGAGGGGAGAGGGCACCCGGTGGTGGCACGCATAGTAGGGGTGGGGGTGACAGCAGCGCAAACAGATGGAGAGACCCGAACGAGCTAGTTAAACGTGACCAACAGCAAGCCAGGAAAAGGGCCAATTCTAACCTCATAACTTGTTACAGAATTTAGAGATGCACGACCGGATGGAACACCTGATAGAGAAACAAGTCAGCCATAGCAACTTCAGCACCCAGACCTGGGCCAAGACAGAGAACCTGGGCAGGTGAGTGGGTGTGTCCTGCGTGGGGCCCAAGGAGGAAGTGGAGGAAAGAGGGACTGAGCTATGGGAAGCCAAAGCAAGGACAGACTCTTAAATCCCAACTTTATTCTATCAGTCTCTGATCTGATCCACCCAAACCATTTCCTAACGAGGTTAGAGTAGAGCCTGCTGCCACCACCCCCAGGAGGCTAGAGGTGGATGAACCCCCTGAAACTGCCGGCAAAAATTGTGTATGTGTAATATGAGCGTTTTTGTTGGGAGAAAGCCTTTAGTTTCCCCAAGAGATTCACAAAAAGGTCCAAGACTTTGAAAAAAAAAAATCAAGAGTCCCAGCGAGACCCACTTCTCAGTTGTTTAACTGACCCCTGTCTTTTCATCACCCCAGTCACCAGACCAAAGTCCCACATCCAGGTCTTCTCTTAGGCGTCACTGCCAATGACTGTTTCAGAGCCTTTGGAACCTGGGAGCTCAGCCGGCACCGCAGTGTAGAATTCCGGAGACACACGTGGAGGGGCGGCTCTGTGAAGGGTGGGCAACCGTACAGGACTCAGTGTTTCCAATTTCCTTTGCAGCGTCCGGATAGCCAAGCCCCCCAGCCCTAAGCCCATGCCTCTCATCCGAGTGGTGGAAACATGAGGTGACGGAGACTGCCGCCGCTGTCACTGCCGCCTCTCGCCTGTGGAGAAGCCCATCGCCCCGCAGGCCGTTAGCACTGACTCTGACTCCCTGACTGTTCCCTGGCTGCGCGGGGCTTGGGGTAGTTGGCGCCCCGCCGTCCCCCGCACTCCCGGCCTCTGAGTGCTGGGTGGATGGAGGATGAGCGCCCCCTCTGGACACTGCAGGGCGGTGTCCTCGTCTCCATAGTTACTATTTTTCTCTTAGCAGAGCTTCCCTTCTGTTGTAGACTGGAGTTCAGCTGCCCCTGAAGCCAGGCCCTCTTCCGGTCAGGAGAGCTGAAGAGGGGACAGGACTTGCCTCAACTTAGAAGCTGGGGGCACAGATGTCCCCAGTGACTGGAGAGTATCCTGGGGAACTAAGTTCCTCTCGCAAACACAGCTCTGTTCTTGGCAACAAACTGTTTTCCTACTTTGTCCACCCTCAGCTCCTGCTGACCCAGGCCTCCTTCAGGTGGACACTGGGCTACCTGAGCTCTGATTGGCCAGCCGGCCACTCTGGGGAGGAGGGAATGGACCTTCAGGAAGTACCTTTTAGCAGGGAGTCTGTAGGACCCCAGACAGTTCTGTGGGACAGAAGGTCTTAGGGTTTTTCCCCTGACATGCAGTGCAAAGCACACCTGTCTTCTCGACTGACTCAGAGCCTAAAACCTGTTTGCACTGGGTTGCGTCTCTCTCAGCAAAACTCTCTTTGTATTTATTTTGCTAAGTTATTGGTGTTTTTGCTTGTATCCCAGAGTTCTGCGGCCTTTTCTTGCCGCGTTCGGGTGTGTTGACCCTGGCAGCAGTGCTGTGACACGGGCCTTCATTTCAGAACGACACTGTTAGAAAGCCTTTTCTTGTTCGCTTCCCTGCCTGCCTCTTGCCCCTTCCTCCGCCACACCTGGTCTGCCCCTCAGGAAGGCAAGTACTTTGCCCCTGCGGCAAATGGGGCTCAGTGTGTGTGGTTTGGGGGCAGAGGGCGGGTGGGCGGGACTCTTGGGGAGGAACTGAATTCTTCCCCTGATCCCTCTGCATCCTCTGCTTCACAGTTGGTCTATTTTCCTGGCTTTGAATCACCCTGCCACGCACTGTGTTTCCTTTAGGGCCCTTCCTATAGCCTCAAGAAGGAGCTAAGCATCAGAATATGGTACTATAGGACGCAGAGAAATTAAAAATCAACATAGATTAAGTCTTTCGGTTCTATTCGGCTCAGACCGGGAAGCCTTAAGTCCGTGTGTTTCTGCGTCACGTACTGGCCCTGTCCGTAATGTGTTCAGGTTTCTTTGTGCCGTTCTTTCATTTGTAAAACAAGGGGTTCAGACTGGACTGTCGTCACGGGCCCTTCCACTTCTGATTTGTCCCGTGGCCTATTCTTTGTATGGTACATTTAATAAATGATGTGAATGTGTCTGTTTGAATTCCTGGCCTGGGTTCTTTTCACTTTTCAGGGAGGATGAAAGAACATGATTAGTGCCTCTGGAAGATGGGCATTTTGTTGTCCACGTTTGGGCGGTGTCCAGACATCCCAGACACTGTGACGTGAGGACTCTGGCATTCAGAGGACTTGGATGTCCCCATTCAGCAGCTCAGCTCCGTGGTCCGAGTCCTGGTGGGAGGAGGTGGCTCCTGACTTTGGCTCTGACCCTGTCTGGGGTGGGGCCTTGTGGGACCTCTGAGCCCGCCTGTGTGCGTCCTCAGTCGGGAAAGAACTGGTCGGAGGCACAGATCCTGCGATTAGAGATTTACCAATGAGTAACGCCATGTGCTGTGCAGAAATGAAAAGCACTCAGGAAATGCTGACTGCAGCTCTTCAGCATAGCGTTTGGGGCTGTCTCTGCACATCGTTCCCCTCGTCCAGGGATCTTTTTCTTTCTGCCAAGAATGCAGCTGACTGCAGGGCCCAATGGGGACATCGCTGAATTGACACGAATCTTCTCTGGACCAAAGAAACTAGAACTACAACCCCCTTCATCCCTGGCCAGTGTCTTTCTAGTCCCCCTGCCCCCGTCTCCAGGTTTCAGAAAGTACTGGAAACCCGTTCCAGACCTGGGCTTGTCTTCTGAAGGTCTCGGGGTCTCTTTCTCTGGCACTCTTGCTTGGCGTGGGTCTATCGAGACTGCTGGTTCTCAGAATATTAAGAAGGTGGAAGCAGGGTGGGGTTGCCTAAGGTGCCAAGAAGGCTTGCCAGGCTGGAGAAAGGAGGGAGTGTGCTGCCACACAGGAAAGGGAGGCTCTCGGCCTGGGCCTCCAGGGCCTGGTGGGCTGAGCAGAGATACAGGTTGGAGATAATCAGGTTTTCTGGAGACGCTGGGGACACTCGCAGCAGGTCCCTGAGAGGTTCCTGGGACAAAAAGGTGCCTCTGGTGCATCTTTCCCAGAGGTTAGTTGTGTGGCCACCGAAAGGAGCAGAGGCTCTGGGAGGAGAAAGCCGTTGAAGGCAAGGTAGTTTTTATCTTGGCAACCTTTTCAGTTAGAGATGGAGGTTGGGCATCTGAGAGAACGAGATACGGCACCGCGCCTGAGAAAGGGTGTGGTGAGCTGCTCAGGCCTTCAGCGGCCTCTTTATTGCCTGTGTTATGTCATTTGTAAGCCAACTCCTCTGTGCCTCTTGAATGTTTTGTGGAGAGGAATTGGGTCTGGCTCCCTGGGACCTTTGCCACGAAGCCCAGTTTCTCTGAACTGAATGTTGAAAGCTGCCCAGACACGCCGCCGTCAGCAGCCGCCTCCTGTAAACCTGGAGCATCGTGGGAAAAGCAGCTTGCCGGAGGCTCCTTCCCTCTCAAACTACCATGTTTTCTCAAAAATAAGACCTAGCCGGACAGTCAGTTCTAATGCATCTTTTGGAGCAAAAATTAATATAAGACCCGGTCTTAATATAAGAGAGGGTCTTATAATATAATACTGGGTCTTACATTAATTTTTGCTCCAAAAGACGCATTAGAGCTGATTGTCCAGCTAGGTCCTATATTTGGGCAACTGCCCTGTCCTCCCACCTCTTCGTCGGTCCCCTCCCCAAACAGGAAAAAAGCCTAACAAGGACAGGGCAGTTCAACCATAGGTGCCCTGGGGATTTTTTATAACTAAGATTCTAAAACCAAAAGTGGATTTGCTCGTTTTTTATCTCTATTTAAAAACAACCTTTCCCTATGAAATGTTCCAAGATTTACTCTGGAAAGATGCTCTGACATGATAATTAGACCAAGGAGGCCAATGTCCCTCCCCGGAGAGAGACATCTCTCTTTAACCAGCTCTTCAAATTGTGTTGCTGGTTTCTGTGGGGCTTCTGACAGTCCCCTGGGCTCCCTCGAGCCAGAGTTTGGGCCTGAGTGTGTTCAGACTCCCACCCAACAGATGTTCGCCTAGGGCTCCTGGCCTCTTTTCTATGCTTCAATTTAGGACTCCAGCTTTGCAAGGAGAAATGGCTTCCTATATTCCCTGCCCCAATTCTACTCACCATGGCCTTGAAACTCAAAGTTTGAGACCTGAATATTCTCTAGCCCCTTCTTTAAGGAAAACCTGTAGGCTGAGGATAAAGGAGATTTTTGTTTGTTTGTTTATTTATTTATTTATTTAAAGGTGAGCAATTTCTAGCTCTGTGTGCTCTGTGCGTTGGCAGAGAGACTGACTTTGAACTCGAAAAGTGTGTGTGGCCTTCCTGCTGGAATCTTCCGGAGCCCTCTGGCACCTGGGGTTGAGGGAAGATGGTGGCAGGGTTGTTAGTTCTGACAGGCTGTTGGTCACAAGAGTTAGACCTCAGCACCTTAGACAGCTGAGGGAAAGGAAGACATGCCTCCTGGTGACAATCCTTCAGTTCAATGCTGGTCACACACCTGGGCCATGCCTCCCTCTCACCAGTATTCCAGGCCCAAACTCGCATGTGTCTGCAGGAGTTTAGGGACCCTTACATCTGTTTTATATCTCTGTGTTTGTGTGTGAACTAGCCAGCTGTGTAAAATATGTTATTGTGGGGGAAAATGTGAAAAACACCGGTGTTTAGGAAAAACTCAGTTTTCCATCTGTGTGTCTCCTGTACCACTTACACAGAACACTTCACTTCTGACACTTCCGGTGACCAAGTATGGGGGGGCTTCTCACACCAACAAGCAGTTCTGTGACACCAGCTGGGTGTCCTACAGTTCAACTCAGTTCTGACACCACCTGGGGATAGTATCAGATCCCACAGGTGACAGGCTCAGTCCCACAAGACTGCCCCCCACTTCATACGCCAACTGCAAGTAGTAGGTCCCCAGGTTACCCATGACTTCTGTCCGACTTGGCTACAAATTGGAGGTTCCCATGACCCCACCCCCACCACCTTGGCTTTGATTAGTTTGCTAGAGAGGCTCATAGAACTCAGGGAAACACTTAGGTTTGCCAGCTTATTAAAGGATAGGATACAGGTGAACCTCCAGATGAAGAGATACTTGGGATGAGGTTTGGGAGGGTCCTGAGTGCAGGCGCTTCTGTCCCCATGGAGGGTGTCACCTTCCTGATGTGGATGTGTGCCAAACCGGAAGCTCTCCAAACCTCAACTACTGGGATTTTATGGAGGCTCCTCACATAGGCATGAAAATTATCGATTCCATTTCCAGCCCTTTCCCGCTCCCTGGAGGATGGGGGCGGTGAGACTAAAAATTCCAAGCTTCTAATCATGGCTTGGTCTTTCTGGTGACTGGCCCCCTTCCAGTATCCACCCAGAGTCTCCTCAGTAGAATAAAAAATGTTCCTATCACCCAGGAAATTCCAAGGAATTTAGGAGCTGGGTCAGGAAGCAGGGTCAAAGACCAAACATTAGAACCAAAGATACTTCCAGTGCTCTTATCATTTAGGAAAGGAAATTACAAGGGTTTTAGAAAGTCTGTGTCAAGAACCAGGGGCAGAGACCAATACATACATTTTCTGTTACCTCACAATAGGACAGGCCTCTCTCCTTGGCTATATTGTCATCTCAGGGTCAGGAGGACGGACACTGACTTCCTTCCAAACTATCTCCCCTATGCAATCTCATACTTTCTCTTAGAGAGAATCACTCTTCAGTGATTCAGGATAGGAATTTTAAAGTCATCTTTCACTCTTCTTCCCATCCCTCTACCCCTTGCGTCCAGTTTGTCAATGTGTCCTAATGTTTCCTCTTTTGAAATCTCAGACTTGGCCCTTCCCATGTTCACAGCCTCGTCTTCGCCAGCCTGTAAGCTCGGATTTCCACTGGTCCCCCACCTTCCAGTCTAAACGTCCCCCATCCTCCCTCCTCACCACCGTCATTTGAAACGTTCCCAAATAGTATGTCATCCTGTCAGGTGGGGTTATTCAGCCAGGACAAAAGAAGGCTGATGGGAAACATGATAGCAGTCTCCAAAGAGATGACAATTTGTCCTGTAAAAGGAGAAGTGGTTTTGACTCCGTCTAGTTCCAGAGGGCAGACCTGGGAGTGATACTTGCAGGAGGAAACAAAAGAATGCCTTGACAATTATAGTGTCATTTGGACAGGCCATCAAATTTACAAGCTTCCCTACATACACCAGTGATCGCCCAATTAGAAAACAACCTAAAATATAAAATACCTACAAATAACCTTTATTTGAAATGCCAATGATCTATGTGAAGAAAATGACCAGATTTTGTTGAGAAATATGGGAAACCTTAATGAAGAAAAACTTCCCCAGATGGCAAAGTTAAAATTGTAAAGATGTCAATTCTTCTTTAATGCTTTTTTTTTTTTTTTTTTTTTAGGCTTAGTGTAATTACAGTGAAAATCCCAATAGAGTCTTTTTAGGATTGGATATAATTATTTTTACATTCAGCTGGAAGAATAAACAGGGGAGATGGCCAAGAAAATTTTGAAGACAGCTTAATTGGAAGGAGTATTAACCTTGGTAGATAGTAAAGTATTATATGGCTTATACATCAATTTAACAGACTAGGCAAAAATAGATGCAATTTTATATAAGCAGAAGGACAAAAGAAACATTGCAACTTAATGGGGAAAAGAGCATTTGTACAGTTGGTTAGAAGTTTTTGAAAACAAAAACGAACGCCTCTAACCTCAAATGGTACACCTAAATAAATTCTAGGTAAATTAAATATCACAACTTAACTCTTGAAAAACTAGCAGAAAACACCATTGCACCTCAACTCTGACAGGAGATCCAGTTAGAATTTTAGTATTAAAGGTCACGAAGGTAGAAATCAATTATACCTCAACCAAAAAATAAAGGTCACGAAGGAAAATATTTTAGTTCATCAAAGTGTGAAACTTATGAATTAAAAAAATGAAAAGTGGCCAAAAAAGAGGAATTTAGTGGTAAATATGAAGAAGAGGCAACATTTTTATTGACAAGCTCCAACCACCTGATAAAAATACAAAGATCCTTCTAGATCACCGTCAGGACAAGAGTTCATATTCTTTGTCTGCATGTCTTTATTAAGCACCTAGTTGGTCCAGGCCGCCAAGCCTTGGACCGAGGACTCGGGCAGGGTGATGGCGGTGAGCAGGGTAAGTGCGGCCCTGCCTCGGGAACCCTTATGTTAGGTGGGATCGTGTGGATTGCAAGTCAGAGAAAATGCAACTGCAAGAAAGGTCCAGAGAAGCTTTAGGCTCCAGTGAGCCTTCATGAAGCACGTTGAGGTCTCACCAAAGACCTACTTTTGTTCCACGTCTTCTGTCTGCAGAGGTTTGTTGCAGTGCATCTTATAATAGCGTAAAACGGGCAATGACGTGTGTCCCGCAATAGAGCGAAGGGTAAATTCATTTCAGAGGCAGCCACTCTGGAACATTATGCATTCACGACACGTGGACTTTATGAAGACGAGGTCGTGTCAGGGAACTGTGCTCAGAATATTAAGTGACAAAAAGTAGGACACACAATTTTATGGACACTTACTAGAGCTTTGCAAAAGAAAAACGGTTTTTAGAAGGACTGGAAATAAATACACCTCTCACACCTGCTAGAATGGCTATCATCACAAAATCAGCAAATGACAAGTGTAGGCAAGGATGTGGAGAAAAGGGAGCCCTCGTGCACTGTCGCTGGGATACCAAATTGGTGCAGCCACTGTGAAAAACAGTATGGAGGTTCCTCAAAAATTACAAATAGAACTACCATGCGACCCAGCAATTCCACTTCTGGATATGTAGCTGAAGAAAATGAAAACACTAATTCAAAAAGCTATTTGCACCCCTGTGTTCATTGCAGTGTTATTTACAACAGCCAAGATATGGAAGCAACCAAGGTATCTATTGATAGATGATTAGGTAAAGAAGATGTGGTACATATATACAATGGAATATTACTCAGCCATAAAAGAGAATGAAACCTTGACATTTGTGATGACATGGATGGAGCTGGAGGGTATTATGCCAAGTGAAATAAGTCACAGACAGAGAAAAACAGATACCATTTGATTTCACTTATATGTGGAATCTAAAAAACAAAATGAATGAACAAACAAAACGGAAATAAACTCATAGATAGAAACTAATAGTTGACAGATGGGAGGAGGATGGATGAAAAAGGTGAAGGGATTAAGAGTTATAAAATAAATAAGTCACAGGGATGTAATTTACAGCACAGGGAATGTAGTCAATAATACAATAACTTTGTATTATTGTGACAGATGTTTATTAGACTTACCATGGTGATCACATCATAAGATATATAAATGTAGAATCACTATATTGCACACCTGAAACTAATATAACATTGTATGTCAGCCATACTTTAATTAAAAATACAATATATTCAAATTTTAAATATACTACGAACTATGAGAAAAAAGCCAATAACTATGTGAATCTATAATATTATATTTTAATTTAAAAAATATACATACATACATACATACGTACACCTAGCTGATAACCACGTTAGTGAGGCGGGATTTGTTTTTCTGCTTGTTTTTTGTTACCTTTGTTCTTCCTTTTCCAAATCTTCCCCAGTGTTCACCCTTCTCTGTCCAGCAGGGCGGCGCTCCCACACAGCCGGCTGCTCAGACCCAGTTCCTTGCTGTGTTTGTACATTTGCTGGAGTTACTTCCTTCACCTGGAATGCCGTCCTCTTTTGACCTCTTAATCCACTAAGTATTTCTTGGTAATTGATACGAGCCTATTGTGCAGCTTATAGAAGATGACGTAAATGAAAACACTTTGTAAAGTGCTTCCCAGATGTCAGTTGTTATTGCTAGGAGAAACAAAGAAGAGGAGGAGGAAGAGGAAAAAAAAAAAGCCTACTATTTACACAATATCATGCCAGGTGAGGTCAAGAGGGAAAGATACAGAACAGGGCTGAAGCCCTCCGGCAGCTTACAATCTTGTCAGGTGGGTGGAAGAGGTAAGTGATACTGGTGCATGTGAAATACTATTATGAGAGAGGCACGTCATCGTGTAAGAGGAGGTCTGAGTAAGGTGGGCAGGATGTGGAGACAGAACTAGGCCGGAAGGAATTGGGCAGGTAGGCCCAAGGGAAAAAGGCATAATGATAGAATGAGCTGGAGATAAATGTGGTATGTGTGGGGAACGGTGAGCCCAGCGGAAGAACCCTGCTGGAAAGTGATGGGTGGTTATGAGGAGGGGAGACAGATAGGGTAGGCCTTACCCGGGGCTAGGGGAGTCTGGACTCTAATCTTGAAAGCAGCAGGTCTCCACTGGCAGTTTTAAAACCTAGTATGTAAATTCCAGGGAGGCAGGGGTCTTCTTCGCCAGTCTTGTTCAACGCCAAATCCCCAGTGCACAGGGTGGTGATTGGCACACAGTAGATGCTCAATAAATAGTGGAAGGGAAGCTGGAATGAATGACTCATAGGAGTGACGTTACAAGGTAAGGAGGCTAATCCAAAATATGGATGCAAAAGGTAAGGGCTGGGAGCAAAAAGACAAGTTAAGAGACGCAAGGTCACCTCCAGGCATGAAGTAATGAGGGACTGATCTGAGATAATGGCTGCTGAACTGGAAAGTAAGGGCCTGGTGAGTCATTTGGATAGGCCTTGATGAACCACCAGCTGGATGTAGGAGATAGAGAGAAAATAATCAAAGAAAGTTACTCATGCTTCCAGATTTAGCCTGAATTCCTCTTCCAGGAAGCCCTCCCAGAATTCTCACGCCTGGGCTGTGTGTTCCCTTTCTCAACTCAACACGAATAATCTCTATCACCCTGTTTTAGGGTGTAATAATTATAACATTATAATCCAGACTTTGCATAGGTTTGTTTCCCTAACTAGATTGCAAGCTTTTCAAGGTCAGGGATATCTCTAACCCCCCCAGTGCCCTGCCTTGGTACTGCCACAAAGCAGATGCTGAGTAAATCCTCTGTGATTTAAAAGAAACCGGTCTTTTCTGTGATGAAGAGGGCGTTTCCCTGTTTCATTTTTTTTTTTTTTGAGTTGTTTTCATCTCTCTTAGTTGGTTCCAGAAAGTAAGGAAGAGGCAGATCCTAAGTATTAATATCCTACCCACATGAGAGTCAGACACCAGCTATTAGCATTGCCATCAGCAGTAAAGAATTGCATTCATTCATTCATTCACTCATTCATTTGTTCTTGTGTTTGGCCAGTCGTTCAACAATAGGGAGATAGTGTAGCACTGAGCTCAAGCGTCAGCATAGGTTCTGGATCTGGCTTATAATCTTAGATCTTCATTTACTGGCTGTGCTGCTTTGGAAAAGTTATTTCATTTCTCCCTGCTTTAATTTCCACATCCCAGGGGGAGGAAGACAAGATAATAATGTCTACCTGATAAGATCATTCACTGAGGGCTTACAATGTGCCAGTCACTGTCCATTCCCATTTTACAGATGAGGAAATCGATCCATGGAGTAAGGATGTGCAGGTAGGAAGCCGATAACCAGGGCTCAGCCGTATATGCCATCTGGTCCTGGAAGCCTTAGGCTCAGTGCTGTGATTTATAGCCTCATACGTGTGGTGATGGTCAAAGCTGTATGTTAGGGTCACACAGAGTGTGTCTGGCACACAGCGGACACTGAAAATGGTGATTATTGTTAATAAATATTTTTTAGCATCTAATTCAAGGCATAGGGTTAGGCTTTGGGGATGTGACAAGAGAAAGCTACAGACTCGGTCCTCAGGTTGCTCCCATCTATCAGTGCCACCCAATATACATATGCCAAGAGCAAATGGACCGTCATCATAAACTCACTGCTCAGAGAAACCTTAGAGCGAGTCCAATCCGACTCCCTCACTTTAAAGATGAGAAAACTGAGGCCCAAACGTGGGGGGCGGGGGAATTACTCAAGGTGGGAGCTTGGGTAAGAATCTAGGCCTGGACGCTGGAGTGCTATCCGTGGCCTAAGAAAGTGTCCACGGCAGGCAGAGCGACCGGCCTTATCCAAGGCCTGTGTGCACTTACAAAGCAGCTTTCCTTGGGAAACAGAACACGGAGGGGTCGTGGACTGCGGCCACTCTGCAGCATCACTGTGGCCTTCTAAATTTCACACGGCATCTTCCTCTTCCTCCTCTCCCTCTCCCCCCGGGGTCTTCTAAGGACGGTAGGGGTTCCATTCCGCTACTTCTCTAATGAGGGCGTGTCCTTGGCTAAATGATTTAATCTGTCTGATCCTTGGGTTCCTATTCTTAGAAAGAAAGAAAAAAGCCAAAAAATGGGGATTGGACGAGGGTCCCTTTCAGCTCGAAAATTCCTTGGGTCTGGGGAGTGCAGGGGAGGAAGACGACGCTTTCAGAACACTGCCCGTGAACCTGAAAACGAGGATTTTTTTCAGTTGCTGTGAGGCACGGCTGTAGCCCAGGCTGCAGCCACAAGAGGGCAGCAGGTGCTCAAGCACCTGGGCAGGTGGCCCATGGGCCCAAAGATGCCAGGCAGACTGTCTCCTCAGATCTCCCCGGATACCTGGAGTTTTCCTGTTGTGAATCCCAAAGTCACTTCTTTTGCAAAGGTTCAGCCAGCCAGGTTGGGATGAGACCAGGGAGCAGTTTTACAAATTAAGTCTAGCGCCGGAAAGATAAAAGACCAGGCCTGAAAAGAAATTGGATTCTGGGAAAGTAAATACTTGGTGAAAAATTGAAAATATATCCCAGTCCGAGTTGAAGTTGCCTACAGGCAGGCGGAAAGGTTATTTTAAAACCTCATTTGCATGGTTCCTGTGTTAGACCAGCACTTCCTAGAGTGCTGTGAGAAGTTTCTGTTCATCTTGCTCAGGTTTAATCAACCCTTACGCAGGAGGGAAATGGTTCTGGAAGTTTCTAGAAAGTTCAGCCAAGTTCATACACTAAATGTGTTTTATTTTTTTCTGGAGAGGATGAACTAACCAGAATTTTCGTGCGTCTACTGAATGCAGAACACCAGCCTGGGTCCCTTAAGGGAGGCAGAAGAGGAAGCTCAGTGAGGGTGGGAAGGAGGACTGACCACTGGCCTGGCTTGTCCTACAGTGATGGGGGGCTGGGGGATGGGCCCTTCTCCCCTCTGAGCCCCAGTCCCCTCCTCTATCAAATATCCGGCTCTTCAGAGTTCCCATCAGCAATAATCAATTTCAGACCACACAGCGGCCCAAAGATTCCAGATGACCTGTCCAAGGGCCTTTCCAGACACAAGAAAGCTTGGTTCCTTGAGAAGACAGTTCCCATGAGTAGGTTACAATGTTGTAGAGGAACTGGAACCCCCATAGGACGAAGACTTAAGGATGTGATCTTTATGTAGAAAGGTGGTGTTGCTCACTCACCAGCAACAGAGCCTGAGCTTCTGCTTGTTTTTGTCCCCCTCCCCCGGGGCCATGGTGGGGGTTAAGCGACTCACCGCCTCACTCGTCCAGCCTCATTTCTGGGCCTCTGCCACACTGCCAGTTGTCTCCAAAACACACCACGTCCTTCCTCACCCCCTCTGCCTTTGCATATGCTGTTCCTTCTGCCTGGAATTCTTTTCCCTCCTTTACCCTTCTAGCAAGCTTTTACGCAGGCTTCAAAACCCCACTCAAATTGGTGAAGTCTTTTCTGAGTCCCCAGAGACTCCCCAGATGGTTGATCTTCCCACGTCAATGCTCCCAGGACAGCTGGTACAAAAGTTATCCTGGTAACTGTTTTCCTGTCTGCCTCTTCCACCAGACCTGAGAATTCCCAAAGGGCAGGGGCTGGTGATTTATCTGTGTCCCCAGCCCTGGCTCTGCGTCCGCCACATGGTAGTTACTCAGTCAGTGCTGGCTGAACAGAAATGGATTCCCTTTTCTGTAACCGGGAGGGTGTTTTGCCAAGTGACTGACCAGGATCACTGAACAAAAGAAAATCATTCCTGGGGGCGGGGGGTGGGGGAGCCCCAGGGCTCTAGCCTGGTGTCAGGTGCTACATGCAGATAACTGACTGCCACCATTCAGGGTTTGTGCCCTAGAGGCCATTTGCCTAGAATCTGTTTTAATTACCGAAGAAAGTCACAGGTAAAGAGAAACTTCCTGTTAGCGTCATTAAGTCCTGGGATGTGAATTTAAGGAGTGGTAGGGACTCCATGTTAAAGATCTTCACCATCTGTGGTACTTTTTGGGAAAAAATGTTTCGAGTGAGTAGGTTAAATATGATGAGACCTCTGAATTCAAGTTTATGCGCTAGAACTCAGCTCTGGACATCTGACAATGGGTGGGGGTGGGGGGCTTCGGTACCTTCAGGCTGGGCCTCCAGGAAGGGGTGCTGAGGAGGGGTAACTTCTCTGCACAGATCCTCACAGCTCTGTGTCATTTGCAAACATCTGTGTGATCAGTAAATATTAGTATACATGTGTTGGCAGTAAATAGACTTTGCAAGAGCTGCTATCACCCGCTGTGCCTGTGCTTCTCTGTAGTGCCACTCTGCCTCCTCGTCCCCAAGGGTCTTGGCATGAATGTGGGGAAAGCCAGCTGTATTGAAAGAAGACTGGGAGACAAAGGAAGGCAGGTGCAGGTAACCTGCAAGGGGAAAGTTGAGGGGCAGGGGGAGAGTTGTCACAGCGATTCCATTCTGTGCAGGGCATTTTGAGTCTGGAATGTCTTGCTGTGTACTTCAGTCCAAACAATCGTGGGTCTGAGGAAAGGGGACGATGACACATGACTGGGAAAGAAGTGATAACTGAGGCTGGGAAGCAGTTACCCACAAATTAAAATAGGGAAACATTCGACATGATGGTTATGAGAGACAACCATAAATTTATATTGTACGTTTCTCAAGTTCAGCACAATTCCTTTGCTATCTTAAATAGCCCCACTGTTTTATCTTTTAAAAATGTTTGTGGTGATAAAATATACATAACACACAATGTACCATTTTAAATGTACAATTCTGTGGCATTAAGTATATGCCAGTTGTTGTGCAACCATCTCCAAAACTTTTTCATCTTCCCAAAGTGAAACTCTGTCCCACGAAACACTAGCGCCCCATTTCCTCTTTCCCCAGCCCTCACAATCACCATTCTACTTTCTGTATGAATTTGACTCTTCTAGGGAACCTCGCAGAAGCAGAATCATACACTATTTGTCCTTCTGTGACTGGCTTATGTCACATAGCATAATATCTCTTCAGGGTTCATCCATGTTGAAGTGTGTGGCCCACTGTATTTTTCCTTTTTCTCCTGCCCGCTTGGTCCATTGTATTTTAATTAAACTATTTTCAAAAGAGTCTCCTGAAAAACCTTGTTTCTTGAAGTATCTCCACAGATCGATGAAGGATGTATCACCGTCTCTGGTTTACAGTTGGAGAAAACAAGTTGATGAGAAGAAAAGTGTATCAGATCCAATTGGTTGCTTGATCCAAATTTATTCTCCCCTGAACTCCTCCCTCCCTCCCATCTTTTTTTCTTTTGGCAGAGGCCCAGTCTTATTCCTGATTCACTGGCAAGCCGTGCACACAGGAAATGGTGACTCTTAGCTCCGGGAAAAAGTCTCAATTAGTTTGAATCAGTCATGGTAATGTCAGTTCCTTTGCAAATGACTGGTTTAGGGGACCAGCAGGTAACACACTTTGGGCCCATGAGACTTGAGAGAAAACTGGTGCAAGGCCTCCAGAAAGGGTTTCGTTGCTTTTACAAATAGACACAAGGAGACTTTTTTTTTTTTTTTTTTTTTTAAGATTTTATTGGGGAAGGGGAACAGGACTTTATTGGGGAACAGTGTGTACTTCCAGGACTTTTTTCCAAGTCAAGTTGTTGTCCTTTCAGTCTTAGTTGTGGAGGGCACAGCTCAGCTCCAGGTCCAGTTGCCATTGCTAGTTGCAGGGGGTGCAGCCCACCATCCCTTGCGGGACTCGAGGAGTCAAACCAGCAACCTTGTGGTTGAGAGCCCACTGGCCTGTGTGGGAATCGAACTGGCAGCCTTCGGAGTTAGGAGCACGGAGCACGGAGCTCCAATTGCCTGAGCCACCAGGCCGGCCCACAAGGAGACATTTTTTATTTTCTGCTTCTCGATGATGTGGTGGCCACGTGTGTGGGTGATGCCTGGAGCTCAGCTGTCACCTTGCCACCAGGAGAGGAATTAGCCAAATGATCCAGACAATACAGTGAAGATGACAGATGAGAGAGAGATGGAAGGAACCTGGATCCCATAGGGTGTGAATGAGAAGCTCAATTAGCCAATGCTGGAACACACACCTTTAGTCTTGCTATTTAGGTGAGATCATAAATTTCCTGATTGTTTACACTACTTTTGAATTTTCTGTACTTGCAGCCAAAAGCATACTAAGTGACACATTAAGGATTAAAGCTAAACAGGAACCAATGCAGAGACCCCAAGTCTCATACTCTTTTCCACTGGATGACGCTAATGACTCAAAACCCCTCTTTTCTTCATATCAGACTCAATTTTCCAGGGTTTCTTGCATCAGCTTTCTCTCCTGTCCCCTGGGCCACAATGTGTCACCTTCTAATTCCCTAAACCAGTCATTAGCAAAAGAACTGAAAAGGTCCTTTTGTTACGAGGTCTCCCAACCTACTGCATTATTTCTCAACTGTTGTCTTGGGAATTTCTAGGAAAAAGGACCCCTGGAAAACTAAGTTTGATTTTTGAGGGGGAAAAAAGAGGGGGCATGGAGAAAAATGAAGAGAGACATAACTAACAGAGGGACAACTGCCTAAGGAGTGGCAAGTGGAAGGATGGTGAGAAATGATACTTGGGAATGGCCCTTTGAAACATGACAGCCAGGTGTGCAGAGAGGGATGACAAAAACAACAACAACAACAAAAAACCAACAAAAAAAAACAACAAAAAAAAACCCAACAAAACAAAACGAAAAACAGCCTGTGTAGCTGTAAGAGCCAGGGAGCGCTTCTCCCCAATGGGAAACCCAGCCAATCTCAGAGAGGTGCTATGTGGCCAAGAGGAAGATGAGGGCATGGTAGGAAGATGACCAGATAAAGAGCTTTGAAATGCTACAACTACAGAAAGCTGCTAGAGAACTCTCACAGTTATAATTACACACTAAGTGGATCTAAGTGCTCACTTACGTTAAACCTGTACTAGATTGTACTAGCTGTTTCTTTATAGTCTACCCAGCAAGCTTTCTTTTAGCATGTGACCTGGGCATGGGATCCAGGACAATCACAGTTCCTTCTCTAGGCGACTTCCGTTGGTCCACATGGTGGGCCCACGATTCAATCAGTCCTTCCCTGGGAAATTATTTACAGATGCTGAGAAAAATAAAGTGTTGTTTTGTTTGTTTGTTTTTGCTAATAGACAGAGAAGCAGAGATGAGCAAAAACGAAAGGCAAATGAAAACAAGCAAGGTGACCCTGAGTTCTCTGTGTCAGACCCTAAGGCCTTGATTCCGGTAGCATATGCTTTCTTTCTTTCTATGAGCCATCCCAGTGTAGCACATTTTTCCACAGATGGCCACTACCAGCCATGACCCATCCCACGTGCCCTAATTACAGGACAATACTCTTCCCATCGAGTGGTGGTGCCTACATCCCCTCCCCTTGCACCTGGGCAGACCTTCGTGACCCCTTGGACAAAACAGTATGGTGGAAGTAAAGCCATGTGACTGCAAAGGCTGAGGCATAAAAATGCCATGCACGACTGTTTTATTCTTTGCGGGACATTTGTTTCTGGAACCCAGGCACCATGCTTAAAGAGGTTAAGTAGCCACAGGAAGAGGCCACATGTAGGGCCAACAGCCCCAGCTGAGGTCCCAGCAGACAGCCGACCTCAGAGAAACAAGACGTTTCCAGATGACCCCAGCCATGGAGTCACGTTAGCCTTTGAGTCTTCCCAACTGAGGCCGAGGCTTCATGGAACAAAGACAAGCCATCCCTAGTGTGCTATCTGACTTTCTGACCCGCTGAGTCCATCCATCAGCATAAGAAAATGATGGTTTTATGCCTCTAAGTTTGGGAGTGGTTAGTTATATAGCCACAGTTAACTGGAAAGCCCAGTGTCGCCCTTAGTTATGGGAACCAATCAATTCCCTTTTTGGCTTAAGCTAGTTTGCATTGAGTTTCTGTCACCTGCAACTAAAGAATCTTGACTAATAAACCCTCTAGTCTCTAGGCACTAACCACTCTTGCAAATCAGTTACTCAATTAACCAGAAGAGTAAGTTTTCATGTGGTCTTCATGGAACAAGTACAGAAAGGTAGTGAAGAGGAAGGAGGAATCAGAATTAAGGTGAGGGCCTAAAAAACGGTCCTTCTTTTTTTTGTTTTCTTTACCTCCTGAACCCGCAGGTAATGGCACGCCTTGTTACCTCACTTAAGCCATTTAATTTGTCTTCTTAGGGTTGCGTTCTGGCCACAGAGCTGAGTGACCTTTGACAAGTCGTTGTACTCTGCTGGGCCTGTTTAATTTTTTTGGAGGGTGGTGTGGAGGAAGCTATTTCTTTATCAGCATAATGAGGGAATGGGTCTAGGTGTGATGTTTATTTAATAAATATTATTAATAAAACCTACGTGTTAAGCATTCTGTTAGGTGTTTTCCCACATACCACTCATTCAACCCCCACCACTTCCCTATAGAGCAGGTATCGTTAGCCACTTTATGGTCCTTTTCTGAACTAACATTCCATCAATATTTGTTGAGCTCCTGCTTTTGTGCCTCTCATACACCCTGAGGACACAAGTCACATGTGACAAGTTCCCTGTTTTCAAGAAGCTTATGTTCCGATTGCAAAAGTAAAGCTAAACGAGATGTTACATTGTTAGGGTCTACACGGAGTGGCACTGATCATAAATGCAGTATCTATTGCCATGTAGCAAAGTACCACAGATTTAGCAGCTGAAAACAGCACCCACTGACGACCTCACAGGCCTGTGGGTCAGGAGCCTGTGCCCCATGTGGCTGGGTCCTGTGCAGAATGAGGTGTTGGCTGGCTGTGTTGCTTGGAGGAGCCCACATCTTCCTCCAGGCTCATGTGGTGGTTGGCAGCCTGTCTTGCAGGTGGAGGACTGAGGGCCCGATATTCTCGCTGTCAGCTGGGGGCAACTTCCTGTTCCTAGAGGCCACACAGGCAATTCACAACAGGGCCGTTTTGTTCCTGGAGACCAGAAGGAGACTCTTGCTCCAATTGGGTAAGAAGGAGCGTGATGGCACGTAATTGTAATCAGGGGAGTGACACAGTCACCTTTGCCATATTCTGCGGCCTAGAAGCAAGTCCCCGGCCTTGCCCACACTCAGCGGGAGGGGATTACACACGTGTGTGATGCATTGGGGGGACAGTGGGTCACTGGAAGGTGGATTTGCTCAAGGAATTTAGAAAAGAGAGATGTCAGAGTGAACTGGAGTCCTCAGAGGAAGCTTTACGGAGGGACATATGTGAGAACTTGGAGGACGAGTAGATTTTAGACCTGTACAGAGGGAATAAGAAGAGGCAGGACGCCTAGGACCAAAGGACATCTGAGCAAGAGTGTGGAGGTGGGACTCTCATCTAAGTAACTCCTACACAGAAAGCTGACGGAAACCTGCCGACTTTGTACATCACAAAGGGTAGGAGGCACTTCTTTTTCTGTAACTAAAAGGAAGCTGGGTAGTGGAGTCCTGGCCTTGGCGTCAGAAAATTTGGGTTCAAGGTTCAGTGCAGCTATTAACTAGCCATGTGATTGGGGCCTAGTTCCTTGTGAACGCTTCTATTTATACTGTCGTGGTGAAGACTCACTAGTTCTTCGATGGGAAGGGCTCTGCAAATGGTCCAGGTCCTATTTCCAAAAGCAGCTTCATTGCTTTCCAAGCCCCCAGGTGCTCTGGGTCTCCCAGCTCTCTGACTCCTCCCAGTCTTTCACCTGATCCCCTGACTCTTAAAGTCTCCTGGGGGCGAGGGGGAGGGGGCATTCTCTGGGTTCTAGCCTTGGCCCTCCTCTCATCTCACTACACGCTCTGCCTGGGGCTTTCATCCGCCACCACCTACCACCCAGGGCCCACGCCTCCCGACTCTGGGCTCGGGCCAGTGAGTCCTCAATGCCAGACTCACGTGTCCAACCAATTGCTGATCCATTCCTCTTGGATCCTCTGCAGCCCCCTCAAATCCAACATACCCCAAACTGGACTCATTGTCTTCCCCACACACGTCTTCCTCTTCCTTTTCATGCCTGGTCTTGGGGAATCACACCACCGAGCCAGGAATCTTATCTCATTCTTTCCTCAGCACCCTCACATCTGAGATCCAAGTCCTTTCTCTGCAAGGAATCCCCCTCCCATCACCACTGCCCTCGTCTGAATCTCATCGTTTCTCACCTGAAGCATTGCAATGGCTTCGTAACTGATCTGTCTCATTTTGTTCTCCACACTTCTTGCAGAATGAACTTTCTGAAGCACAAATTTTGATAACACCTCTGCTCTGCTTAAAAGCATTCAGAGGCCCCTAAATACTTAGGAATGAAATTTAAACTCCTGGGCATGATATCCAATGCCTGAAGACCTCCCAGATCTGATTCTTGCCCACCTTCCCTGTCCCCTCCCCTGCCCACTTCCTTTGGTCCCCATTTCCAGTCCTACTGAACTGCTGTTTTTACACTGCACCACGTTCTTCCCAATCTCTGTGTGAATACACTGTTCCCCTTGTCAGAAATGCCCTTCCTTCTCTGCCTTGCTAACTCTTCTCATCTATGATTACTCAGCTTAGCTGTTCCGTTTGGAAGGCCCTTCCTACATGCACTTTTAGCAGCTTGTGCAGGCATCTAGCACAGCTCTCATTACTTAGGTGTGCCAAGACCTGTACCGTAATTTATTTTTATTTTTTTTTGCTGACTCTCTTGTTAGATTATGAGTACCAAGAGCAGCGATGGTGTCTTCTTTTATTTTCTTATTTTGATGCTCTGATCATCTTTTCTTTCAATAAGCTCCTTTCTAAATATTTTATATATTTTATTTTTCTGAATAGGCAACACATTTACCTGCCCCCCAAATTCAGAAATTACAAAAGTCTCACTCCTACCCCCGTGCCCACATCTGCTGTCCAGTCCCCTTCCCCAGAAGTAAAATTATCAATTCCTTGTGAATACTTCTAGAGACATAACTGTATCTATGCTTACCCTTTCATGTTCTATAGACTGTGCTGTCCATTGTTTTCACTTAATTATGTACAGTATCTCTGAGATCATTCCATTTCAGTGCAAAAAAGGCTTCCTTATTTTTTATTTACAGTTATTTGGGTTTCCTTTGTGGGTGTATCATAACTTAATCAATGAACATTAGGTTATTTCCAGTCTTTTTCTAATGCAAACAATACTGCAATGACTAACTTCACAAACATGTCATGTCACACATGTGCAAGTGTGACAGTACAATGAACTAGAAATGGAACTGCCAGATCAAGGAGTAGGTGCATTTGTAAATTTGACCATGTCATATTGCCCTTCATGGAATTCATAGATATCTTATTTATCTTTGTATCCCTAGCCACTACTATAGAGCCTAGAACAGAGGAGGTACTCAATACATTTTTATCAAATAAACAAATGAGAAAAAAATTAGCTCTTTCAGTGGAAGCTCCCTTTTTCCTTTCTCTGATGCCTTGCTTTAGTGGATAAGCTCCTTCCCATCCCACATTCAGTTCAAACCAAACGACTCATGTTAAAAAACAACAAAAATCCAAGTGCCATTATTTTGGAGCAAAATTCTTATTCTAACTTTTATTAATTTCCGTATTTGTTAACTAATCAAGGCCCTTCATTAGCTTGGTTATAAAATAAGGTCACATTAATTTTTATGTTCTGTTTGTATAATAACTTTGAGGCTTCATCCTACATTTTGTGAGCTATCTTAATTATTCTACCATTTTTGTTTATTTTTATCCCCTTGGACACCCTTACATAGTCCATGGATTCTTTAGGGGGGTTGTTTGTTGCTTTTATAAGTCATCAGACCTCTGCAAGTAAACTTTTCCTGTCTTTTAACTCTGTGTCCCTATTGCTTCTGGATTCATTGCTGATTAGCTCTGTGACCTCTCTATGCCTGTCTATTCATCTATAAAATAATAATATTATTGGGTTGTGAGGATTAAATGAGATTATAGATGTAAAGTGCTTAGAATAGTGTTTGGCACATAGTAATGTTGAGAGACTGTCCTTGGTGGGTCTTTCATGCTTCTACTCAACTTCCTGGGTATACCAAGAATGCAAGACCCTGACTGCTCTTCACCAGGGTCATTTCTCAGGGTTGTACTTATAGTGAGCAACTCTGAGGGATGATGTAATGTCTCCTTCCAGGACATGAACATGTTTGTTTACTGCTTCCTATAAAATGGCGGGTTCCCCAAACTCTGTGTTTCTCAGCCATGATGTAAATCCACCAAGCGTAAAGCCTTCATCTAAGCCTTTCATGTCATCCCTGTGAATCTTGGGGGGCAAGAGGAATTGACACAAACATACTGAAGCACATGTTGCTTCCAGGTGTCATCATAGTCCTTTGCCTCTGACCCAGGAATTTTGTGTCTTTTATCAGCATCCATGAGACAGTAACAGACCAACATTAGCCCACCATTAGGTAAAATCGAATAACAGACCTGAGCATTAAGTGCTTAAGATATTTACATTATTTTTGCTCTTGCTCTTCTTACTCGCCTTTGCCAGGCATTCTGCACAGTATCTGTAAGTTTGTGTTTGGGTAGGTAGCCAAAAAACATCAATTGCTGCCATTGGCAAGTTACACTACTGTGTTGTTGGGGGAAACGAAAAGAATTAGAAATAAAGGTAACCAAAATCATTGCTCAATTGAAATTACTTGGCCACTCTAATATCCAGTTCTAAAGCAGTGAGGCCATAGTTTCCTCTATATATGCGTTTTGTACAGTCAGGGCATACTTTTTATGTAGTTGCAATACGTGAAAAGAAAGTTGCACAAAAATAACTGCGCCTTAGTTCCTGTTACTTAATAGCTGGATGACTTTGGGCACTCTAAGGTTCAGTTTCCCAATATGTGAAATAGGGAAATAAGTCATGATCCAGCAGTCTCCCGAGGTTGTTGGGGCCATAAAATAAAAATAATCTGTGTGAAGATATAAGGTATTGAGCAAATGAGTTGTTATAATTTAAGAGTGTGTTGAAACACAAACGTCAATGTGTCCTAATGTTATTGTTTTGCGGGTCTATGAAATGAAAGAAGGGAAAAAAAAAATCTTGCCCAAGTCAACAGTTGAATCAGTATACCGCTCTCTCAACCACCCAACATAAAATTTCTAAGAGCATAAAAGACAAACTACAACTCCCAGCAGGCGTTGCTTCCGAATTGCGTCATATGATCTCAGCTCCGGCCCGGCCCAGCCCCCTCCCCGCCCCCACGTTCCAGAAACTACATTTCCCAGGAGGCTCCACGGTGCCCAACCGTCCGCTTTCCCCCGCCCCCTGCCGCCGCTTTACCCCAGCCGGCAGCTCCTTGGCCCACTCGGGTCCCGCGGTCGGAGGAGCGGGCGCGCGCGCGGGTGGTCGCGCGGCTGCTGAGAAGGGCGCGCGCGCGCGGGGAGGGAGTGGAGGCGTAGGGGGGCGGGGATACGGCTCGCTTGCTCGCAAGATGGCGGACGAGGACGGGGAAGGGATTCACCCCTCAGCCCCTCACAGGAACGGAGGTGGCGGCGGCGGTGGGGGGTCTGGGCTCCACTGCGCCGGGAACGGCGGCGGCGCCGGCCCGCGGGTCGTGCGCATCGTCAAGTCCGAGTCCGGCTACGGCTTCAACGTGCGGGGCCAAGTGAGCGAGGGCGGGCAGCTGCGGAGCATCAACGGGGAGCTGTACGCGCCGCTGCAGCATGTGAGCGCGGTGCTGCCCGGGGGGGCGGCCGATCGTGCCGGGGTGCGCAAGGGGGACCGCATTCTGGAGGTGTGAGTATCGGGGCTGCCCGCCGCCCCTCCCCGCCCCATCCCCTCCGCCTGTCCCTGCATCTCCCCTCCGCCCCTGTCACCCTCAGGCCGCACCTCCCTCCCAACCCCGAACGGCCCTGGGGACCCTCGCCCCCCCTCAAGCCCCGCACCTCCGGGTGGGGGGGGTTGACCCTTTTACCTCCCACACCGCGGGTTTCTGGGACTCCCACCTCCCTGCCTGCAAGCTCCAGTTTCTGCCCCTGTGCCCCTCCCGCCGTGCCCCCCGCCCCGTTCCTCCGGCTGCCTTTCTGCCCCTTTGGCATGCTGCTCGCTGCCCCCCGCTTCGCCGCGATGACCCTGCCCTGCTGCTCGCTGACAGCGTCCCCTCTGCGCCAGCCCCTGTGTGTGTGTGCCCTCCCCGAGCTCTCCTGGTGGGCGTCGTCGTTTCCTGTTGTCCGCCGCTCCCTGCAGCCCCCGTGGACCGTCCCTTCGGCCCTCTCGCCCCAGGACGCAGGACCGCTGGTCCGCTCCTACTTTTCCTCCCGAAGCATCAGCCCTCCACACTGCTCTCCTTTTTCTTTCCTCACTTACCCTCTCCTTACGCGTAGGCAAGCACCCACTCTGTGTTTTTCTGTCCTTGCGTGTGTCCGTCCTCTCTTCGTTTTTGTATTCATTCTCGGAGTGTACCTTCGTTTCTGACCCTTGCAAGCCTTCTTCTTCTTCTTTTTTTTTTTTTTAGTGGTGATGGTGGTGGTGATGGTGGTGGTGGTGGTGGTGGTGGTGGTGGTGGTGGTGGTGGTGGTACTGGTGTCTCTGATACCGTAGTTCTCTTCACAGCAGCCCTGGTCTTACACCATGATTTTGAATCTAGTGTCCCGGTCACCACACGTCTCTGAGCGCAGCCCTGTTCAGACCCCTGCCCCGCTCTCATACTTTTGTTTCAGTCTACAATTACAACCCCCTTTTGGGTCCTTGGCCTCCCCACTTTCTCAGGGCTGTTTTCAGGGCTCCCCTACTCTATGCTCTGGTGACGGTCCCACGCTTGACTTGATCCTGTGCTTTCTTGCCTCCGGGTGGCTTTCCCCTCCTCTTTTTAGGCCCCTTCTGCTGCTGCGACCCAGCCTCTTCCCTTCGGCAGCCCCTCCCCCTGTACGCTCCTGCTCCTTCATCCTTCCTTCCCCACTGCGTCCCTTAAAGCTCGCGCAGGATGCTGCCTTGTCTCGCGATTTCTGTGCAGACCTCCTCCACTCCTCCGACCCAGGTGCTCCATTTGTGTTTTTGTTCGTTGTATTAACATTTATAGAGTGATTGCTGGCTGGCTGGTAGGGGGTGTACGCTGGCATGATCTCCATGCTCAGCAGTCCTCAGTGCTGTGTCTCGCTCCTTCTTACTCACTCTATCTTGTATATTCTTTTTTCACACTTTTGCCCTTTCGCTCAGTGCTTGGATTTGCTCTCGTGAAATCCTTCTCATTTTTTGCACATGTTATTTTAATTATAATGTCCACAAGCTTCAGGCGTTCCTCTAGTAAAACAGTAGGTTTGCTCAAGACTTCAAAGGGGATAGGATCTTGAAGGTCTGGGGCCTACAGAGCAGGCCATCCCGTCTTGTTTACCTGGTGCCCCTGTCCTTATCTTTGACATTCTTACCTTGTGGTATCCACCCATTCTGTTTCCTCTTGCACCTCAAGAAAGAGTAGCTCATCAAAGCAAGTGTTTGGAGCTCTTACTGTAACTTTTTCCGTCCTTCCTGTAAATAGATGTGTGTTTTTTCTGTTAACATCCTACATACTCTTTTCTAGTATTCTCTAGCAATCTATTCTTAATCGTTTGAGGGTAAGGGCATTCAGATATAGAATGCAACAGTGACCTTCCGCTTTGTACCTGGGCACCTGACTTTCTTTCTAGGTAACTCAAAATCTGTGCCTGGTGTTTCCTTCCAATGGAAGCTCTTGGAATGTCACTTTTCTTTTTCTTCGGAAGTTTACTTTGGACCCAGCTGTTTATTTTGAAATTTAAAACTAAAGTGTTTTAAATTATGAATTGATCATAAAGTTCTAAATCATTTACCCTTTACAGGAGCTAAAAGAACTAAACTAAAATAGTTCTGTAGAAGACTACAGCTCACATGATTGACCATGTGTGTATATATACACACACACACACACAAACTAACATAGATGGTGTCTTCTTGCCTTTGTAGTGGTTTTTGCAGCAGAGTCCAGATATGAACTAGGGACTCTTTAGAGACCTTGGATGACCCCCTAGGGCAGGTAGAAGGGCTTACCTCAGGCCCAGGTTCCAGTCTAAGTTCATTCCTCCTTCTAGAAAAAAGATTGCATTTTGGCTCGTCCTTGGTGGTGAGTAGAGAACTTTCTCTCTTTTAGCGGGCAGGGCAAAAGAACACTCTTAGCGTAGAGAAACTTTCTCTGGAAGGTTGTGATGATCAGACATCTTCCTGGCATTGGTTTCTCACCTTTCCAACTGTTTTGATTTCTGAATTCTTTGAAGCTTCTCCACTGCGACAGTGGAAATAGAGTTGCAGCACAGAGCTGAGCTAGTTGGTAAATTCACTGAGATCTCAACTCCAGGTGACTCCTGAACAATACGGGTTCAAACTGCGTGGGTCCACTTATATGTGAATTTTTTTCGGTAAATACCTGTACTGTTTTCAATCCACGGTTGGGAGTCCACGAATGTGGGGGACCAACTGCATGCATCGACCTACCTACACCATTTTCTACAGGAGACTTGAGTATCCCCTGCGAGGGGTCCTGGAACCAATCCCCCGAGAATACTGAGGAGAAACTTAAGTTTTTGGAGAATCAAAAGTTATACATAGAGTTTCGACAGCTGGGGGAGGGTCAGTTCCTCAAACCCCCAGGTTTAGGGATCAACTGTATATAGTTTCTTTCACTTTCCTTCTCTTCTTCCAAAGTCTGCATCGTTTCCTTAGGTTTTCAAATGAGGAGGAAGTCAGCGACCAGACAGACGTGACTCTTGAGGGAGATCTGTGCTTGCTGCTTGTTTTGTTCTTACTTAGGTTGATGCTAATTGTCCTAAAGCGTGTTCTAGGCAACATTCCTCGGAGCTTTCCTCTGTCTCTCAGTCATGTTCCTTAAGTTAATCTTTCTTGTCCCAGCAAAGCTTTGCAAGTTGATGAAGTGCCAAATGGGGTCAGGGTTAGACATAGGTAGATTATTATGAGGTAGATGGAATTTGTATGAAGTCATAGGTGGATGTCTGGATTTTGATAATTGCTGTTAAATTAAGACTTTTATTTTTGACGCTTTGCTCCTATGCACAAATTATTCCAGTTCTCATATATTGCAGTTGGACAACTGGTAGAGGGGTGTGAAAGAACGGAGTAACTGGGATTTAAGGGAAAGTAAGCTCAGACAAAAGGAAGAGCCTCCATTTCTTTTAAAGTCCGTTTACCTAGGCCCCACCCGTCCTCACTGAATCTCGAAACAGTCATTAAAGTAAATACTCTGCGGTTCAGTTTGTCCTTTCTCCCTTCAAAACTGACTAGATGCTACCTGCTTTGGGAAAGGGGCATATTGCAGGGCTTGGTACTGGCGTATGAACAAGCCCTCTGGGCTCTAAATTTTACTGCAGTTAGAATGTTAGTCTTCACCTTGTAATTTTTCCCATTGTAACATATATCGAGTGTCTTCACTTTGATGTGTATCCCTGGAGGCTAATGAGTGAAGGATGCTTTCAACAAATAGAACCAAAATAAATATATCTTTGCACTAATTATATAGTATGTGAAGTAACATTTGATTTCAGGTTAATTTTCTTAAGGTTAAAATAGTTCCAAGGGTTCTTGATTGATTTCCTGAGAGATGCCCTTAGGAGGGTTTGAGTGTGCAGTGGATTTGGATATGGTGCCATCTATAGTTTTTAGGGATTAGGTTTGTGTGTTGACTAGTTTGTTTTGTCTCCTTGGTATTTGGGTAGTGTGGTCGTTAGTAAGCATGGACTCCTAAGGTTGGCTTGCGTTAAAAATCATGATGCAGAGAGCGTATGCCTTCCTCCTTGATAGGTATGGGACAATAATATACCCATCGACTTTCCCTTGTTAAAGTTAAGCCATAAGAAAAATTAAAGCCATATATAAAATTTTGTTTATTGAATTTTTAAAATTAAATTTATTGCGGTGACATTGGTTAATAACATTATATACGTTTCAGTTGCACAATTCTATAATACATCATCCGTATATAGTGTGTGCTCACTGTTCAAAGTCTAATCTCCTTCCGTCACCATATATGTGACTATAGAGTTGATTTTAATAACTTACAAACATCTCGGGGGTATTCTTTTTTGTTTTTTGGCTTTATTTTCTGTGAAAGTTTGAAAATGGTTGACTGAAAAGAGGTTGGTGCCCCAAGAAGTATTTTTGCGAGTTAAGTGTGAGTCATGTGACATTGACTGCTAAGGACCTCAAGAGTTACTTTCTCAATTGTAGCTGAATTTTTTTCTGTTTGGCTCAGATATTCCCGGCAGGTTTTGGAAATGGTATTTGACATCATGATTATTGATCAAAGGAATTTCTATGGCAATGATTCTCAAGCTTTAGAGAGCATAAGAATCAACTGGATAAGCGTGCTTGTTAAAAGTATGGATTCTCAGGCTCCCTCTTTAAGGGTTATGATTCCATAGGTCTTGCATGGGGCCTAGAAATCTTTATTTTTTACTCCCTTGCCAGGTGTAGGTAATGCAACTCACATGCCCAGCCCTCCCTGGCGCGACACTACAGGGGACAGGCCTTGAATTCTCAGTTCATTTTATCTTTATGGTTATATTGAGTCATGAGCTAGGGCGGTATTAACAAATACTGATTTGTTAGGCTCCTGAGTTCCATTTGTCAGGAAAATAATTTCAGTAGATAATGGGCTATTATATCCAATCATCTGTACTTTATTTATCGAGTCTTGCTAAGCTGAGGTAGTAAAGATGGGTGGTTAAGAGGTAGAAGAACAGTAACCATCATCATTATTCCACGTCGTAACAATAATCATTGTACCTACCACCTTGCTGTTTGAATTGTGTGTGACAATTTGCGGTGTTTTTACATTTGATCTTCACAGCAGCCTTGTGAGGGGGGAACATACACGTATAAGCTCCCTGAGGCCAGGGGATACATCCGTATTGGTCACCAGCCAGCTGTCTAGTGGCGCATGGAGGGTATTAGTCAAGAAATACGTGCTGAGTGAATGTATTACTATGATCCCTATTTCATCAGAGGAAACTGGGTATTGCACCAGTGAGTGTTAACCAGAATTAAACCCAGGGTTTTGGATTCTAAATCCAGTGTATTGTCCATTTCTTTGTTTTTTTCAGCTATTGTTGACTGCTACTAGTCAAACTATTCTTGACTGCACAGACTCTTAAAATTCTTAAAGTTCAGTCGCATCCCTATAGACTTGGATAGCAGTTGAGCTTTGGTTGTGTTGTGAAATGTAACTGTCTTATGTCTCTCGTGTTACATTGGGTGGGTGAGGGGACCGAAGCAGTCATTCTTTGCCCTTGTTTGTCTCTATCTTTACTGGGTTTCGGTGAAGAGAGCATGACAATCATAATTGCAACCTAACTCAATACTGTTAATTCCATAGGTGGTTGAGGCGGCAACTAAAACTAAATTTGATAATAGTATCTTCCCCTGGGAAGTCACTTCCACAACATGGCTGTGACCAGGGCATGTAGAACTGTCTGGGTCATATAAGTCACTCTGAAGAAAAGTTCTCTTTCCGTCCTCACTGACTCGTTTGTTTCAGGTGAGGGTTTGTCACCACGCCCTCACGGGTAATCATTTTGTAAGATAAGTGCCTTTGGGAAAAATTCTTAGGACCTGGCAGATAAGCAGAGACTCGGTTGACAAGCAAACATGATTTATGGTCACTGCACAGTGCTTTGGGAACGTGTTCAGTGGTGAGTTCCTTCGTTAGATGATGGTGTTACTGACACCACGGACATAACTGGCGTAGAGCCAGTGAGGGTCCTTCCGTTGTCAGCTGTGCAGATGATGTCCTCGCTTCACTGGCAGCCCACGAGGAGCCTGTGTACAGGCGGTACAGTGCTCGCCCCACATTTGAAAATAAATCCTTAGGCAATGTTAAAATAGTTTTTTAATTGCAACTCACAGTAAGAGAGACAGTTTATATTACAGCCCAATATAAATACAAAAAAAAACACCCGAAGCAAGTTTCACAAAACTGTGTTTACTGGTACCTGTCACTGGTATGTTTTAGTATGTTCGATGTTTTGTACTGTTTTTGTTTTTTTGAATGCTGACGTTGGCCCACTTACGTTCCTTTCATGACTCATTAGGTTGTGATCCACTGTTTGAAAAGCAATGAGTTAGGGCCTCCCTTTTCGGACGTTGGCCCACTAATATCACCTCATGTTCAGTCTGGTTCCACAGAGCAGCACAAACTAAGTGTCAAGTCCTGTCGGGCTTGTAGAGTCAGAATCCCTGCACCCCTGCCCTTGAGAAGCTTCCACTGCAGTGGGGAAGGTACATGTCACAATTCACTGTGTGCAAAGCAAAGTGAAGTAAAGGAGGGAAACAGAAAACGATGGGTGTTTAGAGGGAAGAGGGGCTTGGTGGGTAGGTAGGTGTTAAAGGGCCTTTCAGCTGTGGTTGAAGGACAAGTGCAGAGAAGGGGGAGGGGTCTGTAGGCCAAGGAAACTGAAGATGTGAGAAGTTCTTAGAGTAACTATTAAATATAAATAAATATAAGGAATCTAAGGTTGCTGCTTGTCTATAGACGGTTGTGCCTGAAGTTAGATCAAAAAGAGCTTTGCATGCAGTGCTAAGAAGTTCGGATTTTATTCTGCTTTCGAGGTCAGAATACAGTTGTGTGTGCATCAATTACCCAGGGCTCCCTGTGACAATTTAGTTTTTATTTAATTATTTACCCGAAGAGGTTGAATAACTTTCCAAGGCCAAAGAGGACAATCACTATTAGAACTAGAAGAATTTCCGAGCATCCAGTCTCTTGGGCTGGCTTGTACTATATAAAGAAGGGGACGAGGGACAACTGAGCTCTAACACCCAGAGCTGCAAACAGCTGCTGAGGCGCTGGTTGCCTTTCATTTGTATTTCCCCTCACTGCCCCATCCAGCGTTTCTTTCTCTTGTGTGTGAAATGCCGGTACTTGCTGTTGTGTTCACAGCCCGTGGGTTTGATCCGTGGACGTGGACGCTGTAGGTCCCAGGTGCTCTGCCCTACCTGTGATTTTCTGAGGTAACACGTTCTTCCAGGCGGCCCCTCTGATTGCAAGACGCCTCCTTTCATTTAAATATTTTATTTGGGCATGTTGGCGGGAGTTGAGGGGACTGACGACAGGGAACTGAATATAGTACTAAGAGGTATACCTGTCGTCTACCTTCACAACCAAAATTCGTACATACACCCTTCAGATAAGTTGAAGAATTGGGGGTGACCACGAAGGAAGTTTTTGCTTTCTCTCCCGAGTGCGAGCATTCAGTTTCGTGGTATCGTGTCAGTGAAATGCTAGGTAGCACGTGGGTAGACTCTTGTTTATTACTTACTGCTCCCTGCTAACTAACTATGGTTCTCATAACATTTGAGGAAATACAACTGTCTGCAAGGTATTCAAGTTGCAGAGTAAGCAACTAGTTTTGAGTCCCCTTAAGTGTATCACCTTCAAGGGACTCCCATTGTTACGAAGACGTCTTTTAAACAGTCATTTGTTTTTGCTTGAGCTATTGGAAACTGCACGTTCTCGTGTCAGACGTCAGCGAAGACTGGAATGACAGACCTACATATTCTGTGGACTTGGAACACGAGTCATTAATTTACTTCTCTTTGGAGAAGGAGCGTCGCAGGGCGGAGGCTAGTTCCTCTCAGGGCGATTCACCAGGAAGTTGCCCTCACCCCCTTATATCTATGTGACTGTATAGTTCTAGTTATTTATTTAGTATGTTTTAAAAATCGGGACATTGAGTAACAGTATTTGGAGACCTTGGAAAATGTGATGACCTCTGTGAAAGTTTGGGAAACTTCTTCCACTGCTTTTGCTCACCAGTTTAATCATCTATAAACTTTGTGATTTCTAATCAGTGTAATTTGTCTATTGAATATACCGGGCCGGTCACTGAATTCTTTTTACCCAATATTATTGTTATTTTGATTCTAGTAGGGTTAAAAAACTATTTTTGGGGTCTGTTTTCTCAGGCTGTGTAACCTGCGTCTACTTGGAAATGGCAGTCAGTTTCCCCACCGGGTGTTTTGAATCCAAGGAAACATGACCCTAAAATTTCCCTTTATGAGTTATGTGCTGGTAGATTTTTCTAGATTTCCCTCTCCTACCCAGTTGCCTTTTATGTTGCTTATTCAGAAAAGGTCTTACTGTACTTTTCTTCTTGTTCAATAAATTGAAATAGACTATATCTTACAGAAACTGGTTTGTGTCCACCTTCCAAAAGAAATTGTCCACATTTAATTTGGATTAAAGGGTGGTGTTTGATTGCCAAAGGGCCATTTCCCTTCAAAAGTGTATCTCTTGTTATTAATTTTTAAGGCTGTCTTTCATAGATGAAGATATTTTGAACTGTTTTTTTTTCAATAGTACTGGTAAATTTATACTTCTATTCACCCTCATGTAAATTATCTCTTGAGACTAAATGAATGTTTAGGAATTGGGTGTTGGTTCAGGGTGCAGGCTGTTGCCCCAGAACAAACTTACCAGATCATACAAGGAATCATTCTTTTAATTTCATGATGTAGTAATTCAGAAATAGTGAAATAGAACTTTTAAAAGTTGATTTCCTTCTTTGGTAATTTACCTGACTTGCAAGCTAAGGTTGTTGATAAAGCAAGTAGATTTTATTCTTTAATTAACTTTCACTGTACACAGTATATCAAATGGAAAACATCTGGGGTTGTGTTTCAATTGGCCATGTGGGCAGTGGTTCAGAATGAAGCAGAGCTTAGGCCTGAGTTAGTGCAGGGAAACGACTGACGACGGATTGTTTGCTGGTGAGTAACTGAGTGAGGGCGTCCTCAGAAGTCGTGTACATAGGAGGGAAGTGAGGAAAGATGTTCGGGAAACTTTTACGGCTCTTAGCAACTTTCTTACTCATATCTAATGTTTGTTATCCCACAGTGTGAAGAAGTAACCCGTTTTCACATCTAACCTTACATTTGAGTAGAATCGTAGAGTTTTATGCTGATCAATTTTTTAAAAACAAAAATTGAAAAACAAAAAATCCTGTCAAAACAAAATCAATGTATACTTTTATAGTTTTAGTACCGGAACCTTCTTGAAGACCTTACTGGTAATTCTTTAGCCTCTTATCATGTGAGGAAACCCATTGTGCTTAATTTTTTTCATACTAAGTCTGGTGCATTTCATTTTCATGATATGAAACAGTGTAATTACGATCGATTATTCCTAGAATTCACATGAAATAAAGACTTACCTTTTTTTTTATTAGTTTCAGGTGTACAAAACAATGTAATAGTTAGACATTTATCATTTATACACGTCACAAAGTGATAACCCCCCTTCCCTAATCTACTACCCCTCTGACATTGCATACAGCCATTACATTTCCACTGAAGACTTACTTTTTAAATGTCAGTATGTTTATTTCTTATTCTCCTTTACCTCATTTTGCTATCTTTGGAGTCAATGTTATGTTTAAAAATTGATAAAGCAATTTACTTTTCAATGTATTTGAATAAAAGAAAACAGCCTCACTTTGAAATTGGTTACATAATTAAATGCCATATTTTACTCTTAAGCATTATTCCCATAATAGAAAGCAGAATGATCACTAATACTAAAACTAAAGTTTTTCAAAACTAAAGTTTGAAAAATGTAGAGCTTGCATAATATTTTTAGTATTTCCCTGTAAGAAGTGAAATCAGTGTAAGAGTTAAAAATAAGGGATGCAATTACGGAAGTGCTTGAAGGAAAACCATTATTGTGTTTGTGTGTTAGCCTTAATAGGTTTTTGTCATTTATTCAGGGAAAATCTTTAATGAGTGCTTAGTACGTGACAAACACGGGTTTAGACGCTGGGGATACAGAGCTGAATGACATGTAGTCCTTGCCCTTAGGAAATTATGATTTGCTGGGGGATCTGGCAGATTACCAGACAGTTTTAATACTGGAGTAAACCCAGGGAGGGTAAGAAAATAAAGATGGCACCCAACTCTCCCAGTGGGATGAACAAATTTAGAGCAATTCCTCCGAGTCCCTGGAAGTACTTTTCTGCCTTGAGTTACCTAAGCCAGTAAATGCAAGGGCCTAGGGACCGAGTGCATCTTAACAGGAGTCTCCCAGACGCAAAATGTACTGCAAGGAACGTGTAGTTTATTGCTCAAACCAAGACACTTCTGAAAACGCCAGGGGCCCATTCATTTTGCCAGGGCCTTGGATGTACACTAGGTGTGTGCTGGCGACCTGGGACACACATTTACAGCCTTAATCATTTTAACGGAGGAGGCTGTTTTAAGATTTAAGACTGGACTTTTGTGTTGTACCAGGCGGGAAATGAACAAGTTTTTATTCTTGGTGTTGGTGACAAGTGATTACATTGGCTTGAAGGGTAATTATCAGGTAACAAATAAACTTTTTTCTGAATAGCTTGATTATAATTTTGTATTTATTTTACAAATACTTTAAATCCTTAACCCTTATACTTTTTTCCTGAATGACACATATGATTTATTTATTCAGAAATAAATCTACCTGCGAAGATTATATTTGTAAACTGCTTTGGAAGTAGGTTTGAGGAATCTGTTACTCCTTCCAGAGTAATAAACCCTGGCTACTTCTGACTGGAGGTACTAAGGTTGAAAGACAGATGAGCCTTATTTGTACGTTTCCTGTCTCAGGTAGCGTTCTCTGTCAGTAGCACACTTAGCCAAGGGTAAAAAGCCCCAGTGATGGTAAGTAAGCAGCTTATATGACAAGTTATTTATTCTGTTTTTCCCTTTTTGGGAATTCCAGATGCTAATTGACACACTCACAGTTTCTCATCCCTTCCAGGGCCATACTTTATTGTTATTAATACTCTTCTTTCGCCCAGTGTTAAATTTCTGGATGTGGGTGCTTTAAAATATTGGTATAAATATTGAATTTTGCTTTGGTATTTTAAAAAAAGCACTAATGGATTGTGAACTCGGGCTGGAAATCATGTAATTTGGTCCACATGTAGTTGACATTTGTTTTCCCCTCATTCACTAAAGATGAGGCTTAGAATAAGATGAGGGTTTTTTTGTTTGTTTCTAGTTTTGGCTGTGGTTTGAGTCAAGACACTTTTATATTCTCTTTTCCAAGTAAAGAATAGTCTGTCAGGATTAATGCGTTACATGACAATGGCCTTAAAAATCTGAAGAAAAAGCAAACTGATTGCAATTTTGAGACCCTATAACTTTGATGTGGTAGTTTACTGCTCACTTGTATTTAGCAGTTGTTCAGGCTGGAAAATGTTTGCATTAAATCATAACTGAAGAGAGGCCAGATGGTTTTTGTTGTTTTTGATTGGGGACAGGGAAAGAAGCAGGGAAGTGACAACAAAGTTATTTTGTGCATTGGCTTCCTAAGTGAAAATAAAATAACATTTAACTGTCTGAAGGTTTAATTGATTTAAAGATTTCAGTTCTTGGTTTGATTTTCATGGCAGAAAATGGAGTTGCTTGCCCCATCTTGTTTTGAATTATTCACTAAGGAGTCGTGATAGAGTCCTCCTCTGTAGATCGGGAATTCTAATGTTTGACGACAGAGGTACATCTACTTTGATATACAAAGGGTGCCGATGTACACACATTTTAAGAAAAGAAAAAACTATTAAAATTGTAATCCTCAATATATACCGATAACAAAAGATGAATACAAGTCACGTTTGACTTTTGCAATTACAAGAGGTGCTCAAAGTGGTTCCCATCCGCGTCCAGACACTTCTGATTAGGGCAAACTACTGTTTGAGCAACGTTGACCAAAGTGGCCACTTGTATACGTTTTCTTGGCACCCCTGGTATATGTATATATGTGTGTGTATATATATACATACTATATAGATAGATATTATATCCATCTATATATATGAGATTTCATTCTTAATTTTTAAAATTCATTATTTTAATAAGCTTTCCTTTTTTTGGAGTAGTTAGGTTCAGAGAAAAATGGAGTGGCAGGTGCAGAGGTTCCCCATATACCTCCTGACCCCAACATGCGCAGCCTCCCCCGGGTCAGCATTCCCTACCAGAGGGGTGCATTTGTCACCATTGGCGAACCTGCATTGACGCATCACTGTCACCCAGAGCCCATAGTTTACATTAGGGTTCACTCTTGGTGTTGGATGTTCTGTGGGTGTGGATAAATTTATGATGACACATGTGTTTGAGTTTCTTCCTGTCTTGTCGTGGCTGATAGCTCATTTCTTCCAGTGTTGAGTAGTACCCCATTGTCCGCAAGGACCACCGTTCATTTATCCTTTCCCCCACGGAAGGGCATTTGGTTGCTTCCAAGTTTTGGCGATTAGGAATAACACTGCTGTAAACATCTGTGTGCAGGGTTTTGTGTGGACATACATTTTCAACTCCTTTGGGTAATACCGAGGAGCACCACTTCTGGATCAAGCGTAAGAGTTTGTTAGTTTTGTAAGAAGCCGCAAAGCTCTCTTCCAAAGTGATTATACCGTTTTGCATTCCCACCAGCAATGAGTGAGAATTCCTGTTAATCCATCTGCTTGCCAGCAGCTGGTGGTGTCCATATTCTGGATGTTGGCCATCCTAATAGGTGTGCAGTGGTAAAAAAATAATTTCTTAAATTATAAAAGTATGTAAATACGTTAGAGAAAATTTGGAAACTAAGGAAGAGAAAAAAAAAAATTACCCATCATCTCACCCTAAAATAACTACTTTGGTAGTTTGGCTGTCTTTTATTTATGCATTTTTTATGAAGTTGAAATCATACTGTTCTATGCCATTTGTAATCTTATTTTTTGAATTCATAGACTTTATTGTCTGGAACAGTTTTAGGTTTACCAAAAAATTGAACAGCTAGTGTAGAGCGTTCCCATAAATCCCTTTCCCACCCCCACCATACGCAGTTTCTCCTTGTGAACATCTTAAATTTGTTGGAGTTAATGAACCAATGTTGATAAATTATCAGCTAAAGCCCATAGTTTATTTGGATTTCCGGATTTTTCGCCTAGTGTCTTTCTGTCCCAGGACCCCATGCAGGAGACCGCGTTTCATTGAGGTGCCTCCTCTTGACTATGGCAGCTTCTCAGTCTTTCCATGTATTTGATGACCTTGACTGTTTTGAGGACTACCAGTCAGGTATATTACAGGACGCCTGACTATTGGACTTTGGTTTTGTTTTAGTGATCAGATTGGGGGTTGGGTTTTGGGGGGAGGAAGATCACAGAGGTAAAGTACCATGTTCATCAGTTCATATCAAGGGTCCATATTATCATCCTGATTTAGGACTGTTACTGTTGACCTTGATCATCTGGCTGCAGTGGTTTTTGTCTGGTTTCTCCCCTGTGAAGTGATTCTTCCTTATCCCCTCGCCCCTCATACTGTACCCGCTGTACAGGAGTCACTGTGTGCCATGCTTAAGGAGTGGGGGGTTATGCTCCCCCTCTTTAAAGTACAGTATCTCTAACTTGTTTGGAATTCTACACAGAAGGATGTCTCTTCTCCCCCACGTATGAATCTATTCAGTCGTTTATTTATATCAGTACGGGCTCGTGGATATTTTGCACTTTGGGTTATATAATCTGATACTACGGCTTGATTTTGTTGCTGCAGTTGTTCTAGCTTTGGCCACTGGTAGCTGCTCTTCCAGTCGGCTCCTGTGCTTTTTTGCCATGTCCCCATCAGTGTGTGTTTGCTTTTGAGCATTTCTTTACTTTCTGGCACTACAGAATGATCCAGGCTCCTCTTGTGTATTTCCTGCCCCAGTCCTCGAATCAGCCATTTCTTTTAGGGCCCCTGGTTCCTTTTACTATTGGAGAATGGTATTTGAAACCCAGTGTGGTCGTTGCTACTACGGTGTAGTTTTTTTCTGGCCCTCTCAGCTGACAGGGTAAAGAAATATGTGTGTGTGTATACATATATCTATAAATATTTCTATATGTAACCATCTTTATCTGTATTAAGTGAAACGTGAGTTCTCACCGATGTCTGTGGCTTTCCTCCATTACCGTGGATCGTTTGGACCCCGCTCCCCTTGCTCCTCTGTACATTACCGCCCTAACAGTGAGAAACTTGGCTCCCCACATCCACCGTTCATTGACTTCATGGTTCAGTTCCAGTGCACATGGAGAGCAGTATCACAATTGTTCACGTGTACCCCATGGGAAAGAGGGGTAGTGACTGGAGTACAGTTCTTACATGCAGCCCCTTTTGCCTTTAGTCTTACGGAATTCATTCATTTCCCGTTACTTAGGTCTGCGCCTTTGCGCTGCCCCCATTAGTGCGGTTGTTTGATACACATTTGAGATAGAGTTAGATTCTCTTCTCCCAGTTGGGTTCCCCCAACCTACTGATTTTTAAAAAATTTGCATACGTTAAGGCTTGCTCTTTGTATTGCAAAGTTCTGTAGGTTTTGACAAATGCACCAGGTACCGTGCCGGTGTCATACAGAAGAGCGTCACTGCCGTGACAACCCCCTGGGCTCCGCTCATGCTTCTCCCTGCAAGCCTTGGCCACACACTGATCTTTGCTCTTCGGGAATATCGTGTAATTGTCAGATTGGCTTCTTTCCCTGAGCAATTTTCATTGAAGCCTCACTCCCCTACGTCTTTTTGTGGCTTGGTAGCTCATTTATTTTTATAGCCAAATAATATTCCATTGTCTGGATGGACCACAGTTTGTTTATCCAGTCACTTATAAAGGACATTTGGTTGCTGTCAGTTTGGGGCAATTATGAATACAGCTGGTGTAAACATCCTACGTGTAGGTTTTTGTGTGAATATGTTTTTAACTCAATTGGGTAAATACCTAGTAGGAGTGTGATTGCTGGATCCCATGGTGAGACTACGTTTAGCTTTTTAAGAAGAAGTTGTCAAACTGTCTCCAAAGTGGCGGCACCGTTTTGCGTTCCTGCCAGCAGTGAGTGAGTTGCTGTTGCTTCACGTCCTTGCGGAGTTTGATATTATCAGTTGTTGTTGTTTTAATGTAACCATTCAGACAGGTATGCAGTGGTATCTTGTTTTAATTTGCATTCTTTCGTGATGAATGATGATGTGTAACTTTTCATGTGCTGATTTGCCATCTGTATATCGTCTTTGGTGAAGTGTCTGTTGAGATCTTTTGTCCATTTTTTAATTGGGTGTTTGTTTTCTTATTGTTGCGTTTTAAGGGTTCTTTATATATTTTGGATACAAGTATTTTATCAGATATGTGTTTTCCGAGTATTTTCTCCCCGTGTGTGGCTTCTTTTTTCATTCTCTTAACAGTGTCTTTTGCAAAGCATAAGTTTTTGATTTTAATACAATTCAACTTAGCAGTTTTTTCTTTCATGGATCATATTTTTGTTATTCTATCTAAAATCTGATTGCCATATCCAACCTCACCTAGATTTTTCTCCTATGTTATCTTTTAGAAGTTGCATTTTTATAATCCACTTTTTACCAACATTGGTTGAAACATTTCTAGATTATTTTGTTCTGCATATGTGTATTTATACTTTTAAACAATTGCTTTATGATTAATTAGGTTGTTGTGCTGTAATTTTCTTGACCATTCATCCCCTATCGTTGGCTTTTTTTATAAGAACAGAACTTGGAAACAACCTAAAAAATGATGGATATGTTTGTGCCTCACTTTTTCTGAGTTCAGGATTATTTCATTTATTCTTTCAAATATTTGAGAGCAGCCTGCACGTCACTGTAACGTTCTTGCTCTCACGGAGCTCACATTTTGATGACTTCCTTAGAATCAATTCTCAGTCATGCCATCGTGAGTTGAAAGAATATGAACATTTTTATGACTGTAGATGCACATTGCCAGTGAAATTACTTTCCAAAAGGAAGGATTTTTCCTTTTTATATGGTCATCGTCTCATTTTCCATATAAGTTAACTTTAAAAGTAATTGAGATGATAATCTTGTGCTTCTTAAATTGTTGACCAGATTTGCTGTTTATTAGAAAAAGCTCAAACATTTTAGAAACCTTTGGCCATTTACTTTCTTTAGTTGTGTTTCTCTTGTCCTATCAATGAAATGTCCTAAAATGTAAGATGCAAAATATTTCTGAAACAAAATTCCAAAATGTTCTTGATATTTAGTCACCCAGAATAGTATTTTGTGCAAACACATTCAAGCTTCACTTCCTTTGACTATGTTCATTGCTTATGCAGGTCATAATCTCTTATCTCAAGTTTAAGGGCAAAGTGTAACATGATTGCTAAGACAGTTAGTCAATAAAACTATTTTCTGACTTGATTGTTTGCCTAAGTAAGATAGCAAGGCAGAGTTAGGTGCAAAGGAGCCAACCTAGCCAGTCCGATGACTGAACTACAGTGTTAGAAAGCGCGTATCCTCACATTTCAGTAGAGTGGCTCCTTCTGTTTGTACTTTAGTGTCTAGGGTAGCTGGACCCACCAACTGGGCAATGAACCAGTGAAAAGTCAAAGGCAGCGTCGTCTCTCTTCGGATGTGTCAGGGGTCTGTCTCTTTTTCTCCAATTTGTGAGGTCTTTACCAAATTTCCAAGAAAACATATTGTGGAGAAGATAGGGAGTTCGTTTAAAAAGCTTTGTGTAATTGAAAAGATACAACAGCTATGTTAAAGTTTTTAAATTACTATTTAAAAATATTAAATAGTTCCAGTCACCCAAATTCAACTATTAATATTTTCATACTTTGCGTATTGTGACTTATTGCTGAGCGTATTTTCTATGCTGATAATCACAATGGACAATATTTTTATATTTTAAATGCAAACATCCCCAAATAAACAACGTGTAGTCCATCTTTGTTTTTTGCCTCTAACATACTCTAAGGACTTTTCCACGTTTGCATATAGTCTTCATAAATATTTTTAAAGAACTGTATAGTCCATTTGTTTGGTGTACCTTCAGCGTTTCCCTAATGTTAGCTATTTGGCTGAACAAATTCTTTTTCAAATACTCTGTCAGAAGAAAATTTCTTACAGCTTTGAATGCTAAAAATCTAAAGAGGAATCTGGGTCTCAACAAAATCTGAATTATATTTGTAATGCAATATAATGATACTAATCGAAAGCTTAGTGAATTGACTTTTGTCTCTCACATGACTGCTTGAATAGACTTTTACTCTCTGGCTTAACTTTATGATTGTCTGTTGCTGATGTTCTTAACTACACTAGGTTCGAAATGAGTCCCGTTGTTTATGGGAGGTTAGGATAAGAAGCCAAAGCAGTAGTAGGGTAAACTAGCCCTGGCTTAATTCCCTCTTCATTACTCCGTGAAATAGGCTGGTAAGACTTGGAAGTGTGGACGGTTTTTCCAGGAAGATGTGGGCGGTGAAGGAAAAAGCATGTGTTCTGTCCATTAAACAGTTTTATGCTGCAGACATGTAGGATCTTCATGAGACAGCTTGTTCATTACAGCAGAAAAAAATGTGGAGCAGTCGAAAAGTAGAATGGGGTTGTGTGTCATGCTGATGGGCTGCTGGTTCACATAGTAGTTATAAGTGAGGACATGTAATAACTTTTTAATCAACTTTATTGAGGCTTAAATTATTTACAGTCAAATGCGCATTTTTAAGTGTAGAGTTTATGTTTAGACAAAAGTCTAGACCATTTAACCATCACTTTCATCACTTCAGAAAGTGTCCTCGTGTTCCTTTGCATTCAGTACTCATCCCACCCCCGAACCCCAAAGACAACTACTGATCTGATTTAATTTCTACCACTATAGTTTTGCCTATTCTGAAACTTCAAATAAAGGGAATCAAATCAATCAGACTCTTCTGTCTCACTTCTTTTGCTCAGTCAGTGGGTCTTGGAGATTCGTCCATTTTGTCAGTATCGGTAGGTTGGTCCTTTTTATCACTGAGTAATATTCCATTACACAAATATCCCACAGTTTGTTCGCGTGTGGGACTTTTGAGAGACATTTGCCTGTTTTCAGCTTGGGACTATTATGATTAAAGCTTCGTGAACATTCAGCTTTAATTGTTTGTGTGGACATGTTTCCATTTCTCTTGGGTTGTTAGGTCATGTAGTAAATGTTTGTTCACCTTTATAAGAAATTGCCAGAATGTTTTTATTTTATGCTCCAATCAGCAATGTATGAGAATTCCAGTTCTTCCGTATCCTTGGAAAACTTGGTTTTGTCACCCTTTTTTAATTTGAATTGTTCTTATTTATGGACATGTAGCTATTGTGTTTTAATCTACAAAATTGAAAAGTATGTCTTATTGCTTGTAGTTATAGGAATTCATTGTCTATTTTTTACAGGCTGCCTCTGAGGGGCTAATTACTCTTGAGTTACTTTCTTGTATGTCACAGGGGGTCAAAATAATATTCTCCTTACCACATAGCATGGCTCCTTCCTGTGGGACATACAGTGATCGGCTCTGTCTATTTCCACCCATATCTAGTTTCATTATATATAGCTTCCTTCACAAGCACTACACAAAAACAAATCCTGACTATTTAGAGCTTTTTCCTGCTTCTGGGAGTGTTTGTATTAGCTTTGCAGTTTCCTCAGTTGGCTAACTTTAGTTGAATAAAAGTCTTATCTAAAAAGCCACGCCCATTAGTTAGCTAAAGGCTTCTGGGATGGGCCAAATTTTGGTTTCATGCAAAAAATGAGAATTTGATTGAAATTATCAAGTGCGTCTTTACAGTACTGAAGACACAAAATAAGTTGAGTATCATCTAGTTGCCTAAGGAAATAAAATTTTGTTGGATTGTTGGAGTTTTTTGGTAGCCTTTTCTGCCCCTACATTTTATTACGGAAAATTTTGAACATGCAGAAGAGTTGAAAGAATTGCACAGTGAATATCTGCATACCTACCACCGAGATTCTATTCACACTTTGCTGTATTCGTTTAATCACGTATCTGTTGAAACATTTTTGATAGTCGGTTGAAGCCACTGCCTTTGTTTGTGGAAGAAGCATAGTGGGTAGAAACTACTGGGCAGTAGATACTTTTGTTGGTGTAAGTCTTAGAGGTTCTCTGCTGCCTGGTCTTATGCCAGTGACGGTCGTGTGATCCCCATTCTCATTGGTTGAGAGCTCAGTGATTTATTTTCAAATGAATTCCAACTAGATTATGTTGCAGGCAGAAGAAAGACAAGGGACATTGGTGGTGGAGGGGGTTAGGAGGCCAAGATACCCCTGACTGGCTTGCATAACTGGTACAAATCCTATCACACGAATAGCTACCATTTATTGAGTGGCTACCATGTTCTAGAGCTTTATCCCATTTTAGTTCTCACAACAGCTGTGTTGCTATTGGTATTATTAGCCCTATTTTATGCATTTGGAAATCGAGGGTTAATGAGATTAAATAATTTATCTCATGTCTTACCTGTTAAATGGCGCCCTTGGTATTCAAACCCAGGTCGGTCTGACTCCAAAACCCATGCGTGAACCAGAAGTCGGTACTGCTGAAAATTCCCTTGATTGCAGAGTTCATAGTTTGCGTTCATTTGTGTTTTTAGAATTGTGCACATAGGGCCACATCTAATTTGAGCCTGGTATAGTAGCATTCTCGGGGAAAAGAGCTTATCATATAAATATTTTTATGACTGTCAAGGCCTCTTAATTCTTGAGGAGGGAGGGCCCTTTTTGAAATCAGATATCCTGGGGTTTTCACTGACCTCGTTTCATTCTCTGAAGAATGAAGGAATTTTCAGCTTTGTATTAAATTGTGGAATGTATAGCATTCCTCCTGTAGCCAAACCAAATAAATATAGCAAGTGTGTTTAGGATGTGGCAGTGGTAGTTCTTTCCTGCCCTTTTTTTTGAAAGATGTTTTTGGGATGGTAGCCAAGTTGAAGCTTCTTACTAATAAAGAAGTGAAACCTAAGCGAGCTCCCTTATTGCCCCGGGGCCCTTGCAGGAAGCCTCTCCTTGGTTTCTCTGATGGTCTTCAGGGCCTGTTTCTGTGAGTGACCCAGGGAGCAGTGCTTTCTAACCTGAAAACTAAATGGGTGCAGGTGCCTTGAAAGCAATAGTTCTGAGCCTTTCTAGAGATTACATATTCCTTTCTGAAGCTGATGAAAGCTCTGGACCCTCTCTCCAGGAAACAATATATATACATTCACACAAATACAATTTTACATACAAATTTTGCAGGTGTTCACTGGCCCCCAAGTCTATTGACAGAGCACCCCAGATTAGAAATCCTTTAAGGGAAAAATATTAGGCAACTGGAAAGTAAGATTTGAGCATCAGTTCTTAAATGGTTTTCATAAATATTTACCTCATAAAATTGTACTAATATAAAAATCTTATTTTAGTATCCCAGATATTTTGTTCCGTCTCAAAGTGTTAGTGGTTCCCATTTTGTTTAAAACAAACAAACACAATTAACAAGGATATTCATGAGTTCACTGAGATCCTAAGGATAGAGGAAATCCTCCATGTTGATTTCTAACTTGCTTTTTTGATTTTGTTTCTTCTACCAGCAAAACATTTTCTCAGAACTACTAATAAGGCCAAAGCTTTAGATGAAATCCTTTGCCAGGCCCCAGCATTAGGTTTTCATTTCTTCTTTAATCAAAATCTCTTCATAATTAACAAGTACATAGCACTCTTTCCTTTTGGATACTTTCAAATGCGAGTGCTCAGGCAGTACTCCCGGCAAGTTACGTCTTGTTAATCCTCACAAAAACCTGTTAGGGATTCATTATTGTCCCCATTTTACAGATGTGGACAGCAATAGTAAAACAGGTGAAATAAATCGATCAAGACCAATTCTGGTACTAAAAGGCAGGTTTGAACCATCTAGGGCTAGCTCCAAAGCCCATTTTCTTCTTATTTTATCATCCTGCTCTGGGATCAAAGAGTTGACCATCTTTTCCTGGTCACTAATTTGCCCTGATCGGAGTTTTAAAAGCCCAAATTTCCATCGGTGGATTGGGCTCTTTATTTCCTTTTACAGCTAGCCAGTTGTAGAATTACTGATGTGTGTGTGTGTGTTTGTGTATGTGTGTGTCTAAGTAAGTTAGACTTTAGGTTGTGACATGTCAAGAGTGCTGGATTTACTAGCTAGATTATTAAACTCAAAACAAGGAGAGGCGAGCAGGGTGATCTCTTGCCTGTTCTGTTTATATAAATGGATGTTTGAGATACCAGACTCTGACAGACAATTCCAGTGACTGAAAAGTCTGTGGAAGGTTTGTTACTAAACTTAGCATCATTTTCAGGAAGGAAAAACCCTAATGGTTTGGAACAGGCCTGGAGAAGAGTTGAACTCTAAAAGATAGTTAAGATTTTATCAAATCGACTGAAGGCCAGGTGTGTATTTCTGAGCCCGCTTGGGCTAGCCCCGGTGGGAACCCCCAGGTCAGCTCGCTGCCTGGTGGTTTTGCTGAGGTAGCAGGCTGGGTCAGCATTCTGGGAAGGTGGTGCGGGTGGCTGAGTGAGTTTTATGAGACTCAGCATCTTTCCTGACAAAATTCGTGTTCTTCCAAACCTTGTACTTTTCCTAGTTTCAGCCTTTTTCTACACAGTGAAACAGGAAGGAGAATGAGTAGGTTGCTTTACTGTCTAGCCTCAGATGTACGTTTTTTTAGTGTGAACAGATTCCACAGAGCTTTAAGTGAGGCAGCACAGAGCAGGAAAGAAGTAGGTAGAATTCTAAGAGATGAGTAGAAATGACTGGGAGCCCAGAGGAAGTTGGGTCAGGTAGTGAAGTTTTAGAGACGTGATCTCGTTGCCTTTGAAAAAACGGAGTGATAGAGGAAGCTGGCGTGTATGCAGAGATGTACCATTTAACTCCCAGGGTGACAAAACTTGGTATAAAGGAAAATTAAGTTGACTAATTTGAAGATATGGGGAGAAATCAGATACAGATGTCAAAGAATGAAGTTGTACTTTTTGAGTCTTTACAAATTAAGGGGATGTATTTTGTGAAAAATTTCCTTTTAGCAGCATTTCCAGGAGGTTTAAAAAGGACAGTTCAGACGACAGGATTATTAAAGGGCACTTGGACTGTATTTTCTACGTGCTTGTTAGGATGAGGAGATTGGACTCTTCCGCTTTAAAAGCTTTGTTTCCCTCTTGGCTTCGTTCACCTCCTTCCCATGTGTGTTTCTGAAGCTGTGTGTGGGATTCTAGCAGAGGAAGGGTAGGTTGTCTCACCTGTTTCCATTTCCCCCACCCCCCGCCATAAGTTTGCAAACACTTTTTGACACTCTGATCTGTAGAAATCTAAACAGCTTGTCTGGAACCAAACTCCTCCTTTGATTTTATGGTTCATTCTGCGTGACACTGGAGTGGGGGCAGGAGGGTGGAGATACAAGGTGTTTGGACCCTTCTGGTTCATGGGATTGTCTTTTTCCCTTTTTCCCCTTAGGAACGGCGTGAATGTTGAGGGGGCGACACACAAGCAGGTGGTGGACCTGATCCGAGCAGGCGACAAGGAATTGATCTTGACAGTGTTATCTGTGCCTCCTCATGAGGCAGATAACCTAGATCCCAGTGACGACTCGTTGGGACAATCATTTTATGATTACACAGAAAAGCAAGCAGTGCCCATATCGGTGCCCACATACAAACATGTGGAGCAGAATGGTGAGAAGTTTGTGGTGAGTGTCAGCCCAACTCCGTCCGCACACGGCTCGCTTTTGTTTCCCCCGATCTTAATGGTGCCGATGCCCCCTAGAGCGCTAGAGGAACTGACTGCCGCGGAGGTCAGTTTGCCAACCGGGAAGGTGGGTTCGCACGTACATAAGAGACCCTGAACCTGATTTATTGCAGGGCGAACGACGGTAATGAAGAGTCCATTTCTGCTTACGTATGGTTCCGTTTTATTCCAGACAGTTTTAAGTTTGCATTCTGGCCTGTTGTGAACGTGTGTGCGTTTGTTTTGTTTGCTTGGTTTAGTTTTGTTTGTTTGGTTTAGTTTTGTCTGTTTGTTCTTGTATGGGTTGTCATAGCTCGTTGCTAATGGCAGTCTCACTGTTGACTCCGTAGAACTGTAGCACAAGTTTAACCTTAAAAGACGGTGTCTTCCAAAACATGGGGGTCACACAGTTTGCCCCTGTCAGAGCTTACAAGTGCCCCAGACTCCTCTCTACCTACCTCTTGTTCTTTTCCGCTTTCTCTGCAGATGGCTGTGTGAATGATAAACTGGTTTTTCCCAAGGTCCTACTTATATTCTGAATGCAATTCACTTGAGCTGTTTTATACGTTTCCGTTCTGTTGCTGTTGCAGATATGCAGGAAAACCCATCTTGAATTTTGGGTGATGTGTGCCAGCCCCTTCCTTTCCTGAGTGCCTTTGTTTATTCTTCAGCACCTGATTGCCACTGGTAGCCCAATCTGCTTAATTTTCCTCTTGGTTTCAATATGCTTTATTTGCCTTTGATTATTTGGGGAAAGTTGACATAATGAGAAATTCATTATTCTTTGCTAAAAAATGCAGTGGGTTCCGTTAGATATTGGCAAACAGACTACATGTGTGTAAAGCTGACGTGCTGGCTAAAGTTGCAATCTCTGAAACTGAGATCTGTCCCCTGTCTAGGAATGAGCCACTAGACATTTCCAGTCAATTCTTTGTGTGAGAAGATGAGAAAAGCAAGCAAGGCAGCTGGAACAGTTCCAAAAGGCTCAGATCATGTTTGACTGCATGTGTGAGCTAGCCGGAGATGACAGCACATGGGTTTTATGTCAGCTGGTCTGCGTCTTCTCAGAACCGAGTGCACAAAACAGTGTTTTGTGTTTCCGAGGTGCTAAACTTTGAATCATAAAGCCTGTAAGAACCAGAAATCAAGGTCAGGCCCTAAAATGGAGCAGATTGGATGTTGAGACCTTTTGGGAATTACCTACGACCTTGGGAAACTCTGTCGACTTCAGAAGAGGAATGAAACTCATTGTCCTTTAAAAAAAAAAATCAGCTTTACTGAGCATAATTTACTTCCATTAACATTCACCCATGTTTAATATCCAGTTTCATGAGTTTTGATAAATGGACATAGTTTTACAATCACCCCCACCACAGTCCAGATATAGGCTATTTTCACCACCCGGAAAAGTCTCCTCGTGCCCCTTTGCAGCCTGTCCCCTCCACCTACCACTACCCCTGTCAGCCACTGAGGACTTTCTGTCACTATGTTTTTGCCGTTTCTAGAATGTCAAGTCCCTGGAATCATACTATATGTAGTCTTTTGTGTTTGGCTTTGTTCACTCAGTGTAGTCTTTTTAAAATTGATACATGTTGTTGCATATAGCAATAGTTTGTTCCTCTTTAATTGCTGGTAATATTCCATGCGATGGATCTACTACAATTTATTTATCCATCCATTTTCTTGGTGCACGTTAGGGTCGCTTCCATGAGATAACATGAATGTACGGGGCTTTCTGCAGACTTGTGTTATCATTTCTCTTGAGTACATACGTAACTAGAAGTGGAATTGCAGGGTCATATGGTAAGTGTAAGTTTAACCTTGTAAGACATTGTCAAAGTGTTTTCCAAAGAGGCCGTACCATTTCTGCGTTCTCACCTGCAGGGGAGAATTCCAGTTGCCCCGGAACCTCTTGAACACTTGGAGTTTTCAGTTGTTTAAATTCTAGCCATTCAAGTGGGTATAGTGGTGTCTCACTGGTTTTCATTTGTGTTTGCCTAGTGACTCGTGATGATGCGTTTATTTTCATGTGCCTAATGGCCCTTCTTACATCTTCATTGATGAAGTATCTGTTCGACTCTTTCGTCCATTTCAAAAATTGTGTTGTCTTACTATTATTTTGTTGAAAGAGTTCTTTATGTATTCTGGTTTTAAGTCCTTTATCAGATAGATGTTTTGTAAAATATTTCTCCCAGTCTGTGGCTTGTCTTTCTATTTTATTTTTAACAGTGTCCATCAAAGAACTGAAGTTTTAAATTTTGATGAAGTCCAGTTTGTCAGGTTTTTTTTTCATTTATGGATAACGCTTTTTGTATTCTAAGAAATCTGCCTAACCCAAGGGCACAAACCTTTTATGTTTTATTGTAAAAGTTTTATAGGCCTATCTCTCTGTTTTTGTAATCACTTTATTGAGATATGGTTCACGGACCATAAGTTCACCTACTTAAATCGTACAGTTCAGTGGTTCTTAGTATGTTCAGAGTGGTGCAGCCATCACCACAGTCAATCTTAGAACATTTTCATCACCTCAGAAAGAAAGCCCGTGCTATTTTGCCATCATCCTCCAAACCGTCCATTGCGCTCCAGCCTTGTCTGCTTCCTGTCTCAATATATTTGCCTATTCTGGGCATTTCATATAAGTGAAATCACGTGTTTTCAAGGTTTATGCATGTTGTAGAATGTGTCAGCCAAATAAGCTTCCACTGTAGGATAGGCCACATTTAATTTTTCTCTCCTCAATTGATGGACATTTGGGTGTCTACTTTTTGGCTATTATGAATAATGCTGTCACGAGCATGTCTGTGCACGTTTTTGTGTGGATATGTTTTCATTCCTCTTGGATATATATTTAGGAGTGGAATTGCTGGGTCATATGGTAACTCTTGTGTTTAACCTTTTGAGGAACGTTCACTGTTTTCCAAAGTGGCTGCGCCATCGTTTTCATCTGACGTTTAGGTCTGTGATCCATTGAATTGATTTCTGTATACTGTGTGTGTGGGGGGGTTTTGTGTGTTTTTTCCCCATGTAGATATTCAGTTGTTTCAGTAACCTATTTTGAAAAAAAAGTCCTTTCCCCATTGAAATACCATGGCATTATTGTTGAAAATCATGAACGTGTATGTGTGGTTTTATTTTTATTTTTGTACTCTATTCTGTTCCATTGATTATATGTCTGAACATTTCAATATTTACATCTTTTTGAGTTTGGCCTCTGGTTGGAGTCTTTTCCCTTGAAAATGGGTCACATCCTCCTGGTTCTTCACATAATGAGTAATTCTGTTTTGTTTTGTTTTTATGATGAGTAATTTTGAATCGTGCCCTGGATATTGTGAATGTTACATGGCGTAGACTCTGGGCTCTGTGATATTCCTGAGGACTGTTGATGTTTTTGTTTTAACTGGCAATTAACTGTGAGCTGTGCCACCTTCTGTGGGTTGTACCTGAAGTCTCTGTGTAGTTCTTTTAGCCTTTGCTGTGCTGCTTTGAGTCTGTCCTGCGTACATATCATTCAGGGAGGGGTCAGCGGAGATATGTGTGGTGTTACTTCATTGACAGAATTAAGGGATCCTCTTCTCTGCTTGTCTTTCCTCTGGAATTCGCCACTCATTCCGGTGGCAGCCATGGTTGCCCAGAATCCTTTTTCTTTTCCTCCAGCCAGAAAGATGGCAGGGTTTCTATCGGATTCTTAGTTGCAGTAGCACAAAGTTAGGCTACTTTGCGACTGATGCCCACTGTCAGGGCAGAGCCCCCTAAAAGCAGCAGACTGCCTCTCCCTGTGGGGCGCTCCACATTTTGAATCCCCTCTACAGTCTGCTTGCTTGTAGTGTACTGTTCAGATGCTCAGGTAATTGGGTTTTGTATTTTGTCCAGAATTTGTGGTTGTTATCACTGGGAAGGTTGGTCTATAGGGAGCTTATACAATAAAACATGTATAAAATCTTCAGTTCTGTCAGTTTTTTCTTTATGTATAATGAAGCAATTATGTGTTCTTGATGAATCGACCCTTTTAACATTATGAAATATCTCTCTTTAGCCCTTGTCTTTGTTCTGAGGTCTTTCTCTGATGGAGCCACTAAGAGCCACTTCAGCTTTCTCTTGATTGTTGTTTTCATTGGATAGCTTTTCCATCCTTTACTTTTAACCTATCTATATAGTTGCGCTTAAAGTGGGTTTTTTATAAATAGCGTATATTTATGTCTTGGTTTGTATCCAGTCTGGCAATCTCAGTCTTTTATTTGTAGTGTGTATATTAAATGCGTCCCTACACTTAGTATAAATATTGATATAGTTAGGTTTAAATCTACCATCTTATTCTTTTTTATCTATGTCTCATCTGTTTTATATTTTTTCCTCCTTTCCTGCCTTCTTTTTGATCAATAAAATATTTTGTAATCCATTTTATCTCTACTGTTGTATTATTAGATATAACTTGCTTTATTTTCTTAGTAGCTGTTCTAGGTTTATAATATACATCTTTAACTTTTAAGTATAACCTTTAAATAATACAATGTTACTTTATAGTATAAGAATTTTATAATGTATTTCATTTCCTCCCCCCATCCTTTGTGCTGTTGTCATACATTTTACTTCTATATGTGTTATAAATTCCATGATACTTTGTAGTTATCTTTGCTTTAAACAATTGAAAACATTAAAAATGAGAAAAGATTTCTTTTATATTTAACCACATATTTACCATTTCTGGTGTCCTTCATTCCTTTATGTAAATCCAATCTCCACATGGTATCATATTCCTTCTGCCTGAAGAATTTCCATTAATATTCATATAGTACAGATCTGCTGGCAATGAATTTTCTGAGCTTTTGTTGGTCTAAAAAAGTCTGTATTTCATCCTTATGTTTGAAAAATATTTTTACAGGGTATAAAATTCTGGGTTGATAGTTTTTTCTTTCAGTACTTTAAAATGTCACTCCAGTCTTCTGGCTTGCAGTTTCTGATGAGAAGCCTGTTCATTTTAGTTTTTGTTCTTTTATATGTAATGTTTTAACTCCCCCGGCTACCTTCAAAGTTTTCTCTTTATAGTTAGTTTTCAAATTTTGATTTTTATGTGTCTAAGCGGGTGTTTCTTGGTATTTATTCTCGTTGGGGTTTTCTAAAGTTTATATCTGTGGTTTGATGTCTTTTATTATTTTTCAAAAATTCGTAACTCGTATGTCATCAAATATTTCTTCAGCCTCGTTCTTTATCTCTTGTCCTTTTGAGATTCCAGTTACATGTATTTTAGACTGTTTGATATTGTCCTGCAACTGTTGGATACTGTATTCTTATTTTTTCCTCTCTCTTTTTGTTTTAATTTAAATTAATTTTATTACTCTGTTTTCAATCTCTGGTATGATGTTTTTTATTTCTGTTATTTCCATTTGATGTTTTCTATCTCCTGAAATTCCCTGTCTGTTCATACACGTTGTCTACCTTTTCAATAAGATCTTTTAACATATTAATCATAGTTATTTTAAAGTCCCTGTCTGATAGTTTCAACATCTGGATATCTCTCAGACTGCCTTATCTCTTGACATAAGTAGGTTTTTTTGTTTGGTTTTTTTGGGGGGGGGCGAGAGGTATTGTTTTTCTGTCCTGTGATATTTGATTGAATGCCAGGCATCATGTGTAGAGCATTAGAGACTGACGTAAATAATGTTTGAACTTGAAAATGTGTCAGACCCTCTTCTGTTAGGGGATTGAGTCAGTTAAGCTCAATTTGGGTTGTGTTGTGGCTGTCATATCATTATTGTGCCATAGGCTTCAAGTCACTCTAGCAGTAGGCTGCCTTGTGCTTAGAGTAGAGGCTGTGGTCAAAGGGTTTTTCTCAGAGTTCTACTCTCCCCTCCCTCTCAGCTCTTAGCCACCCCTGCATGCCTGTATCCCCGACAGGTTCTCTGTCCACACTCTGGCCCCTTCCCCACTGCTCTTGCTTTTTACTTGGGCTAGATTCATGGTAAAGGTAGATGCATTCTATGTTGTCTGATTCAGCCTCAGTCTTAGGCAGGATCTGTGTGCCTGTGTCTTGGAGGTGAGGTTTTCTTAGCTTTTCTGTCCTTCGTCCTTCCTTGTCACTGCCAGTCAGTGCTCTACCTGTGGTTAGTCTTGGAAAAGTTTCTTGTCCCTCCCCCAGCTCTAGCAGACCTCTGCTACAGTATCAAGGTAAGAACCTGGGTCTAAGATATTTTCCAGGAATGGAAGGTTTTGCTTTTACTCTTTCCTTGGAAGTAGTGGATCTTTGCCTGTGCTCTCTGAATGAGAGTGTTTGCTGCCCGTCCCCAAGGGCTTAAGGCTTTTGCTTTAGTCGAAGAGAAGGGTCTGGGGAAAGTGGGTGGTGTATTGCGTTTGTCCCCTATCAACTGCCAGTCACCTCCCTCATGCCGAGGCTACCAAGGGAGACTCTCTCCGGTCTCCTGCCCTGCCCCAGTCTTTCCTGTGAGCACAAGGCCCATGGAGAAACTGGCAAGTGAGCAGGAGCTGTGTGATGTCTGGGGTGGGACTGCTATTCCCACAGCTCCCTGGATGCTGAGCAGAAGCGGGCGCTACCTGTGGTCACACTTCGTGTCTTTGTCTACTGACTGTTCTGTGTCTGTTTCTCCTGACGGAGTTTTCTCCTGGGTGCAGGTCAAATTTCCACACTTCTTTCTTGTCCAGTAATTTTTGATTGGCTATTGCAGATTTGTGAATTTATTGTATTGGGTGTTAGATTTTGTTTCATTCCTTGAAAGAGTGTTGGAGTTTTTGCTGGCATGCAGCTAAGTTACTAACAGATTACTTTGATGCTGTTGAGTTTGATTTTAAGCTCTTTTAGGGCGAGTTTAAAGTAACTTTTAGTCTGGAACTAATTTAGCCCCACTCCTAAAGCATGGCTCTTTTGATTTCTTTTCTGAATGTCATGTAGATTCAAGGACGGTCTCTCTATTCCGGCTAGAGGGAAGTCAGTTGATTCCAGATCCTTTTTGAACTCCAGGATTTGTTCATTTTATGGCTCACCCTGGTGATAGTTCTTTCCTCAAGTTGTTATTCAGCCAAAGTTCAAGGAGATCCTATGCTGATTTCTGGAGCTCCATCTCTCTCCAGCTCCCTCCTCTTGTGTACTCTGTCCTGCAAATTCTAGCTGCTTTGGCCTCTCTAGACTCCAGTCTCTGTCTCTTCAACTCACTGAAGTTGCTGAACTCTGTTTTGGGGCCCCTGTCTGAGTTGCAGTTCAGGAGTTAACCTCTAGGCAGAAAGCGTAGGTTATGGTAGGGCTCGTCTTGTTTGTTTCTCTTTTCTCAGGGATTACAGTTCTTAGCTGCCTGTTGTCCAGTGTCTGAAAATAAGTGCTTCTCGTATCATGTCCAGTTTTCTAGTTGTTACAGGGGAGGTTAATTGCCACCCAGAAGTTCCCAGATTGCCCTGTAAAAGAAGAGTATTGTTATTTATGGACAATTCAATTAAAACTTGATTTGAAATATTCTTGTCTTTAAAAGAAATACCAGTGGAACTCTACTTCATACTATATGGAAAAAATAATTCCAGGTGGATTAAGGACTTAAGTGACAAAAAATTAAAAGCTCTTAGTAGATAGTATAGGTGAGTAGCTTTTAGGTTCTGGGGATAGCGAAAACGTTTCTTCAGACACAGAAAGCATTGGACTTAAAAATATTGATAAATTGGACTCTTCAAATTGAGAACTTTCAAAAAATTAAGATACTTTAAAGTGAGAGGACAGATCATACCCTTGCGTGAGGTATTCACAAGACACACATGTGAAATGATTATGTCAAGAACATGTGAAGAACTACAAATCAATGGGAAAAGCACAAAAACTCAATAGGACAGTGGACAAAACATATGAATAGGTGTTTTACAGAAGAGAACACTCCCAAGGCCAATGAATGTATGAAGAGACGATCAACAGCATTAGTAACTAAGGAAATATAAATTAGGGCCACAGTGAGAACTCTTTTCACACCCATTTCATTGGCATAAATTAAGAGGCTCTTTAATATTACTGAAAGTGTAAATTGATGGAACCCCAGGAGAATCTCTTACACATGTGCAACGGGGCTTGTATGCAAATGTTTGTAGCCGCGTTGTTCACAATAGCTAAACCCAGAAACAACCCAAATGCCCATCAATGGCAGAACAGATTTTTAGAAAACCAAACAAAGTGTTATATACAACGATAAACCGCAAAGGTATATAACATTGTGGTGAGACTAAGTGAAAAAACAAGTCCCGAAAGGTCTCATGCTACATGATAACCTTTTTATAAAACTAAAGTACCCTTTAAAAAGTAAACTAAAAAATTAAGGATTGCACATAAATACAGAAAAACTTTACAAGGAAAACCAAGGGAATGATGACTATAGTTGAGTATGATAATTTTGGGGATCAGGGAAGCGGGGATGGGATGAAGGAGGCAGAGACTATATGGTTAGAAATAAGTTATTGTCAAGGTCTTAGCTTTTAGTTTACTTTTTACAGGATTAAAAATAACTGATCAAATAGTCAAACAAAGAGCTCCTCAGAATGAGACTGTATTATGAACCAAGAATTGTGATTAATCCAGTTCTGATACCGAAGGTCCAAATAAAGAAAAAGAAAAGTAATAGAGACCATTTATGAGTCACGTTAGGGCAAACACGCATTTACACACGATAAGCCTAAGCTATTTAAGAGTATGTTGCTGCCTTTAATGTTTTTTTCTTTCCAAGAAGGAGCCTAAATACTTCTGCGTCTGGGAAGATTCCCTTAGTTACGGATCTCAGAGATTCCATCCAGAAATCAGCTGAGTGTGCCATCTCCTTTTGCTGTTATAGGTAGCCTGTGAATAGCAAATAATGTGTTTTTTCCAAGATGAATTTTCAGCTAAAACCCAGATGAAATGGTAGGGTGGCATTGTTGGTCGTAATATGCAATGAAGATTCGTCTAGATCACTAGCATGAACCAGTGCAGTGTCTACTGAACATTTGGAAGCTGAGCTCGGGTGATATTGCCATGGCTGAAATGCCATCTTTCTACTTTTTGCCTAATCACTTTTGATTGTATAAGGAGATTCTCTTCTGTGTGTTCGGTAGCACAGTTCCTGTCCTTCCTAGAGGGTTGAGGAAATGAGAACATTGAAGTAGTCAGATGCTACATAGAATGAGACACTATCACTTAAAAGTCTTAAGAAATCTGTAGGTGGCGGTTAAGGAACCAACAAAACAAAGATCTCTGACATCTAGGATTTCGGTTTCTGCTACTCACTACGGCCCAGATGTTACTAGAATTGCTTTCCCTGCAGTGGTTTGTGCTCATTGCCAGAATATATCAGTTACCATCTTCTGGCATTCATCTCACAGAACTGAGACATGAGGGTAGAGAGGAATGGCATGGCATGTGTTGTCAACATTTACTAATGAGGAATTTAGAAATTATTTCAAAGCTGAATTTTGGAACTTTGACTTGCAGAATACAGTGACGAAATTAGATCACTGATCAGATAAGTTTTCCTCTTTGCCCACCCAGAATTAATCCCATTTCTCTTCCTGGGGTGCAACTCAGCAAAGAGGATGTCAGGGGGCTGGCACTTGTCCCCTCAGGCAGCTGGCTTTGCAGTCTGAGCGTCCCAACTTGAAGTCTTAGGATATGGCCAGTTAGAAAACAGAATGACCAGTGATCGTTAAATTCAATGTACTTTCATAGAAAGTTAGACTGACTTCACCTAATGCCATGAATGAGCCGACCAATGTGAGGATTTAAATCAAACTGGGAAGATCCCAGAAGCACTGCTTGCCTGGGCACGTTGTTAGTTCCTATTTGATTACGTTCCCCTTCAAGTCCAGAGAAGATATTTTCTGATGGATGTTCTCCTCTGTAATGAGACTATTGTTTCTCATGGACCATGTATACTCATGATTTTTAGGCAGAGGACCTCAGCTGGGACTTAAGTAAATCAGCCTTTTTTTTTTGCAAATGAGCGTGTCCAAACTAAGGAAATGAATACTAATAGATTTTGGTTAATTTTAAGGACAAGAACAAAGCAGTCTCTGTTGGGATCTCGTTTTGTATGTTTCTCATTTGCTAAGTACAGTTAATTTTAAAACGGTTTGGGTCTTGTGGAGGCCATTTCTACTTTTATTAAAGTATTACGGAACCGTCAGGCGTCCTCTTTATATTTCTGTCCCCTTTGACCTCACATTTAAATGGGGGAGGGAGGGGGAGAGCCTAGTTGATGTTACTATTCTCACCTGATGAAGAAACTGGAAGTCAATTTTTAGGGTTTCTTTTTGCAATTGCCACAAAGGCCTCTTAAAGTAGGCTTCTTTCTATCTTAGGAAATGTTTTACTGGACTTCAGACCACTCAAGTGGTCACCATGGAGGAAACGCAGTCATGGCTTTCCTGTGCATTCTGAAAGACCACGTCCTCTGCCTTGGAAAAAGACGTGGGGGTATCTTTGAACCAGCAATGGATGCTGCCAGCTGGTTTTACCTCCCTACCTCGTCCTTGTGTGAGGAACTCAGGCTGCTTTATAACACCAGTAGCTTGTGCACTTGCTTTTTAAGCTCAGCCATGGTGATGTTACTGAGAAATTTGCAAAGTTTAGTTTGAGAAGTAAGTAGACAGGACCAGATTGACTGGATAAGACGTCTTGAAACTGCCTGCCCTTGAGAGAACGTGTGGTCCTGTCGGGGGGAAGACCGGTGCTCTTTTCATGCTTTTGTGCGTCCGAAAGCAGTGCCGGGAATACTTGGTCATGTGTGTGATTCATTACAATCAGATACATACTCGAGTCGTAATCACAGGGAGGAAACTCATTGACCAGGATCTTACGTGCATGTCCCTGGAGGCTGTTTGAGAGGGATTAGAGGCTTTGCTTTTAATGGGGGAGGGATCACAGGAGAGTTGTGGGAGAGGCGTTTGGAATGAATAATTAGTTTATTTTTGCATTTAATTCATACTTCCTAAGCCACACAAGCGTGGGGAAGGTTCTTCTTGAGCTTGAAGGAAAGGCTCTGGCCTATACGTTCTCGGTGATTAACTCTTGATTACGTGAGTAGGTGACCTATTTTGTACACATATAAAATTCTGAATGATTTTTGCTAAGCCCGTAAATATGATTTGGAGCTAAAATTCCCTTCTCTGCATTTTTAAATATGTTCTGAGAATACAAAGTAACTTGGATTATTTGATGTTTTTCGATTTCATGTTCTGCCGCTTTATAAGGGCACATACTCAAGAGCCGCACATATGTGCATTCATTTTGTCATTGTATATTTGCTGAGTGTCTACTATGTGCCAGGTCCTGGGCTAGAAGCTTGATATGCCTCTGTGAACAAAAATTTCTGCCTGTTTCTACATGAGAATTATTAGTCTTTATTATTAGGAGGAGGTCCTTAGAGTACATTTATTCTTGAACTTTTTGTTAACTCCATTTTAATGACGGAAGGGAGAGGAACAAAACTCGGGATATCTGATTTCAGGAAAGGAGTTTTTGATAACAAAAATGCCACAATTGCTTACATCATTTTTAGACCTTTTCTTTGGAAGCTTGGGCCACACACAAATATTCGTCACATTGCTTTATAATCAGCCCTAGCTTTTTACATCTCTCTCCAAATTTGCATGCTTGTTCATTCACTATACTTACCACATTGGCTTTACATGACTTTTAACTTTCTGAAAATAAAAGCCACCCATAAAAGCTGATAATTGCCTCTGAAGACATTTAAAACAGTGTGTTGGAGGTAATTTTAATAGCAAAAATAAGGGGGTAGCCCTCTTCGGTACATGGAATTTCTGGCATGCTTATTAAAAGGAGGTCTTATTTTACAGTGACGTTGAACATGCCCTCTGCTCGGTGGGTACAGAATATACCTAGCCAGTATCAACCTGAGCCTGACCTTCGATGCGTCTGTGATTTCGTTTGTAGTAAATGGGCTTTGTTTTCTCCTTCCTGCTCCCCAGGTATACAATGTTTACATGGCAGGGAGGCAGCTGTGTTCTAAGCGGTACCGGGAGTTTGCCATCCTCCACCAGAACCTGAAGCGAGAGTTTGCCAACTTCACCTTTCCCCGACTCCCGGGGAAGTGGCCGTTCTCTTTATCAGAGCAGCAGTTAGATGCCCGGCGCCGGGGCTTGGAAGAATATCTAGAAAAAGGTAAGCAGGCCAGTAAACTCTACCATTTTGAGTAGACCTGGGCTCTCGGATGTGCTGCCACGCCTGAACAGCAGCGCAAGGTCTCCTGAAACTCAACAGTGAAAGTAAGTCAGGTTCTGACTGGGGGTGTCGAATGATCTGAGCTTGTAAACCAAGACCAAAATGTCCAGTGCAGAGACCAATAGCCTATTTTATTACTCACTGAGCACATAACTACAACAGAAAAATGCATGGTTAGTTTTTGATACATTATTTGTAGGCTTATATACAGACGCACTGATCAACATGTTGAAGTGATTTGGGAACTCAGTGGGCAGTATTTAAGACAGTTCTATTAAAACGATTCTCGGTTCCCTGGCACAGCCAACTTGAAAACTCCTTATTCCTCTTGTCCATGGATAGGTTTGGTGAGTTGTAGGCAAACTTATTCTGAACAGGTTACAGGTAGAAGCACTGAAACTGATTTGTGACCTCAGGACTTCCAGACAGCACAGTAGGAATCCGTGGGTGTGGGTGCCAAAGCATTTGTCTACCTAGGACGTTAGATCTGAATAAGATAGTTCATTCTGTGGTCAGAAAAGAGACCTTACTTCGCTACATTATGGAGTTAACGTGATTTGCTCACCGTGCAATAGGTGTTCCTTTAAAATACTGATTTAATGGAATAACAGTCTTGCGTGGTATTTAGTAATTCTGTGTCCTTGTGTCCTTGTGTAAGAACTAATTGACCTAGTTGAATTTTTTTTAAAACTTTGGTAGAGAACCTTATCCCTGAAGAAAAATAATTTCCCCCGAAGAAGTAGTGAAACTTCCTCATCTGTTTTTAGCTTTTTTTCTAAGATGGAATGGCCTCCAAACACAGCCCTTGGGAAATGAGAAAGGGCAGAATTTTTTTTTTTTTTTTTTATAAAATGAAGTAAAGTCATCAGTGTAATGTACTACCCTCATGAGAATGCCAGGAAATTAACTTTCTTAGATTTAGATGATTAGCTACATACCTGCCTGCTTTCCTTCTTCTTCCCTTCCTTTTTTTTTTGTTGTTGTTGTTGTTTAGAAGCTAAAAATCAGTGAAGTGAGAAGATGTGTGCAGCTTAATACATAATTACCTACCCATTTCCCCAAAGTGGCTTTGCATGCTCGTGGTTCTCTCACTGGCCTGTTCCGAGGCCAAACAGATATTTTTCCTTTTGTAGTTCAATTTTGTGTTTGGTTTATTTCTAATTGACCTTACACTCACTCTATTGTCTTGCTTGTTAACAGTTCACACACAACTACAGTTAGATTTACTGAACTTTTATTTCTCTTTTTTGTGATGACTATGTTTAATATTCTTAGAAAGCTTCATGTTTGTACATCCTGTTAGTCCCTTGTTCTAGTTCATATTTGTATGAACATTTGTTGTGTCCTGTGTGAGTGAGGGATGGCATACATGTGAGGGGTGGCATACCTGTGAGGGATGGCATACATGTGAGGGGTGGCATACATGTGAGGGGTGGCATACTAGCTCAGCCTCGCCTGGTACTTAGGATCTGCACTTCAGTCTTGATATGTTCTTGACCTCAGGGCCTCACGCCAGATTCTGTCTTTGTTTTCTGCAGTGTGCTCCATACGAGTCATTGGCGAGAGTGATATCATGCAGGAGTTCCTGTCGGAGTCAGACGAGGTGAGTGAGTACCTGCTGTGATGGTTCACCTGCTGGCTCCTTGTGCGGGGAATAAATTAGGGATACCGATTATGAAGCGGCTTGCCATAAATTCTCCAAATGACTTTTTTCAGCTTCCTTTGTTTATGTGTCCTGCTTATTCTTCAAGATCTAGTGCTCAGTCCACCTTGTTTTGAAGCCTTCCCTGTTACGTCATTGGTTTTTCATTCCACCAAGAACTTTTGCAGTCAGCGCCACTTAAGTTTCGCCATGTTGCTGTCTCATTCTCCAATTTTTTTGTACATTTAATCAAATTACCACTTTATATTTTTCATTTACTACAGTGTGGCCTAAATCTTTTTTTTCGACTTCATGAGGTATAATTGACAAACAGGAATTATGTATCTTTGAGGTGTACAACTTGATAATTTTGATGTATGTATACATCGTGAAATGGTCACCACAGTCAAACTAATGAACATATCCATCATCTGATGAACCCTTCTTTTCTTCCTTCCCTCACTCCCTCCCTCTTCCTCTCCGTCCTTTCCCTCTTTTCGTGGTGAGAACACTGAAAATCCAGCCTCTTAGCAAATGTCCAGGTCACCGTGCTATGAGATCTCCAGAACAAGAGCTAAATCTTCATCTTTTTATTCCCAGTGCCTCAGCGCAGTGTCAAGCACATTGTAGGTGTTTAATAAATATTAATTGAATACAAGAAAGAATATGTAATGCCACTATATTAAATAGTGTGTTACCCACTGATTATTTTATATGTCTATGTCTGATTTTCCCAACTAAGTTCTAAGTTTCTTGCAGAAAAGGGCTTATAACAAAGTAATGCTTAAGATGGTTGTAGGCGATGAATAGTACTTTTTAAAAAAGTGGTAAATGAAGATGGACTTGTTCCTCAATAGTTGTTCTTCTCTAATAAAAATGACAAGGTCAAAAATTACAAGGTTAGAGGAATGTGTTCATCATCAAAAGCAATAAGAGAAGGACTTCCTTTGAATTAAGGAGGATGAGAATGATTTACTCTTTGTTAGAAGAAAACTGGGCACCAGGCTCAGATTCCTGAGTTTCACCCATTTTTCCTTTCAACGGTGTCATGATTATTTCAGGGTCAGAAAGGAGCGTAGGACACTACCTGAGCCAGTTGGGCATACCCAACCACAAAAAACCAGAGAGTATTTGTTGCAACGGCTTTCAGTTGTCTTCTTTTATCATGTGTGAGTTCAGAGTGTTTCAAAGCAAGCCAAAAATCTCATCTGTGTTTGACCTAGACTGTTTCACACAAGTTTTGTTTTAAAGTGTGAACCTGTTGGCTTCAAGATCGTATTTCTTTCCTCCATGATCATCTTAAAGGTTAACTTCTGCTGTACCCACAGTCAGCTTTGACTTGTAAATGTATTATCGACTTCTAAGGTGTCATTTCCCCCCTTTTCATTGGCGCTCACTTTCGCTCTATCACACGTTTAGGTGGTTGTTTAACTAGCATGCTACAAGAAGAACGAAGATATGCTGGGTCTTAAATTCTTTCTCTGTGTCTTCTTCCCCAGAACTACAATGGTGTCTCTGACGTAGAACTGAGAGTAGCATTACCAGATGGAACAACAGTTACAGTCAGGGTTAAAAAGAACAGTACTACAGACCAAGTATATCAGGTAAAGTAAACTGGGCCAAGTAGACTTGACATTGTGTGGTATAAAGTGAAGGAAGATAGACGAAATGAGTTAATGCATATAAAGTGCTTGGAGCATCTGGCACATAATAAATTTATTAAATGCTAGCTACTATGGTTGATGCTGTTATTGTTCCTGTGAAAGTACTTTGTCCTCCTTGAAAGAAAGTACAATAAATATCCCAGGTTGTGGTGGTTCTGATTAGCTCCCCCCACTTTAATTGTAAAAAACTTCAGAATGTATCTGAAAACAGAATAGTTCTGTGACCCTCTTGTGTGTTCATCCCTCACACTTAATAGTTACCAAGATTTGCCACATTTGCATTATATGTCCTTTTTCCCCTTTCATTTAAATATTTTAAAACAAATTTCATGTTATTAGACCTGTATTTCAGTATACATCTCTAAACAATATGGACATTCTTCTTATATAACCGCTATTAAACCTAAAAAGCCGTTATATAGACCTATATAAGCCATTATCAAGCCTAAAAAATTTAACAGTATTTCCTTGTTATTAACTAATAAATTGATTGTCAAAATTTCCCAGTTATCTAAAAATTATTTTTTATAGTTAGTTGGTTGGTTAAAGTCAGGGTCTAAATAAATAAGGTCCTTATGTCAGATTTGGTTTTTATGTTTGTTTTATTTATTTATTTATTTTAATTTATTGGGGTGACAATTGTTAGTAAAATTACATAGATTTCAGGATGTTTGTTTTAAAATAGAGAAGTCTCTCTTCTCTTCCCCAACTTTTTTTCATGTTATTGTTTTATTGCAGAAATTGGGTCTGTGTCCCGTTGAAATGCCCCATATTCTGAATTTATGTGTTTGTTTCTTTTATCTATTTGTCATTTAATATGTCTTTCTGTCTCCTTATATTTTCTACAAATGGACGTCTGCTCTACAGACTTGATTAGATTCAAGTTCAGCTTTTTTGATAAAAATATTTCGCAATTGATGTTATAGACTTCATATCGCTTCTCAACAGGAGGGATACAGTATCTGGTTATCCACTTTTAATGATTAATGAGTAGGTTTAGGTGGTAATAACCTGATCTCTCTGTTGTGAACTTCTCCACTGACCTTTTATCAAATGAGTCTATCGCCAGTGATCTCACTAAGGGTTGCAAAGTGCTGATTTTCTAATTCTCTCATTTCCTCACATTTACTAACTAGAATTCTTCTGTAAGGAACTCTGTGTATTTCCTGTGCTAGATCTCTAATCAGCCATTTCCCCAAGGAGTCCTGTTTCCTGTCGGTGAGAAATGGTATTCAAAGATTATGTCTGGGTGATGGGTGTTGCTTTTAGGCCTTTTTATTGGTCTTTCATCCTGATTTGATCAATATTTTGAGGGAGACTAGCAGGTTTCTGGATATGGGTATACTTATTACTTCTTTGTGGCACACAAAAAATGTATCCCCATACGTTTCCTCACACACTGTAGACCATGATAAATGTTATGTGCAGGATCTCAACTATCTCTGAAATTATCAGGTGTGGTATGTATGATTGTAAGGAAAATGTTAATTTTATAGCTTGCTGATATTTTGGTTTGTTTTCTTTCTTTTTTTTTCTTTTTCTTTTCCAGTATTTCTCTAGTAAGGCCTACTTTTTTTTGTACCTTTCCCCTTCACCCTGTAATGGAGACCTTTAGCTACAAGCCATTCTCCAAACCTTGAGAGCATTTCAGTTTCTATCCAGTGCAGCGAAGAATAGTAACTTAGTCATCGTAACAGTAATTCCAGTTCCCACCTCCTATCAGGGGTGAACCTAGGTCTGATATGTGAGCAGAGAGGGGAAGAAGGTATAATCATATTTGGTTTACTAAGACACTAATATTCAACGATTTCATCTTCTTCACTTAACACCTTATATATATATAGGGATTGAAGAGGAATGCTGGTTCTACTAGTTTGTGTTTTGTTGTTTGTGTATAATTTCAATTTTTCAGTTATTTGCACGTGGAATCTTTCAATTTCTTTTTATTTGTCATATTAGGACCTTAGTTCCTAGAGAGAAGGACTGATACATGTTTAAAATGCCTCTGCTGTCCCAACATTTTGCTATTTCCTTGTGGGTATTGATGGTTATTCTTAGGAAATGGAGGTCCCTAGCCTGAGACATGGATCATCTGAAAAATAAGCAAGAAGATATTGTAAAACATGAACAAAATTGATAAACAGTATTTGAAGCTCAAGAACCTGAGGCATAGATCCTGTATGTTAACAGCCTATATTAAATGTAGGCGGAATGTACAAGACTGGATATTTAAGAATTGCCTTTCTTCCTAAGATCTGTCCTTACCAAGCACATGTCTTGTAAGTGCTGTTTATAAAGACCCTTGGGAAGTCATATTTCAGAGAGGAAAGCTGATATTTAAGGAGAGACTATTATCTGCTTGAATTGGAGGGGAGAAACTCAGAAATCATAGCTGTTTAAATCACATACAAGTATTTTTCCCTTCAATTTCATACATATGTATGTGTGTGTACGTGTACACATACATGCAAAGTAAAATAGCCATGGACCATGGATTTAGTTCATGTGAAACCAAGATGGCAGAACCCTCCCGCCTCGCCCTCCACGTGCGTGCAACTGTCTTCTCCAACATTGTTGCCAGATTTAGTTTCCCTGAAACCAACTAATCTATCCTGCTTACACTTTAGGCTATTGCAGCAAAAGTCGGCATGGACAGTACGACGGTGAATTACTTTGCCTTATTTGAAGTGATTAATCATTCCTTTGGTAAGTGCCAGTGGGTAATATTAAGTTTTATTGGGAGGTATTTTATTCTAATACTGTCAGACTGAAGCTCCCAGAAACTGTCAGACTGAAACGGCTTGCCTAGAGAAGAAGAGCTGACAGACAAGGGGAGAGCCCGCTCATCGGGATGGTCTCTAACAAGCAGGTCGGAGGAATCCCCTGAAGCCCGGCTATCTGCTGCCTGCTGGTCCTTTTTCCTCCTTGGAAATTACTGGCACCCAGCACTGAAGCAGGTGTTCTCATTGAGGGTCTTTTAAATTAGCAGTTCAAAATCCATATATTCCAATGAAACACCCTTAAAAAGAGGGGTGTTCTAATTAGCCACAACTTGTTTTAGTGTACTTTGTGCTTTTTGTAGACTTTTTAAGAGTAGCTTTTTTAAAACATCATTTTATATCTTTCAATTACAGTTGACGTACAATATTATGTTAATTCTAGGTGTACAACATTGTGATGAGACATTTATATAACTTGCAAAGTGATGTCCCCGATAAATCTAGTACTCACCTGACACCATCCATAATTATTACAATGTCATTGACTGTATTCCCTATGCTGTACTTTACATCCCTGTGACTATTTCTTAACTACCAATTTGTACTTAATTCCTTCCCCATTCTCACCCAGCCCTGCAACACCCCTCCATCTGGCAACCATCAGTTTGTTTTCTGTATCTATGAGTTTATTTCTGTTTTGCTGTTCATTTATTTTATTTTTTAGATTCCACATATAAGTGAAATCATATGGTATTTATCTTTCTCTGTCTGATTTATTTCACTTAGCATGATACCCTCAAGGTTCATCCATGTTGTCACAAATGGAAAGATTTCATTCTTTTTTATGGCCGAATAATATTCCATTGTATATATGTACCATATTTACTTTATCCAATCATCTATTGATGGGTACTTGGGTCTTGTTTTCTTATCCATTCAGCCACCCTATGTCTTTTGACTGGAGCATTTAATCCGTTTACATTTAAAGAAATTGTTAATAGATACGTAGTTACTGCCATTTTATTATTCATATTTTGTATCTTCTTCTTCTTCTTAAAGAAGTCCCTTTAACATTTCTTGTTAGGCTGGTTTGGTAGTAATGAACTTCTTTAGCTTTTCCTTGTCTGGGAAGCTCTTTATCTGTCCCTTTGATTCTAGATGATAGCTTTGCTGGATAGGGTAATCTTGGTTGTAGGTCCTAACTTTCTATCACTTTGAATATTTCCTGCCATTCCTTTCTGGCCTGCAAAGTTTCTGTTGAGAAATCAGCTGACAGTCTTATGGGAGCTCCCCTGTAAGTAACTAACTGCTTTGCTTTTGCTGCTTTTATGATTCTCTCTTTGTCTTTAACCTTTGGCATTTTAATTATGATGTGTCCTGGTGTGGGGCCTCTTTGGGTTTATTTCATTTGGGATTCTGTGTTTCCTGGGTTTGTATGTCTATTTCCTTCACTAGGTTAGGGAAGTTTTCCTTCACTATTTCTTCAAATAGGTTTTCAATCTCTTGCTCTCTCTCTTTTCTTCTGGTACCCCTATAATGCGAATGCTGGTACACTTTATGTTGTCCCAGAGGCCCCTTAAACTCTCTTCGTTTTTTTGGATTCTTTTTTCTTTTTGCTGTTCCAATTGGGCATTTTCTGCTACCTTATTTTCCAAATCACTGATTCGATCCTCTGCTTCATCTAATCTACTGTTGATTCCCTCTAGCGTATTCTTCATTTCAGTTACAGTGTTCTCCATTTCTGACAGGTTGCTTCTTTTTTATGTTTTTTTAATCTCCTTTTTTTTCAAAGATTTTATTGGGGAAGGGGAACAGGACTTTATTGGGGAACAGTGTGTACTTCCAGGACTTTTTTTTTTTCCCCCAAGTCAAATTGTTGTCCTTTCAATCTTAGTTGTGGAGGGTGCCATTCAGCTTCAAGTTGTCCTTTCAGTTTGAGTTGTAGAGGGCGCAGCTCAGCTCCAGGTTCAGTTGCCGTTGCTAGTTGCAGGGGCACAGCCCACCATCCCTTGCGGGAGTGGAACTGGCAACCTTGTGGTTGAGAGGACGTGCTCCAACCAACTGAGCCATCCGGGAGCTCAGCGGCAGCTCAGCTCAAGGTGCTGTGTTCAATCTTAGTTGCAGGTGGCGCTGCCCACCATCCCTTGCGGGAGTGGAACTGGCAACCTTGTGGTTGAGAGGACGTGCTCCAACCAACTGAGCCATCCGGGAGCTCAGCGGCAGCTCAGCTCAAGGTGCTGTGTTCAATCTTAGTTGCAGGTGGCGCTGCCCACCATCCCTTGCGGGACTCGAGGAATCAAACTGGCAACCTTGTGGTTGAGAGCCTGCACCTCCAACCAACTGAGCCATCCGGGAGGCAGTTCAGCTCAAGGTGCCATGCTCAATCTTAGTTGCAGAGGGCGGAGCCCACCATCCCTTGCGGGACTCGAGGAATTGAACCAGCAACCTTGTTCAAAGAGCCCACTGGCCCATGTGGGAATCGAACCGGCAGCCTTTAGCCTTAGGAGCACGGAGCTCCAACCACCTGAGCCACCAGGCCGGCCCCTTTATCTCCATTTTTATGTTTCCCATTTGTTGAAGTTCTTACCAAGATCATTGGGCATCCTTATAACTAATGTTTTGAACTCTGCATCTGGTAGATTGCTCATCTCCATTTTGTTTAGTTCTTTTTCTGGAGCTTTGTTCTGTTCTTTTATTTGGGACATGTTTCTTTGTCGTCTCATTTTAGCTGACTCCCTGTGTTTGTTTCTGTGTATTAGGTAGAGCTGCTAAGTCTCCTGGTCTTGGTAGAGTGACGTTATGTATTAAGTGTCCTGTGGGGCCCAGTGATGCAGTCTCCCTATTCACCTGAGTTGGGTGTTCCAGGAGTGTCCCTTGTGTGGGTTGTGTGTGCCCTCCTGTTGTAGTTGAGCCTTGGTTGCTGTTGGCACATCAGTGGGAGGGATTCACCCTCTGGCTGATTGGTTGTGAGGACTGGCTGTGACTACTGTGGAGGAGCTGCTGTGCAGGGGCTGACCCTGTGGCGCAGGATTCACTTTAGTGGGGCTCTAGTGCCTGCTGAGTCTACCCTTTGGGTGTATCATTTGTGGAGGTGGTTGGATGGTACTCTGGTGTGGTCTGAGGCTGGCCACCAGGTGTGTTAGTTCTGGATCCTCTTGGGGTAAGGGAGCTTTGGTGCAGGCCAAGGTCAGTGCTGCCTGTGCCCTGCCTGGGGCCACTTGATATGAACTACAAAGTGATCTGCAGATGGTTGCTAACTGTGCTATGCTTGGAGGTCCCTGGAAGAGGCTAAGCTGTGAACTGAGGCTGGCTGCCGCTAGTGCCAGGCTTGGGGCTGCTAAGCAAGAGATATGGGGCATGCTGATGCCAGATGCTGCTTGTCTGGGGTTTGTGAACCTTTAAGAGATTTTAGGAAAGTCTGTAACATGAGCCAAGACAGGCTGTTTGTATGGAAAAGCCACTGGAAGTGGCTTAGGTGGGCTCTCAAGCTGGGTGGGGTGGGGTTTCAGGGAATCACCAGGGTGGGGTGAACAATGTCAGCCACGTTGATGGAGACTCAGATATGGCGCCTGCCTGCATGTGCACACTGGGAGTGGGGAGAGCTCAACAAAAGAACAGTGCTTCTGCCAGCACTTCTGTCTGGCAGAAAGCTGCCCCCCAAAGCCCTCATCCTGATGCCAGACAATTCAGTTCCTCCCCATATGTCCCTGGCGCCTTGCGAGCTCCTACTCCTGCACTGGAGCTCAGAGTGAGTGAGTCTGTCAGCGAGTAAGTCTGTGTGCAGGCCCTGTAAGAGGAGAGTCTGGGAGTATAGCTGCCATCCATCTCACTCAGCCACCATCCCTCTAGTTTTCACAGCCAGAAGTTGTGGAGATTTCTCTTCCCGGCACTGGAACCCTGGGCTAGGGAGCAGCTTCATGGGGAGTTGGGATCCCCTGCTCCTCAGAGGCGACCTCCACAGCTGAGATATCCCTCCCGATTTTTAACAGTTACACATGGATGTGGTACCCCTATGATGCAAATGCTGGTACACTTCATGTTGTACCTTCAGTGTCTCTGACTCTCCTACCACTCTCCATGTGGCTTCTTCTGTATGTTCTTAGTTGTTCAGCTAGACTTCAGGGGGTTTTCAGTGATGATTGTTCTGAGTTTAGTTGTAATTTGGAAGTGGTCGTGGGAGGAGGCAAGCACAGCGTTTACCTACTCCTCCATCTTGAGAGGAAGCCAAGAATAGCTTTTTGTTTTAGGAGGTAGAAAGAGATAAATTGCTTAAAGGCCATTGCTTTAATGCCCGTCTTTAAGGTTCTTTGTAAATAAATATCCTCTTTCTAGGAAATTCTATTGCATGATGACAGGAAGCTTCTCTTACATATTATTTTATAACAGCTAGGGGTGGTGGTCTCATTGGTTCATTAAGACCACAAAGGGGAGGAAGTCTAAGTGCTTGCTCTGAAGGACATAGATTTCCTATGGCTTATGGGTCCTTTCCACGTCATATGTAATACACAGGGCTAAGGCCAGAAATTACAGATAATATTGACTGCTCAGGCCTTCCTCATGCCAGAAAGGGGGAGATTTGGTAGGTTGGGATTGCCTTGCCGTCCCAGGTCAAGTAGGACAACTTGGATTCCCCCTGAAGCAGCTATCTCTATTCTTCCCAACTCCCTACAGTCTAAACTGGGCAGATATAAATGTTACAAAGGATTGCTAGGGAACCAGGACACTTGGATTCTAATCTTACCCTTTTTCCTAAGCTTTAGTTAATAAATAAAATGTGAAATATTAAATCTGTCTTTTGCGGTGCTGTAAAACCAAGTAAACATCAAGGAAAGAAAACTGAGTCTTTCAAAAAAAAAAAAAACAATGTGCAAATCAAAGTGGTATTGTTTTATTCTGCTTGTGTATTGTTAGAAGAGGAAGTCACATTACTCAGAAGACACTTTGAACTTTGATAAATGTCTCGATTGGGGGTGGGGTGGAAGAGCCTTCAGCTATTAACAATAGAAGCAGTTCATCGAAAATTGCCACATGAGGGACTCTGAATGCCCCGTAGCTGGGCAAGAGGTGAGGCTTGCTTTAAAGAACCTTAGTGGACATCGCTGTTACTTACCAGAAAATGGACCAGCTATTTTGAGCTTGTAGTAGGTGCTGTCATTCAGGTGATAGAGTTCAGTCAGTTCGAGGCCCGACTGGCCAGAGTCCTAGTTAGAAGGGAGAGATTTGGCCAAATGGTGATTTTGTGATCCCACGGCAGAGTTCCTGGATGGACCTACGCAGATGTGCTGGTTAGTGATAACCTACCTTTTGTGATCTGCTGGTTTACACATTACTTGCAGTTTACACTAGGAAAATTCCTTACATAGCTTTTCACTCTAGCTTTCTCTTTTGTCTTCTCTTTAGTACGTAAGCTGGCACCTAATGAATTTCCTCATAAACTGTACGTCCAGAATTACACATCAGCTGTGCCAGGCACCTGCCTGACCATTCGAAAGTGGCTTTTTACGACAGAAGAAGAAATCCTCTTAAATGACAATGACCTCGCTGTTACCTACTTCTTTCATCAGGTGGGTAAATCGATCTTCCTGGAAAGGCCTGATTTCTTTGTTTGTATGGAGTGGGTTATTCGCCAATTCACTATGAATCCTTCGGTAACCTGCTTTGCCTCTTGGATCATAGTTAAATTTGTAAAATGTTCTGTCTCATTTCACAAAAGATAAATAAGTTTAAGAAGTGACGATGTCCTAGAGCTTAAATATATTTGTTAATATATTTTTAAACAACAGAAAATGAGCATTATGGCTGTGAACCTTTTCAGAAAATTTTCATCAAAATCTTACATACATAAAATTGAAATAGTTCTATACAGGTTATTATGAAAAATATTAGTCGCCCCCACTTATTTTCATCTCCCTCCTTAGGCAACCACTTCCACCTCTTTTAGCTTTGTTTTTTGTTTTGTTTTGTTTTATATTTATTTCCATGTCTCTATTAGAAATTGGTTATATTGCTCCTACTTGATTTTTCAGATTCGGGCAATATCTGTTCACTTCCCACCATAGAAGATGAGACTTTGGCTCTGTTTCATCCTCCATTCCCAGTAATACCTATACCTTTTCATCTCTCTCATCTTCTTAATACAGGCAAATTATAATATTTGTTAAATCCATATTCAGTGTTTATATTATGACTCTATAAATCATAGATTTATAGCAGAGCCATATAGTGAATACTATCTTTAGTCTTGTACTTCCTTTTAAATATTTTTTTAAAGATTTTATTGGGGAAGGGGAACAGGACTTTATTGGGGGGAACAGTGTATTTCCAGGACTTTTTTTTGGGAAACAGTAGTGTATTTTCCCCAGGACTCATCAGCTCCATCCAAGTCAAGTTGTTCTCCTTTCAGTCTTAGTTGTGGAGGGCACTGCTCAGCTCCAGGTCCATTCGCTGTTGTTAGTTGCAGGGGGTGCAGCCCACCATCCCTTGCAGGAGTCGAACCAGCAACCTTGTAGTTGAGAGCCCGCGCTCAACTGAGCCATCTGGCCACCAGGGAGCTCAGCGGCAGCTCATTGACTTCATTCTAGTTGCGGAGGGCGCAGCTTGCTGGCCCATGTGGGAATCGAACCGGCAGCCCTGTTGCCCAGAGCTCGCGCTCTAACCAACTAAGCCACCCGTCCGCCCCCCTTTTAACATTTTTAACTCATTTGATAATACTATACAGTATCCTATTACTATTATAATTAGGTTTTTGTTAAATTTACAGTTTAACTGAAGAAGAATCACCATTTTTATTAAATGTAATATTCCCAACAAAGTGCATAATGTTTCTATTTATTCAACTCCTCCTTTGTTTCCCCAGATAAAGTTCTGTAGTTTTATGTTTCACGTATGCCCCTTAAATTAATTCCTAAGTGTTTTATACTTTTATTACAATTATGAATGGAACATTTTTCCTTGTATTGGTGAAATGGAAGAATCATTAGCTAGGAGTCAGAATGTCTGGTTCAAGTCCACGCCCTGCATTGGGTAAATCCTTAGCACTGCTTTGCTGAGCTCTGTACTGATTGTGTAAATGGAATCACACAGTATTTTTCCTTTTGTGACTGGCTTATTTCACTTAGCATACTGTCCTCAAGGCTCAACCACGTGGTAGCATATGACAGGATTTCTTTCCTTTTTAGGGTAAAATAATAGTATCTCATTGTATGTGTATATCACATTTTGTTTATCTAGTCATCTGTGGATGGACATTTGGGTTTCTTCTACCTCTTGGCTGTCATGAATAATGCTGTTATGAACATGGGAGTGTAACTATCTCTTCAAAATCCTACTTTTAATATACCCAGAATTGGGATTGCTGGATCATATGGTAATTCTATTTATAAATTTTTGAGGACCCGCCATACAATTTTCCATAACAGCTGCATCATTTTACATTCCCAAAATGGCAGAAGAGCTCAAATGATTTCTTGATTGACTATAACAATTGGGCCATTTGGAAAATAATATTACATTTTTTCCCTTAATTTTAGTTATGTTTGTATCATATATTGATGGTGGGACTAGCTAATATATTTCAATTCCAAGATGCCGTCCATTGTAAGATGCACTATTTTTCGTACTGCTAAGAAAGAGAAAAGAGCTACTAATTAAACTGACACATAATTGATTGTAAGATGCATCCCAGTTTTAGAGATGTGAAAAAATGTGCACCTTAGAATTGATGAAATATTAGATACTGATGATAATGAGCTTTTTCCCTAAAATTAATAAGGTTGAAATTCATAGTAGGATATATTTCAAGTCTGGCTAAACCTGGCAGACTGAACACTTATGTAATCTGCTCCTTCCTGAAGGCTCACTAAAATAATAGTAATGGAAATTTAAAAGGCATAAACCTGCAAGAACAAAGAACAGGAGAGGAGATAACAGCCGATGAGAACTGTCAACAGTTTTTACCAGATAAATACTTGAATGAAGCGAGAGGAGTTTGGTGTTTGGTTATTGTGGAAGAATTGGTGAGAGTCACATGGAGGGCTGGCCCGGTGGCTCAGGTGGATGGAGTTCCGCCCTCCTAAGGCCGAGGTCGCTGGTTCGATTCCCACGTGGGCCAGTGAGCTGCGCCCTCTACAGCTAGGATTGTGAACAACGGCTCTCCCTGGAGCTGGGCTGCGTGAGCAGCTGGAGGTTGGCATGAGCTGCCATGGGCTGCTTTGTGCTGCCGTGGGCTACTGTGTGCCGCCATGAGTGGCCGGTGGCCATCGTGAGTGGCTGGCAGCTGGCGAGAGCTGCTGTGAGCAGCCAACCCATGACTGGCGACCAACTGCCTCAGCTGGGGGTGGGGGGCAAGGCCCATAACACCTGCATGGGCCAGGGAGCTGTGTCCTACACAACTAGACTGAGAAACAACGGCTTGAACCAGAGTGGGGGGGAGGCAGAGGAAGGGGGGAAAAAGAGTCATATGGAAAGTTACAAACAAAAACGAGAGGCAGTTACCATCAGGAAAAAGCTTATACAAGAAAGGAAGTCATAGTATATAGTACATGAGTTAGTTGTGAACAGTATTTATTTACATGCTTGTCATAATGTATTGATTATAATAATACTGAATATTGATTTAATTTTTATTGAGAGGCTGGAGGAAGAAGAGGTAGGAGTGCTTGGCTGGTATAGGAAAGCTAAGACAGTATTTTTAACACAGGAAGTCAACATTGTCTAAAATCGCTAAGTTTGGAATTACTAGTGTAAACATGACATAGCGAATTATGGAAGGAATATATTCTAAGAAACTGCTGACAGTGATTAAAATTAGTTGCTTCTGTGGAATGAGGCTGTGGGAGCAGAAGACTGCTGTTTTTATTAGGAGCCTTTTAGTAATACTTGTAATTTTTTAAAACTATGTACATGTTTTACTTTAACAAGAACAATTTCAATTAAGAAAAAGAGGACTCTACTTGATGATATCTATGTTTTCCACTCAGGGCTAGTCAAGCAGTATAATCTTGATTAGAAATGAGAGGAGGAGAGAAGGTTTTTACTGCCCCAGTAGCTCACTTAGAGTGGCTGCAGTAGATGTTCATTCTGACCCACCTCTGCCCTGGGGAAATGTTCATCAAATATTTAAGTGCTATTCAGAGTCGAAGCCAATCTAGGTATTGGGGATGCGAACGAAATAAATAACAGCATTTTTATTTGGTCATCAGAAAAGTCTTTTCCCTTAGCTAAGTAATACTTTGTTACGTAGGAAACTGAATAGATAGAACAGTATTTGTTTGTTTGCTTTCCTTCTTCTCTCCTGGCTTTCCAATAATTGGTTTAAATTTGGTCTGGGGCAGCCAAGTCTTTCGGTGATAAATAATGAAGTCTTCAGGTTCCCAGGTCATTGTGTGGCCATTCTTACTGCGCATGTCCTCTGCATACGAGCCTCTGTGCCAAGAGAGCCCTGGTTTGTACGGTTATGACTGAGGTGGAGTAGGTGGTCCCAGGCAGGACTTAACAGCTAAACAATGCCAATAGCAATGATACAGTAACAACTATTTATCTATACTTTACAAAACTCTTAACACCTGTTGTCTCATTTTGTTGTCTGCCTGTAAGATGAGTATCAGTCTTGTTTTACAGACTGAGAGGGCTTAAGTGACTCACTAACGTGCACACTCGTAGGGCCAGCGCTAGAAGGTGAACTGGTCTTTTGACTTCAATCCTAAACTCATTCTGTTATGCAACTATTTTCCCTTAAAAGACTGTGGGGAACGATTGCTGCTACCTTAAGGAAGTCGGCAGTTCACGTCATCCCCGGCCTGGTGCCTGTGTAGAGTTGTCCTGGCAGGAACTCCCTGAGGTTAGGTTCTGAGTGCCAGGGCCCTGGAGAAATGATTTGTTCCTTTTTTCCTCCCAATGATCAGTGTCCCCTTCCTTTAGATTTTAATTTTTTTCTTGGGGTGCAGTGAGGTTGGGAAGAGGGTGCATATTTCATATAGCTGAACCAGGACTCATTTAGAATTAGCGGATTATGTCTGGATCAGGTCCCATTGGGGATTTTTGCCGTTCATGGTCTGAGATTTATCACTTCCTCTCCTCCCATTGCTACCACCCTAGCTTAAGGCCTTGTTTCATTCCGTGCTTCAAATACCACAACATCGTCGGTCTCCCTTTGTTCCCTCCTTCGCTTAATTCATACGGCACTCATACAAATCGATCTTCTTTTTTTTAAAACAAAATAATAAAATTGTATTGCTTATTTTAGCCCCCTACTGTCCGGAAGGCTAAATTCCTGTGCCCGCTTTTTAGGATCCTCCCTAATCTGTTAACCTACCCCTCTAGCATTATCTTCCATTGTCCCCCACCATGCACCCTTTTACTTAAACCGGGCACCTCTGTCTCCTAATTGTATTTAAGCTCAAACCCATTCCTGTTTCCTGACATCCAGCCAAGGCTTCCTTGAGAACTGCAACCAGCAGCGAGCTCTCCTGTTCCACTGCGTGTGTCACTGTCTATACCACACAGTTTGGCTGCTCCGCTGTTACCTTCACTACAGTATTAGATGCTGTCTTTTAGTGTCTTCTAATTGTTTCCCACGTATACATTAACAAGAATTTAAATCTCTTAACCTGAGAAACCAGATTCCTCACGTGCCTAGAACATCCTGGAGCCCATACCAGACACTTCATAAATGCTACCTATTCCCATAAATGTGTCCTTGTGGCCGAGTTCACTGGGGACGATGATGGTCCACGTGGAAGAGTTCTTCAGACGGTGAAATCGTGCCTCTGTTTTTATCACGAAGGTACTTGACGTTGATTTTTACATTCCTTTCTTCCCTGCCCTTGTTTTGGTGTCAGGCTGTCGATGATGTGAAGAAAGGTTACATCAAAGCAGAGGAAAAGTCCTACCAATTACAGAAGCTGTATGAACAAAGGAAAATGGTCATGGTAAGTTTACGTCCCCATCATCTCTCTATGAAATGCTGCTTCTTATCTCTTAAACCTGTTGTTCCAGTCAGTTTTGAAAGATGTTGCCGCCTGGTCAGTGGCTTAACTAATTTTAGAAAAGGAGCGGGGATACAGACCTTGGTGTAAAAAGTCCACTGTTTTCCTCCACGTAGCGCACACAGAGATTATTTTGCTCTCTATAGGTATATAACTTTATTATTAATAACCAAATGGAATTTTTTTTGATAGAAAAAGTTCTAAAACCAAAGATGTGCAAAACGTTTAACATGATTAAAATTCCGTAAGAATTGATATTTAGGTTTTTAACATTAGAAATTATTTTAGTTGTGATCTGGCAGTAGCAAAATCATTTGTTTTTGCAGTTTCGACCTCTGCAGTTGCTTAAACATTTATTAACACTTTTGATTAGTATGATATCCTGGAGCTGTACTGTTCAGTTCGATAGCTACTAGCCTCATGTGGCTGTTTAAATTTAATTTTAAATTTATTTAAATTAAATAAAATTTAAAATTCATTCCCTCAGATGCTCTAGCCACATAGCAGATGCTTACTAGCCACATGTGAGTACTAGCTATGGTATTGGACAGCTAGGATAGGACGTTTTCATCATCACAGGAAGTTCTGTTAGAGAGGGCTGCCTAGAATATTCCTTAAATGTCTCAAAATTAGTTTTCAATTTGTATCTGCCATAAATACAAGATGGAAATTGTCAGAAATAAAATGTGTAAAGAACACTTACAGAACTTCCACTCATAGCATTTTAAAATTTCTTTCTTGGCAAATTCACACGTAGTTGAAATTTTTCCAATTATAATTTTTCATGATTTCACACTAGGCAGTAATTGCATTGGTAATAATTTTATAGATCACTTGAATTTCTTTGTACCTTCTGTGCACTTCTTATGAGGGAATGTTCATCCATCTAAATTAATTGGGTTGAAATAAGAATACGCAAGTCAACCATTGAACTCAGCCATGGTCTTACGTCTAGCTGGGACAGTTATATTATCACTTATATGATGAAAAGGAAGAAATCGCTTTGCCTTAGAAAATTGCCAAAGATCAGAGAACCATCTACGAATGTTGTGCATAGCAACAGGCTGACATAAGCAACACACAGTATTTTAAACAGAAAAAGTGTATTAACTTGGCAGAATTTCGGTTAAGGGCATTTTACTATATGGGAGACAGGATTTTAAAACTCAGCTTCCACCTGTCCTTTGAGACACTGGCGTTGTCTTCCATATGTTACTGCACGATTCTGACCAGCACATTCGCAGCTTCTTGGTGAAAAGAGCCCAATACTGTGGGGCCATCGGCATCTGCAGCGGTTCTCTACCTGGGCCGGAGCCACCAGAAGCAAAGTGATTTCCCAGTGGCCTCTGGTAACACCACGACAGACGGAACATGTGTTGGGTGTTTGCACTTGCAGTACCCAGACACGCTCTCTTCCGTGTACGCATGCAACCAAAACTACTTGCCGAGCACCAAGTGTGTGCTAGGCACACACAGTGCAAGGTGCTGGAGACACAAATAGGTTTGTGTTCTTCTGTGGCAAAATACAGAAAGTCGGAACTTAACAAGCAGCGTGATCTCTTGTGAAATCATTTTCAGACTCAAATTTGTATCCTGTAGTCACCCAGGTGAGAATGTTGAGTGCAGTTGGTACATTGATACGTTTCCCCATGGGTCATTCAAATTGAGTGTAAAATGGGCTTAAACTTTTATGGAATTCTATTGTCTTGAAAACCTAATGCCAACATACAAGTGTGTACTAACCTTATGATACTACAGATTTTAAAGAAAATCCTACCAAAGTTTGAAATTTATTCAAGTGTAATTTCATATATTCAAGTATTAGTGTTCAAAGACACCAGCTTACTCAGTGGTCAGCACATTGAAACTTCCATCTCCGTGGACCCTTCAGAGCCATACGTCTTGACACCATTCTCTGTAGCAACTCGGTATGGTTAGTGGGCCTAACATTAGGTCCATCAGTACAGTTAGTTGCCAAATCACTGTGAGAACTTCAGCAATTCAACAAGCTTCTCAGTTCTACTTTCTTTTCTGTCAAGTAGGATGTTCAGATTGCCAACTATCAAGTAGAACCTTGACAGAATACTCCAGCGTTCCTGGTAGCTAAATAAGCTCTGTGTTCAGTCCCCGTGTCCTCCAGATACAGAGGACAGCACATATCTTTGACATCGGTATAAGACCCAGTGTGATCAAAAATGGTTTTGTTTTCTACTTATTTTACAGTTAGATTGAATCTCAGATTTGGATGGTTGAGAATCCAATCATCCTAGAGAGATTTGGTCTTTTCCTTTTTTTCCTTTTTTTTTTTTTTTCACTCTCACATAAACAGTAGACATTTGGAACTCATGTTTTCCTTATGTTGCAGTGGCCTGACTTTGCCATTGTTAAACTGACAAATAAGAAATTTCCATGTTAGTGTTTCTCAACATTATTTTTGGTGATTTCACACAAGGCAGTAAATGTGAAAGTTGGTGTTTCTCAGAGTGTGGTCCTAGCTCACCTGTGGGAATCACAGTGCAGGTGTCTGCACCCACCTCACATTTACTAAGCCGGAATCCCTGGGGGAGGATGTAGGCATTTTTGTAACGATTTTTCACAGAAGCACCCTGATGATTCTGAAATTCCAGGTGCTTCAGCGTCACTGCTGTGGGGTTTGGCAGAGTTCGTTCCTAAGGTTCCTCGCAAGCCCTTATTTCTGGTTTAGACCTGGTTTGACCCTCGGCAGGGTGTTTGAGAGAACAGCGAGTTCCCCAGAATGGACCTCACCCACTTGCCGAAGTGTTCTGGTGTTAAGTACTGAGTCTGCTAGTAACTGTCCTATTTCTGTAGTTACCTGTCGTGCTAAGTATTGAACAGTCACAGACTGTCCCATGCGGTACGTTTCCTCTTCTCAGCCTGATGGGGGCCGGCACCTATGTGGTGTGTGTATCAGGGAGATAATTAGGATACATATTGAAGTACTCAGTATTTAACATGGAAGGAAAATGGACAGGATAATTTTGTGTTTCAAATATATAGCTACACACCGTTACATAAATCTGTTTGAAAACAAAAATTCACTTTGGAAATTGTGGACGTAGGTAAGACTTTCTTCAATGTTTCTTCTCTTTACGCTTTGTGCAAATCCAGGAATGGAGATATGCCCACTTAAAGCTGAGAAATACTACCTGACCCGAGACTCTCTGAAAACCTTAGGTTTCCTCATTGCAACTTTACTGCTGTCGTTTCACCAGGGCCACAGGTGCCCTTCGTTTTCACTCAGGTTATTTTTAGAACCTATGCCATTAGGAAGTCCTCTGAAGGTCCTTTGCTTTCAGGGACTACATTCCTGAATCTGGAGGGATAAATCAGCTTTTTGATTCAAGGGGGAGGACACGTACTATGTGCCTGGGGTTGCTGGGGACACTGTATGTACAGTCTCATTTCCTCCTTATGACAGCCATGCAGGTGTCACCCCCACTTTGCAGAGCAGGGCAGAGTTGGAGAGATGAAGACTCTTACCTGAGATCAGAAGTTAGATGAGGATTCGAACCATTTCTGTCTGGCTCCAAAGCATATGTTTTTCTCTACATCAGAGCTGAGAGGGTGGCAGCAGTGTTCTCTGCTTCCAGATGGCACAGGGGAAGTCCCCAGAGAAGAGTGACTTACACAAGATCACAAACCGAGTTCAAGATCAGCGCAGCTCCACGTCTCTTCCAATGTCTTTTCCTAATCCCTCCCTTGTCTGCATGTTTCTCGCGTTTACAAAAATCTATATAGTCAGACTCGCAACTAGGAATGTGGCAGGACAGGCCCCGGTAGTGGTGCCTCTCAAAGAACAGCGCGCGGCAGGTGTGTTGTGCGGGAGCCGTTGTTGTTGAAGTACACGCGCAGGACTAGTGTCAAGGCAGCGAGCCACCCAGCGGCCTTGGCAGAGGTCTTGAGCCTCTGAGCAGAGCTGGCTGCTTATTGAGCACGTGGAAAGTCCCCGGTGACAGCCAGGGTGCCGCGGACCGAGTGCTGGAGGCCTGGCTGCGGGGCCCTCTTCTTTTCCTCCCAACATTTTATTGCAGAAATGTCCCAATACATGGAGAAGTTGAAAGGACAGCGCGTTTAGCCCCCGCGTGCCCATTACCCAGCTTCAGCACCTTTCCGCTTCCTGCCGTTCATCTGTCTCACGCACGTGCTTGTTTCCCCTGGAGTTTTAAAAAGTCATTTCCATATATGTCATTCCACAGGGCCTTCGGGAGAGAGAAAATAGTTGAGCCCTCTGGCCAAGGGTCACAGAGCCTTTAAAGTGATTTTGTAAGCTATCATTTGTGGCGTACCCACCGCACACTAAATGCTCTGCTGAGTCCTGGGATGCCTGCGAATGGCCGTGACGTAGGTCCTGTTAGTTCAGGTAACTTGCCCAACACTCAGGAAGTGACGGGCCAGGATCCAAGCCCAGGCTCTTGATCTCCCTCTGCCTCCTGTCCGGAGCTTTGCTTCTTGTCATAACCTCGAAGAGTTCTCTTTTATGAGTACACGTATGTCACTGTCATGTTTACCAAAGCGTAGTGGCTAGAGGTGTCAGTGTGCTGATGGTGCTAACAGCAGGGCCAGGCAGTGTCCCGTGTGTCACTGCTACAGGGAGGCTGTGACGGGGGTGGAGCGGGGTGACAGAGGGAAGGGGAAATGAGAAGAACAAGGATGCAGTGACACATGGTGGCACTTGTGAATGGCCCCGCCCCTGTGTTCTTGCTGCACTTGTGCAATGTCCCCCGTTGAAGTTGCTAGTATTTTACCTGAGGAGAAATAAATCCAACATGGGGAAAGGAGCGTGTGGTGGGGTTCTTTGTTTATTTTTCACGTGGGCCCTTAGTTAAGTCTTTCCAGACAGTAGCCGGTGGCAGTAGCAACGATCTTCGGTGCCGTGCATTGGGACCAGAGCCACAGGTTGCCTGGGGTCCGTGTCGCGCCTCTGTCCCTTCTTCTCTCTTGGTCGGGCAGCTGTCCAGTGTCTCCTAATGCCCCTGCCCATCTCATTACGTCACTGGGCTGTGGTGCCTTTGTCTCCCGCCAACGCTCCGCACAGCTGCTCAGTGTGCCCTGTTCTTCCTGTGTGACATGCAGCTGGGCCCACGGCTCTTTGCTTGTTCCCAGGCCGTCTCTGGGTAGGTCCATGAGTCTTTTTTCTTTTTTAATCATCTTTTCCCTATTTCTCTTCTGTTCTCCTTCCCACATGTCTTCTTTTACTCTCTCCTCTCAACTTAAAATAGAGTTGAGTGAGAGAGGCCAGCTGTAATTATAGAGAAGGGACACAGCTGAGTTAGACTCCATAGTTCGCAGACCTCTCTGGTGGTAGCGTTGTACCTGTGAGGGTCATATATGTCACTTGATTTGGGTCCAGATGCTTTTTCATGAGACCCAGGGGGTAGTGGGGCTGATTTGGGGACTAGTTGGTGACAGAAAAAAGATCCATGACCAACAAATTAAACCAGGCTTCTCATCCTGGTTGTGCCACTTATGTGGCCTTCGGCAGTTCTCATATTACTCTGTGTTTCTGTGAAATGACTAGCTTTTAAAGTCTCTTTCAGCTTAGACATGATAGGAGTGTGAGATTTGGGGTAGCTGAGCCCTCATCGCTGAGCTCATTGTAACTTGATTGGAGAAGAGATGGGGTGAAGTCTTTGCCCCCTTTCCTGAATTACAAGGATAGCTTCGATTCCCAGCCCTGAGGTACAGTGAAGATGGAGGGCCAAAGTGGCCTTGTGCGTTCCCGTCTAGCCCCAGGAGTCCTGCTTACAGTGTCTCTTCTAGCTTCCTTTGTGTGTCTTTCTTTAAGCAGAGAAAGGGGGTGAGGTTGAAGGTTGGAAGTGGGATAAAAGATCGTCTCAGAGTCCTGTCCCACCTTAGGGCTGGGCCTGAGACCAGAGGCAGGGTCCCCAGGCTGCTGGTGAGAGGGGTCTCTGAGTTCCGGTGCCATGTCAGTAGCTCCGCGGAGGCTGTTCCACAGTAACACCGGGTTCCCTTCCTGTTTGTTCTCCAGTACCTCAACATGCTAAGAACGTGTGAGGGCTACAATGAAATCCTCTTCCCCCACTGTGCCTGCGACTCCAGGAGGAAGGGGCACGTCATCACAGCCATCAGCATCACGCACTTTAAACTGCACGCCTGCACTGAAGACGGACAGCTGGAGGTGAGGACGGGCGGGCTGGGGCTGGGCCCCCCACGGGGTCCTGGGGTTCTCACTCATGTGCTGTGTTTTGGTTCCCACTGGGGTGCGGTGCTGGACTGAAGTGCGACTGTTCTGACTGGGGTGGACCTGGCACTGCATCCACACTCATCCTCACCGCCCTCACGCGGCCCCTTATGCTGTCAATGACGTGGACGTCGCCACTCGTTTCTCTCCTGCGCCTGGTTCAGAACCATCTCTCCTGAGCCCCCAGCACTCTCACTCGTCCTTTCTTGCTTTCGGTTGTTCAGAACCAGGTCATAGCGTTTGAATGGGACGAGATGCAGCGATGGGATACAGATGAGGAAGGAATGGCCTTCTGCTTTGAATATGCCCGAGGAGAGAAGAAACCACGATGGGTTAAAATCTTCACACCATATGTGAGTGCTAGACGGAGAAGCGTGCTTGGGGAAAGCAGATTGGCGTCAAGTTCTTCTTAAACTAAATAAATGCCTGAGAGGAGGGAGCTGCAGAGGCAGCGAGGTCTTGAGATCTGAACCTGGCTGCAGTCGGGGCCCAGGTCTTCCTGTCTTTCCTTGGGGCCGGACTAGGATGGCAGCGTCCCAGCCCGCTTGACGCACAGTCACCACTAGACGGAGCCAGAGTGTCATAGATGAGCCGTGGTGGTGGTGATGGGGGTGGGGGCGGTGTCTCTGGGCAGAGCAGGTTAGGAAGGTTGGGTGACAGAGGGCAGGAGCTCAGTGGTTTGGCCCTGTGGTGCCTGGTCTTGAGAAGTCACTGAGCGTTGCTAGGTTTTGTTTTGTTTTGTTTTGTTTTTTCAGTTCAATTACATGCATGAATGCTTCGAGAGGGTGTTCTGTGAGCTCAAGTGGAGAAAAGAGGTAATTCTAAACAACCTTGAGTTGACTGTTGCACCTTTGTTTGTTTACAATGTCCAGGCCTCTGGCCAAATCCCTGGGACCCTCACCTCCGTCTCTGTCTCTCTGGGACCGCTCACCCCGTAGGAGTCAGGACACTGCTGGGGGTGCTGGGTGGACTGGACAAAGCCCTGCCCCGTCCCGTCTGCATGTGGCCATCGGCTGTATGCTCAGCCCTCTCGTGACTTCGTGGACCCTCCATTGCCTGTTTTTACCAAGTCACCCTCCAATCTGTTCCTGACCCAGCAGGGCAGCTGTCACAACAGTCTGTACAGGCTAATGAGGAACATGTATGTGTGGGAAGGGGTTTGCTCCTGCTTTGCTATCTCTATATGCCGGTGCTGGAGCAGAATCTGGGAGATTCTGAGTAATTAGCTACTTATGGTCAAAGAAAATGTTTCCGAGGTTTAGCAGGTAAAGGCAGGAATGTGGAAGTAGATATTCTTGGTACAGTAGGGAGAGGCTGGGCTTCGGACACAAGGGCTAGATTCTCTCCCGGCTTTTCTTCCTCTGATTTCGTACAGACCAGCCTCCCTGGAGCTCAGTTTTCTCATCTTTTCATATATGTGTAAAACAGGAAGGCTGAGCCAGATAATTAATCTCTAAGGTCCCTTCTGGCTCTAAAAGGCTGCGATTCTAGGTGGGAGGTTCTATCAGGGAAGGTCCAGTTAGAGCGAGTCATTGGGTCCTACACCGTCCGTTTCTGTTTGAGGGCTGGTCTCAGGCGCGGGAGACGTGGACACCGGGGCTTGCCAATAACTCTTCTCTTCTTTTCCTTCCAGAACATTTTCCAGATGGCGAGGTCACAGCAGAGGGACATGGCCACCTAGCCTTTCCTTCTCCCCTTCCCTTCTCTTCACCTTCATCCTCTTACCCCTTTCGTCTCCCATGCCAGACAGAGTAACCATTAACACAAAAGAGAAAAAGGAAAAAAGTCATTATATTCAGAAGCCCTAAACTAAATATTATTAATAATCCCTCTGAATTTCGTGTCTCTGGAATTGAGCTGGTAGAAAACAACAGGTTGGTCAGCACGAGGAGTCACTGAGTTAAGACAGGAAAAGAGATAAGCCCAACCAAGTCGCCAAAGGTCTCTGCGTCCTTTCACCCGGGCCTCACACCAACAGACTCTCCTTCCTTGTACTATATTTTTAAAACTGGAACTATGAACTCCATCCATTTGCACTGTTCAGACATATATATATATGTATGTAAAAATTATATATACACAAATTAGCTGCACGTATATACATATATATATTTCTTTTTAAATTTCATATTGATGGCAGTACCTTTTTTAGCTTGTGTTTTTACACACCTTTCACTAGAATTCATGACTTCTCTCTTGCTCTCTTTATTTTGAAACAAACTTTAAAAAGGAAAAAAAAAATATTTTACAGGGAAAATACCTCTCCTCGTGAAGGACTCGAAAAGTTTACAACCTGCTTGGGTTTTTTTGCCCCTTTTTTGTATTGAGTGAAGATTCTGGCTCATGGGTTACCACAGAGTCTGAGGAGCAAGGAGCATAGTTTCTTTATCTTCCAAGAGGCTGTTGGGGAGGAGAAAGAGGCGTGTTTCTGAAGGGCTGCAAGGCCACGGGCTGCAGGCGAGTCTGAAGCCGTGGTGCGGCCTCCTGATTCCGAGACAGTTTCCGGGTCATCTCTCTCCCAGTCGTGGCTTTCTAGCCGCGTTCCACATCTTCCTGCTTCTCCAGGGCCTGGATGCCTTCCCTCAGCCAGCCTGGAATGTGGGGAGGATGGGCCCAGGAGGTCGATGCCACAGGAACCGGAAACACTTCATGGTCGTCATTTCCTATGTCCCTGCCTTTTCTGATGCAGGGACAGTACTGGGGACCAGAGATTGGTCAAGCTGATACATTTAGGCACAGATTGGACATAGAGGGGAAGGGCAGGCAGAGATGCCATGTGCCTAAGGTTTTCCCCACGCAGTTCCTGACCGCTCGCCACCCATAACCGTTACACCCTCCGTGACTTCCTGAAACAGCTCTGTGGAGGCACCTGCCCGTATCCCCAAGGCTTGGTTGGCTCAGGGTCTGCGCTAGCCCAGCCGTAGCCCCTCTGGTCCAGCTAGGACCCAGGGAGGAGCAGGAGCGATATAGTTGATTTGGGCTGGATCTCAGCTTTCAGCGAGAAGGACACTGAAGGGAAGACTGTCTGGTGAGAGCCCCTCGTCTGACTTGCAGTCAGACCTTTGGAGACCGGAGCCCAGGCTCTGGGGCCGGGCTGGCGTTCTCAGCCTCCTTTTCTTTTTCCTTCTCTACCTTCTAAACAAAAACTTCAATAGGGTGGCATCTCGTGCTTTATCTGACTGGGAGGCAACCGCAGTTGGTTTTAGTCAGCTCCACGGAGCGGTGCTGGGTGGGTAGTTGGAAGTCTCTTTTCTTTGTAACTTGTTTTTGCAGGTCATCATGAGGCCACTTTTCTTTGTCTCATTCTGTCACCCTGGCAGCCGTTGGCCCCAGGGGAGTGTAGGATGATATAGGGTGTGCTGTCTTCTCTCCCCTTCTGCAAACCCAGGTGGAGTCACGTGCAAAGTGTCAGAATGCTGAATGTTTCCAGTTGCAGAGAATGAGCCCTGATTTGAAGGCTTTTACACAGGATTAACTTCCTTTGGCCTAAATGAATTTAATAATGAGCCACAGGACCCTGGCAAGAAGATATGTTGATTTCCCACTCCAAGCTGCTAAAGAGGCTTTTGCCACCACCTTTGAGTGGGGTAGGGGTGAACAGTGCAGGCCACGCGACAGCCCGGATGTTGCCCTCCGGATCTGAGACCTCGTGGCGAGGCCCTTAGAGTGGAGGTCCTTCGAGAGGATCCCTTTCTGCTGTAGAATTCACGGTGCTTTGGAGATTGGGTGAATCTGTAGGAACAGCCCCTCCTTTAGGCTGGACCACTGACAAAGCCCCCAGCTGCAGAAGGAGGGGGCGTGGGGAGGCCTGGAGGCCCGTGGGCCTCCGCGTGGCTGGAGCTGAGGGTCAGGCTGCTGGCAAGGAGCGGTGCCCTGTGACACCCCCCGCCCCCCCGGCCCGCACCTCCTGCCCTGCTCCTTCCTGTCTTGGTCCTGGCTTCTGCCCAGGGAGGCTTCTGTTACAATTTGTCTCTGGGAAACGGAAGGGCTCCCCTACCCCCAGCTTTGCCCCAACAGAGCCTGCAGGGTCTTCCTGGTCTCTGTCGTGTCCCCCCCCCCCCACACTCAGTTTCTGTCCTCTGGGAAACGCTCCGAGTTTTTTATGGATCAGGAGAAAATGCAGGTCCCTGCAGAACGTTTCCGTCGGGCCATGCTTAGGGTCTCTGCTCTTTCTAGTTTTATCCTGCTCTCCGGCTTTCTCCTCGCCTGGCTCCGCACAGGTGTGTGCCCAGGGCAGCGCCTCCCTGGACAGAGCTCTCAGGGAGGACTTAGATGAGGGCTCAGCAGCCCCGTGCCTGGCCAGATGGTTCCATCCTTTAGTCACCCAGTCGCTCTGGGTCACTCCTGGAGCTCCAAATCCAGTGCTTGGAGCCGCCATACTGGGCACTGGCAGGAGGTGACACATCTCTCATCTCAGAATTTGCCAACTGATGGCCAGGTTCTGAGGACACACTTTTCCTTAAAGGGGACGGCATCCTGGTTGGTCTGCAGTCTCTAGACCTGGCGGGACCGCTGCGACCTCCCTCTCGCCGTCCATCGTGCTCTGGCTGAACCAACTCAGCAGCAGAAACAATTTGGTCTGTGGGACTCCAGCACGCCGCCTGGTTCCTTCACTAGATTCGTGTCACAGTAGCGTCCATTTGAGGGGTACTTACTCAGAGACCATGGAGGCAGTGGCTGGCCTCGGCGCCCCAGCTCTCCCTCGTCTGAACCTGAGCACGTCGTGCGGGCCTGGCTCACACTCACACTACGACATCAGCTCTGTCCAAGCGATAATCTCAGGAGTGTGGGAAGCCCAGGGCTCGGGGGTCGGCATTGAGGGGGGAGGGCTACGGGAACGCACTTGGCCAACGGCGGACCTTGGACTCCAGTTTTATATCCTGCCCCCTTTTTAAGCCAGTGAGCTGGGCTTCAGTTTTCCCCAGGCCATGCACACTTTTAATTTATTTGAGAGAAACTCTAATTGTATTTTCACTGCAGTATCTTGTATTTTTTATTTGTGATTTAAGAAATGTGAAGAGAAAATGCGCAGACACATAACGGCTAACAGTGTTTCCTTCATTCCTTGTTCTAGAGCTCACCACTCTAAACTTGTTTGGCAACGTCACTTAGTGTAATTAATTGTAACATATTCTTTTAAATAAATTGATTTATTGATGAAACTATTCTTTGGTTTCCTAGACTACAAGTCCTTCGGGTTGTGTGGGAAGAAGTGAAGGGGACCTTGGGGATTTGAGTTAGAAGGTCGGCCTGCACATGGGAAGAACACCTGACCGGTTCTCCCAGGTTAGGGAGGGAGGAAGGGTGGGAAGGAGAAGGTGGGAGGCCCTGTCTAACCTTCTGTGCCCAGTGGCTCCTCTGAATCTTCTTCTCAGATCTCAGACTCCATTGCGCCAGTCTGCACAAAACCCATGTTGGCCCACAGGACTCCCCTCCCTCAGCCTTACGCAGGCAGAGCCCGTCAGCGTCCTGAAGACAGAGCTTAGCACTGTCCCCCTGCCTCCGGTGACATGTATACATGTTGTCATTTTTCAAATGACTCGGGAGAGTTCTTTCTGGAATGTGACCTGAAAAGTGCATGTTACCCCTGATGGGTGCAGCACAGCCCTGGGCAGTCGGGTTGTTGTCCCCTCTGCCCACACCCTGGGAACAGTCGTCTGCCCTGCGTGGTCTTTGCCGTCACAGAGGAGCTGCAGGTGCTGTGGCCCGAGCACCTGCTCTTCAGAGAACTCTGCTTCGTTGGTTCCAGGCTAAATCTGTTCTGAGAAGCGCGGCGTCTGTGCTACGTCGACGTCTTGATCATGTTTCTGCACCTTCCTGTTGTATTTTACAACCCCGACCACGTGCTTGATTGAAGACCGTAGAGTGAGGACGAGTTTGACATTTGGTTTGGCAGTTCAGAGAGAGACGATGTTCTGGGTCTCACTCCCTGTCGAGAAATCGGAATCTGAGAAATATTACCATCCTAATGGGGGAAATTGTTTCGCTCTAACGAGGAAAGAATCTGGAAGTTAAAGGCAACAAATCTTGATTGTCGAGGGTGTTGTGTTAGATGCAGCAACAGATCCAAGCAAAGGAGAACGTTCTGCCAGCTGAGCACTGAGAGAACTGACCGTGAGACACAACAGTGGAAGCTTTAAGTGTCCCAAGGACTAGAAAAAGGGAGAAAGGCCCCTGGATGAAGGCAAGTAAGTAAGGAAATGGTCAGGAAGAAAGTGGTACTTCAGGTGAACTGTTAGGGTGAGCAGGTTTGCAACCAGGAGGCATTCAGGAAACTTCATTGAGCCGTTACGTGCTGGACATTAGTCACTGGGAATGGCGGGGGGGGGGGGCAATTTGTCCAGACGGATAGTCCTATTTGATTAGAACTTAGGGTATGTGTAGGGATTACACGGGAGAACCTTGAATCCAGGGTGAAGTGCTCTATGGAAAAAAAGGAGGAGGGGAGAGAACCAGAGAAGTTTTATTGTTTTTCCCAATCAGCTGTAGTTCAGAAACATTGACGTTTCAGAATCTGTCAGAAGGTCAGTGAGACACTGCTGTGATTCCTGACTGAGTGGAGGCAGTGACACCTGAAAGGAGGGAAATGGATATGAGAAACATTGTGGAAGCAAAAGATTTTGCGACGGAGTAACATTGAATTTATGTGAGAGGATGGAAAGGCTCCCAGGGTTTCATGTCTAGGTGCCTAGAAAGTAGAAATATTTAAGAGTTGAAACTTTGGGGGAGAAAACGTTTTAGCTTTTGACCTAGCAGGCCCATAGTATGATTCAGGACGGGTGAGGCAGCGTCCAGGCGTCCAGCTGTTACTTCTTAAGACTTACGTGCTGGGCACCTTCCAATGTCTTGGGCTCTGTTTAGAGTAATGGGGATACAGTGGTGGATGAGGCCATGTGGGTACCCAGTACCTGGCTGAACTCGCTGAAGACAGCTGGTCTCTATGGAGCATCGTTTGTAAGCGAGCAGAAGGGGAAACGCAGGCAGGACGAGGACACTGCCGGCGTCCAGGGTGACCTGGACAGTGCTGATCGCACTGCAGATGTTCTAGAGACACAACCAGTGGGCCTTCGCAGCTGGAGCGGGTATGAGGCGCGAGAGAAGGGCATCGTCAACAGTTGGCTCGAGCAGGTCCGTAGCGGTGCCACTTATGAGTGCGGAAGTCTGAGGGAAGAAACTGAGTTCAGGAGGAAAATGAGGTTAGAGACGTGTCACTGGGGGTCGTTTTCATTGAGCAGATGAGAGAATGCAACGTATTGGAGGGGGAACCCCATTTATGGGAGCTAGAGGAAGATGGCTGACCACTCAGGGAGATCGACTGGACAGGGGGGCCTGAGAGTGAGACTCTTCTAAGAACCAGGAGCTTGGGCCAGGGCTTCTCAAGTTCTTGAATGCGGAGAAGGGGGAGGCTTGGCCACGAGTGGGGATTCTTCAGTCACAGGTACGAGAAACAAGGCTGTGCAAGGCTTTGACATTGTAGGAGAATTACAAGACAAAGGAAACCCTCATCAGAGAGGCTGAGGCGCTCAGGCTAGGAGCAGGGTCCAACCTGAGGGAAATGGGACACCTTGCATGACATTTATACATCTCAAAGCTCTAAAAATACAGACAGGATGGGAGTGCATGGAAGGCATTACCCAGGCCTTTCCCCTACCATATTCTCATGTCTAACTGTAAGGCTTCTCCCAACCCCTGCTGTGCCCGCCCGCTCGTGTGCCCTCCCCTCCTCTCTCTCTGCGCCATCAACATGTGAGCTGCCACTTGATTTTCTTAGAAGAAACTGCGTCTGAGTTTCCTCCTGCTTGGTCTGAAGTAAGGGCATCACTGTCATCACTTCCTGTTTCTTCCGTCCCATTTGATCACTGAGGCCTCTCCTGCGCCAAGATGTTAGTGGATCTCAGCAGCGGACAGCACTGCCCCACCTTCTTACCCGTCCCAATATTTTTGAAGCCAATATGAAGCCAGAAAAATCGGCGTTTGTACAAGAAACAAGCTAGGAACTTGCTTTTCTGTCTCAGGTGGCCTCCTATGTTTTCCTGTCAAAGGACCTGGAGAATCCCTGCCCCGAGGTGGTTTTGTTTCCTCCAAAATACCCCTCTGTGGCTCTTTCATCCCCAGCATTCAACCTTAATTACCACCTGCTTCTCTGGAGAAAATGTGGCTGCAGCCTTGCAGGGAAGGGGGACAGCAGTGAGCAGTGACAGACAATAAATGTAGTTCTCAGGGTTTGTGTGAGGGGCGGCCTGAGATCTGGCAGGAAGCCAGGAAGGAGGAGACGTCCTGCTCCACTACCTCCCAGCCCCCACTTCCAAGGAGAACCCCCACCTCCCTGGGAGATGCCCTTTGGTCTAAAACCCACCTTCCACCTTTCTGTTCTGACCCAGAAACTAGCGAAGCCTCGGTGAGACAGCTCAAGAAAACTCATAACGTTACAACCAACTCCTGTTGTCTTCCTTACAGACGCCGCCTCCCATCTCTGACCCTCCCTCCCCCCGACCACCCCCGCCCAACACCTGTCTCTGTTTAACTGAGGTTCCAGGTGCAGGGTACTTGCTAGGCCTCCCAACTGGGTTCCCTTCCTTCCATGTGAGGCCCTGTTCCTGATCTCTACCGAGCCAAGAGACTTTTCTCCCTGAAACTGTCCACAGAGATGTTACTGGAGGACTTCACAGGCTGCTTCTCTTTGTAACTGTTCTAGTTTGGGGCACTTTAGAAGGCAGAAGTACGGGGTGGAGGTGGGGGTGGCCTGTGGGATTTCCTCGTCTCGCGCTCTCAAGAGAACCTCTCAGGCCTGAGACCAGATCGTGGCTGGAAGGTGAGCAAGTTCATGACAGGAACATAATGAAGGTGGGTAACAGGTACTTGCCTAGCAGCAAACAGCCCACGTGCTGTGACGTCAAAGGCTACTTCTGTGTGAGCCCTAAAGCAGCTCAGAGAAGGGGCTAGGAGCTGGAGGGACCTCAGGGCTCCTGCAGCCCGCCAGCCTGCTTCATGCTCCTTGGGGTCTTTGTCTTGGGTCAAAGGTCACCTAGCTGGTCCTGTGAGCCTAGAGCATCATGGGTTGGGAGTCTGACAAAGTGGGTTCAACTCCTGCAGCCATCCCTTAGTAGGTTTGAGTAAGTTATTCATAATTAACCTCCAAAATCTCCATTTCCCTGTCTGTCAAATTCTGTCCTGTCTGGCAGGGTTGGTGGGAGGTTAAGTGAGGAAATGCACGTTAAGGGCCTAGAAAAGCATCACATAGAGAAATGCTTCATAACGGTGCAGGTAGTTAGATCCCAGTGTCTCCACGGGCCGGGCTCTGGGGCAGCTCACCCACATGAACGAGGAGGGGAGTGGGGGTCTGGAATATGAGGCTACAAGTCCTCAGCCTTCAGAGGGACACCGCTGGTAGGAGGGGCCTGCTGACTTGACCTCTCCCCTCTGTGCCCAGTTCTGCAGAACATTCCAGAATTAAGCCCCACAGAAGGACAGAAGAAAAGGGTCATGGAGCCACGATCAAGGTGTAAACCTGCTCAGAGGTGAGGGCTGGCCCTTCCTGACAGTCTTCTCTCCCAAACCTCCCTCTTCACCTCCCCCGCCACACCACACCTCCCGTGGGCACAAACCCTACCCTCCACCTTCCAAGACTCTCATTTGATGCTTTTAAACTTTTTTCTTTATTTAGACAGAAAAGACGGACTCTTTAAAAGTAAAATGCAATAAATAAATAAATTAAGCATAGAGCACTGTCTGAAACGGACTCCCCAGTCTCCCCTTACCACTCCCGCCCCCACCCATTTCTTTTCCCTAAAACCTCTTCCTAAAGAAAATGATCAGGTAATAAAGCCCTTTATCCCTCCCCACACCCTTCCGCCCAAATACCCAATTACCCCCCAAAAGCAAAGGGAGAAATCAAGAGAAAAAAATCCAAGGGAAACATTGTCTAAACTCCCAGAAAGAGAGATGGCAGCGTCCGGGCCGGGCCGGGCTGGATAACGCACGGCTGGTAGTGGTATTTACACGGAGGGGACCAGCAGAGACTGTAAACATTTTTAGGGGTTCGGGGGAGGTCTTTTCCTCATGGAAGGAAGAGGGTCTCTGTGGCTGACTGGTGGAAGGCAGCCCTCAGGGCTCCCCCACACCCTCCTTGGAGGGGGCCCTTGGGGGAGGCAGTGAGTTTTAGGGCTGGGAGCCCAGGATTCAGGACATCCTACCTCTAGCTGAGGGTGGCAGGGAGCGTGAGAACCAGCTTCTGAGAAACCCCTAAAGCGGGGATGAGGCTGGGACGAGAGTGGGTGGGGAGTGTGTGGGAGCCCCGCTGCCCTCAGGGAGCCGCAGGGGAGACCAGGCCGCTGGTGGGGGAGGCAAGTGCGAAAGCTGGGCACAGAAGGCAGACACCCCGGAGCCTTCCGGCCTGTTCCTTGCTCCCTCACAAAGGCCAAAAGGGCACCTGGGAGGAGACAGGCCCTTTGGGAGAGGCGGGCGGTAGGAGTGGGCTGGTGTCCTGTGCCCCCAGGGCCATGAAGCAGCTTTTGCCCCAGAGCCCAATCAAGGCCCAGGGCAGATGTGCAGAGAGGGCTGGGGCCAGTCGTGGGGAGAGGGGTGAGGTGCCCCTTCCTGTGGTGTCTCCAGACCTGTGAAGGAAGGAAACATGGGTGAAGCTGTGGGCAAATCCCAGGTCCCAGGCTCCGAGGACAGAGGCGGCTAGGGTGGCTGAGAAGGGCAGGTCGTCCGAAAGGCCTCAGTCCGCACGGACCCATCCGGCCCCCCAGCCATTCGACAAGGGTCAGGGATGGAGGAGACAGGAGGGAGGGGGCGGATGACACAAGAAGCCAAAGAGATCAGGAAGGAAATAGTTAAAACAGCCCGTGAGGAAAAGGAAGGCTGGAAGATACAGAGAAAGGGACTAGGGAGAGAGGTGAAGAAATGAGACCACAGACAGGCAGGCAGAGAGAAGTCAGAGAACGGAGACGGTGCGTGTCTGGACAGACACCTAGGGAAAGCGAGGGGACGTCGGCAAAAGGGAGGGCAGAGCAGGCCAGGGGAGAGGCCAGGGCTGGGCTTGGGCCTGGGGCCTCTGGGGGAGACCCTGGTGGGGGGTGCTCATTCCTTTTTGGAAAGGAACGAAGGAAGCCATAGAGAAACGCACAGAACACAGACCACAGTCACCAACCACTGTTAACCAAGCACATCCCGCGAGCTGCCCCCGGCCCTGACCCTGGGCTGGGGGGCGCTTCCCTCCACGGCCCCCTCCCCAAATAACAAACAATTGGCTCCAAAGACAACACGCTCGTTCCATGCGACTTACAGGGGCCCGGAGCAGGGTCCGGGGATGGGGGCTTCGGCCGACAATGGACACGGGCCCTGGGCTGGGGGGCCCCCAGGGTGGGGGGAGTTAAGCAGCCAGGATTGGGGGGAAAGGGGGAGAAACAGAAAACGTGGGTATTGTTCTTGGGTTGTATTTTGGGGGGGGTTGGTCCAAAGGAGATTAAAGAACATAAAAGGACCCAAAGCTCATGGCTCTGGGCCGTGCGGTTGGGGGGCGGTGGGCAGGGGGGTGGAGGGCACCTGTTCTGTGGGGTTCACAGGCAGGCCAGCATTTCAGCCTCCTCTGCCTGCACCAAAGCTGCTCCTGGGAGGCCCGAGGCTGGGACGCCCCCAGTTTGTTCTGTACACTCTCTACTGTCCCAGGGGTCCACTGCCATGTAAGAAAGTCACCTGGAGTCCAGGGCACCGAGGACCTGATGTCCCCATGTCTTAGAACAGATATTCCAGGAGCCAGTGATTCTGGGACCCTCCAGCCCCCTTAATCCTCAAACCCTATTCCCTTAATTCCACTCCAACCCAACTGAAAACCAGAAAGAGAGAGACACACAGACACATGGACGCTGACCAGACAGACGAGACCAAATACTGGGGAAGATCTGGGGAGTGGACACAGATATGTACATACCCCTCACTTGGCTCTGTGGGGTCAGAGGGTGTGTGTGTGTGTGCGTGAGCGTGCGTGTGTGCACGTGTGTGTGTGAGTGGGGTGTGTGAGACTTGGATGGCACAGCTGAGGGAGTGGACCCTGTGGGGTGGGGAGGCCTCCCTGGGGGGGAGGGGAGCAGGCCAAGCGAGGGCCCTGGCTGCAGGGTGTGGGGCTGGAGAGCTCACAGGACAGAGCAGGACCCACCTGGGCACCCTCAGTAGGGCCGGTTGGCATCCTTCGGCCGCTTCAGCTGGACTTTGAGGCGTTTCATGCCAATCTGGAAACCGTTCATGGCCTGGATGGCGGCCTGGGCACTGGCTGGATTGTCGAAACTCACAAAGCCTGAGGTGAGAGTGCATAAGGCCAGCCCGCCTCACCTCACTCTCCTGTGTTCCTTGGTTCCCACCCCACCCTACTGCTTCCAGGTTCCCCAAATGCCGGGAAAGCTGCCCAGCACACAGCAGGCCCTCAGCCAGCAGTCCTTGATGGATGGGTGGTGTGAGTGAGCCCAGCCCACCACTCACATGCTGGGCCCCTCTTCCCTGGGTTCTCTGAGGGGCAGCCCTTCCGTCACCCTGGATCACTCTGAACCTTGGTTGAAAACAGCACCTACAGACCTTAAACGACTTCTGAAGCAGGGGGGACAAAATTGTTCCCTTTCTGCCCTGAAGGAGACTTGCAGACAAAAATGTGAAGGCAACTGAACCCGACTCCCTAAGCCTTCCTTTTGGGGACTAAACCTTCCCTTCCCGAGCCTCTTGCAGACCTCATGGAGCACGGATCCGATCAGGTCTCGTAGAGAAAAGAAAATGAAGCTGCGTTTTTTTAGAGGGAGAGGTGGGCCTGGGCAGCAGCTGGTGTGGGACATTGAATGCGTACAAAATGTTTTTTTTGGACTGTTGGACAATTTGGGTTCCAAATGACGGGCCCATGGCAACCGTAAGTGCCTTCCAATGTGTCAGACTGTTCTCATTTGGAGTTTGGCAAAAACGTGCCATATTTTATCTTTTAGGTCATCGTATTCTTACCAAAACACTTGCTCTGATTGGTGGCCCGGTCAACAAAGACTTTGGCTGAGATGACGTGGCCAAAGGGGACAAACATCTGCAGGATCTCGGAGTCAGTGAACTCCTGGGGCAGGTGGTAAATGAAGATGTTGCAGCCGTCAGGGCCTGGATGGCAACAGGGACAGAAGGCACAGCTCGGTGACTGGGGGACAGACGCAAGGAGCCGGGCTCCCTGGGAAAGCAGGGCCTGGGGGAACCCTCGAATCACGGATGGCTCCCAACATGTGGACGGGGCGCCAGCCACCCGGCCCCACTCGCTTTCTTCCCCACCCACGGGGCTAGAGCTGGGCTTGGTGTGGCTGCGTGCACGTCCCCGCCAGACAAGGGCACCCCTGAGCCTGAAGGGCCGCACCTTCCCGCTGCTGCTGCTGCTGCTGCTGCTGCTGGGGGGGTGGCGGGGGCTGCTGGGCCACCAGGGCGGGGGGCTGCGGGAACGCAGGTGCAACCAGGCTGTAGGCTGCCGGGTAGGCTGCTGGGGTGGGGAGACAGAGAGCTAGCGGGGCTCCCAGACACCCCCGCTTGGCCCTCCCCGCCAGCCCTGCCCCTGACCCAGGCAATGGGGGTGGGAGGGCTGAGAGGTGTCTGAGCCACTCCAGACCCAGCTCTGAGCCTCCTTCCCTCCTGCAGGCTGGGGTCCTCACCTGTGTAGTGCTGCATCCCTGCGTAGGCCTGCTGCAGGGGGTCCACGGGGGCTGCGGGGCTCTGGGCTGGGGAGAGCAGAGGCCGGGCAGGTGGGATGAGCCTCACGTGAGCATGAGTGTGAAAGGAGTGGGTGGACATGCACACAGCAGTGGGAAGAAGGGAGAGCCGGCATTAGCAAGACTGGAGTCTGACTGGCTGTGCAACCCTGGACAAGTGCCTTTGCCTCTCTGTGCCTCAGCTTCCCTGGCTAGGATCAGGAAAGAACATCCCTGCCCAGGACGACAGAGCAGGAGAAAGGCCTTATAACCAACCCAAGCCTGGAGAAGGGTCATGTGTCATGGCTGCCGGCGATGGGAGTGGTGGCTGGGGACAGGGGTGGGCAGCAGAGACCCCCACCTGGGTAGGGGTGAACCCCGTTGGGATACAGAGCATCAGGGGCAGGCTGCCCGGCGGGCTGGGTGGGCACCGGGCTGTAACCGTTGACACCCAGGGCAGCAGGGATTGCCGAGACAGGCGTGGCAGCGATGGCAGGAGGGGTGCTGGTTCCTGGGGAGGAGAAAGCAGACAGAAGCCCACACACAAATACAGACAACCACTCAGCAGGTGTGCGCGCAGATGGGAGGACTCCAGCTGCTCTCTGACCCCTGAGCCTGCCTCCCCAGCCCGCAGTGTGGTAGCCCCCTGACCTGCCCCATGTCCACCAGCACAGCCCTGCCTGGGCCTCACCTGAGGATGGGGTGATGGGAGTGGCTATGAGGCCGTTGGCGTTGATGGCGGCCATGTGCTGCATCTGCACGGCAGCCATGGTGGCCATGGGGCTGAGGTAGGCACTGTGAGCCGCCAGCACGGCCGCCTGCTGCTGCATCAGCTGGGGGCAGGGGGAGAGGACAGTGGGGACCAGCCCCCTGCGCCCTGCCCGGCTCCCCGCCCCACCCTGGGCCTTGGCGCCAAAGGCCAGGAGGACACGGTGGCCCGGCCAGCAGGGGGCAGTGCTCACGGCCTGAGTGTAGGCGCCGTAGGCTCCGAACTGGAGGGCGATGGGGCTGAACATGCCCAACTGGGAGGCCACCTGCTGCATGCGGCGGAGACCTCGCTCCTTCTCCGTGTCAGCGAACTTCACCACCAGGCTGGACGAGGCACCCTGCGCACGGGCCCCACCCGCGGTCAGAGCGACAGAGGTGGGTGTCTCCCCCCAGAGCGCGCGGGACCGGGCTCAGGCCACCACTCGTGCGCGGCCTGGCCTCTTTGGGAGCGCGGGGCCATCTTGCCTCTGTCAAACGGGGAGATTTTAATCCCACCCTCACCCGTGCCAGGCTGTGCAAGAGACTAGGAAAAGCTGAGGAATGTGAAGGCAAGTGCTTGGAAAGGGAAGGGCCCACCAGCAGGCACAGGGCACCCCTGGCCTCACCGTGAGGACTCAAGAGCCCGAAATCGTCCCCAGGATGGGGATGCCACAGAGAAGCTCTAATCTCCGGCTGGTCTTGCCTTGCGGCTGCCCCACACCCTCCCCATGACTCCCGCCCCCACACCCCGGTCCTCACTCTCAGGGGGTGCAGCCTCCCATGTTAATACCAGCTTGCAACAACCAAAGGAGAACATTTGCGAGGACTGTTGTAGAGCCTAGAATCTGGAAGGCAGTTGTCTGTCCCCAGCGGCCAGGCCCTGCTAAGCACTCCCCAGCCCTGCTGGGGGACCTCCGCAGCCAGCTAGCTCCAGTTTAGAGGTTTGCTCCGCTGGGGAGCCCCCCGTGGGTGCAGTCAGTTGACCTGCCCATGGGCCGAGGGCATGTGGGGCCTCCGGGCAAGTGTCCTGATGCCCAGCCAGTGGGGGGGCGGGTATGGAAGGTGGGAGAAGAGGTAGGAGATGACGGAGAGGGCTGAGGGGTGGGGGAGGCAGGAGAGAAGGGTGAGGCCATTTGGACAGAAGGCGAGGGTCACGCGTGGGGGTAAGAGGTAGGGAGATGCTATTTGACATGTGAAAGTGTCCCTAAGAGGTTCAGTTCTTCTGCCTGGAAAGTCTTTCCGAATCAATTCAAAGACCCTGGCCGCAATGGACTGGCCCCTCTGAGCCAGGGCCTGGCAGTGGGCCAGGCGGGGCGGGGCTGGCGAGGCGGAAGGAAGGCGGGGACAGGGGCTCACCGGCAGCGTCCGGCTGCTGTGAAGGGTGTTGATGGCCGCCTGGGCCTCCGCGTGGGTCTGGAACTTCACGAAGGCGCAGCCTAGAGTGTTCAAAAGGGAAAGGGAAAGGGTGAGCGCTCACCCTCCAGGCCCCCCCAGTCGTTGTGCCCCCCCCCCAGGACCCAGTGGGGCAGGGACAGGGGGCTACCTTTGCTGGTGCCATCAGGCCCCCGCAGCACAGTGCACTCGTCTATGGTCCCAAAGGGCTCGAACATCTTCCGGACGTCCTCATCTGTCTGCTGCTTCCCTAGCATCCCCACAAAGAGCTTCCGGTCTTCTGGGGGACAGGGCACCAGAGAAAGGCCATGGTCAAGGCCTTCTGGCAGCTTTCCAGCTCTGTCCCAGCTTGGGACAGGCGGGAAGCCCTCCCTCCACCTTCTGCTCTTCCCTGGAGCTCCAGTCAATCCCCTCGCCCTGGGGACCCGGGGCTCTAGGGTGTGAACGGGGTGATGGTTGAGGGGTGGGTACAGTTGCATAGAGAGCTCATCCCAGTTCTGAAGGACTTGCGTGCCACTCCGGGCCTCAGTCCTGCCGTCTCTGTGATGGGCTGGCACATGTCCCCTCTGGCCACGCTGACTCCTATGCCCACCTGGACTGGGAACCCGTCAGAATTCTGACTTTCTTCCTCAAGAAAGGCAGCCTACCCCCCAGCTACTCCAAGCCCGGGGCCTGCGGGCTGAGGGAGAGGGACTGGGTCCAAAGGCACAGAACCTACCTCCTCGGCTCTCGCTGTCGGCTGGCTTGACCTGGATCGGCCTGTTCATCTAAAGGAGAGAAGAGAAGGCAACTGCTGGGGACCTCCTCTGAACAGCCAGGAGCCCTCCCCAGGCCAGGAGGCCAGAGGGAGCGAGCCCCAGGCCCGGGAGGTTCCCCAGCCCCCCAGTCGCTGATGGGAAGGCAACCCTGGGGCCTGGTCTTGTGCAGGATTAGACCGGAGGGGATTAGAGGCCGGAAGGAAGGGCAGGATGTAGAGGACGATGCTCGATGCTCGTGGGGCACGGTGCCAGGCTCAGGTGGGGCCCCAGACGACTGGGCCAGGGACAGCTACTGCTGCCCTTAGGGGGAGAATGAGGCTGCCCACAGGCCCCAGGTCCTGACAGAGCCCAGCCAAGGGGCTGTTCAACAAGAGCTGTCCCTGTCCTACACCGCAGGCGCCACAGAGGCCACCCATCAGGAAGCCCCAAGGAAGACTCTAGACTGAGGGAGACCCCACAGATGCCCCGACTTCCTTCTGACCCCTAGAGGTGTGTCTGCCTCTCTTTCTGCCCCCGACACCCCTTGACCCTAGGGGGAAGGCACTCGGGCAGCACAAAGGGAGCAGATGCCCAGTCTCCGTGGCAACGGGAGAATGCATGCGCGCCATGGCAACCGCCCACTCAGCCTGATTTATCCGTCCCCGTCGCCCTGGCGACCGTGGTGACGTCATCACTTTTGCTGCTCCACACACCCGAGAAGGAGTGGGGGGGTGGGTGGGAACAGGGTATGGGGGGGTGGAGGATTTGGTGGGGGGCAGGGAGGTGGGGGAGGGGCCCAGGAGAGCCTCCTGATTCTGGAGGTAGGGTGCTGAGCAGGCCTTGCAGGGGCCATGCTGTCCCTTCTCCTGCCTTCCTCCCCAGGATCAAACCCTTGGTGTCTCACATCCAAGACAGCTCTCAAAGGGTTGCTGTCCCGTGCTGGCGAGCCTCCCTGTCCTCCAGAGCTCTCCCCTCTCCCCTGCTCCTGCAGTGTCTCCCTTTGTTTAGCCTCCAGTGGAAATGCAGACACCCCAGTTCCTCTCCCCATGCTCTCGCCTGTCTTCCAGCCAGAGGACTTGGGAATGACTCCTGCAGGTTGATTTCCTTAACCAGAAGGGGAGCCTCTTAGGAACTGGAGAAGGAAGGGAGGGACTCAGTATTTCCTGTCTGAAAATATTTTGCTGCTGAAGACTTTGACCCCTGGGGACACAACTGGTCACCCCACTCATCTGATGGCAGGGCAATCCTAGTTCCAGTGACAAAAATAAATAAATTCACAGAAGAAACCATTCATCTACATTCTGAGGGTGGGGCTAAAGTTACCCTCAGGCAAAGCATTGGACATCCAGGATTGGCCCTGCCACTCACTAGCTGAGTGACCTTGGAAAAGTCATTTCTCTCCTCTGGGCCTCAGCTTCCTTATCTGTGAAATGGCTGGATCAGGCCACTTGAGCCAGGTCCCCTCAGCTCTCGTATTCTAGCAGGGAGAGCTGTGTGTCATCACCCAGCACAGAGAAGGGCAGAACTGATGGTTGCCCCGCCCCCTCTCACATTAGACCCTCCTCCCTAGCTGGTGTCACACTGTGCCAGTCAGTCTGGCTGGACTCTGCTGGCTAGTGACTCCCAACCCCAGTCAAATCTAGCCCCACCTCAGCCAATACTCCTCCGCTGCCCACCCCCCCATCTCTGGATGTGAGAGCAGCTGGTGGGGGAACCAGTCACACAAATCCTCTGGCCAAGCTCCCCCAGCTTTATCCACCACCAATCTGGGATTATCCCATCTGAGGTCCAATCTCCTCCGGAGTGGGTGTGTGTGGGGAGGAGTGTATGAAGGGGTGGGGGGCGGGGTGCTCAGGCTCTGGTCTTTCACCCTCCTTTCCTGTGCTCTGACCCAAGCAATCAGGGAATATCCCCGCAGACACCTTAGCAGACACACATGGGGGGGGGAGAGAGAGAGAGAGAGAGAGAGAGAGAACGAATCAGAACCAGGGGCCCAGTGGCAGTGTCGGGGGAATTCTCATGCTTGCCACTGACCCCTTCCCAGCAGGCCCCTGGGGACTTGCTGTTCTAGTTGGGGTGGGGAACCTGGGCCTCAGAGAGAAAGGATGCCATCCTTCCCTGCACAGACTCCCAGGCACAAAAATAGCACATTAATAAATACCCACAGCTGATAAGGATTCGTACAAAGACACACACAAATGTACAGACCACACTGATGGAAGGTTCCCCCACACTCCCTCCCAGACAGCCTCCCTCGGGGGCCCCCCGTGCCCCATTGCCAGCCTTCTCCTCTTGGCCTGGCACTTCCTGTGGGAAGCTCAGTCTTTGTTAGCTTGGCTGGGACACACCTGCCCCCTCCCCTGAGTCCAGCTGGGCCCTGTTTACCTGGCAACCCAGCCCCAGGTGCCTCTCTTCCCTAGCTACCACCTGCTAAGTGATAAGGCCTCCTGAGGACCTCCCAAAGAAGAAGGCGCTTTTTGTACTCCAGCCAAGTGACACTGAGACCCCCAATCAACATGGTCACTTGGAAGGCCCTCGTCCTCCTCACCAATAGCGAAGACCCCACTTCCAACAAGAGCTCATCTAATCCTCCTGAGGGCACAGGCCTGATGCCCTGCCACTCTTGGCTCCAGACCTGTGCCCAGTGTCCCAGGCCACACACAGGCCCTCCCCATGGGGCCAGCAGAAGCTGACAGGGCCCGTGTCCCCAGAGTGGGGTTTTGGCCCAAGTAGAGGGGGAAGGACAGGCCAGGGAGAGGGAGTCTCTCTCACCACCACCTCCCGGAGGTCACACCCTGGTGGCAGGAAGAATCCAGGGACCTGTGGCAGAGCCACTCCTGGGTACTCTTAGTGGAGAGAAGAGGAAATGGGGCGCAGGCCCAGCCCCCTTTCTTTCTCTCTGCAGCCTGCAGCGTCACCTTAATATGATGGCACTTCCAGATTCTGGGGTGACAAAGAGGGGGAGAAAGGAGAGAGAACTAAATGACCCCGTTAAAAAGGAACCCACAGTAGGAGGGCCTGGGCATTAGATGGCAGGAAGGACTTCCCGACACAATTGTGCAAGAGCTGGCACACTGTGTACACACACACTCAACTGCCTGAGGGGAAACAATGCTGCCAGGGTGGCAGGTGGCAGAGAGGAGACCTGGGGACACAAAGGGTCAGGCAGAGCTTGGTCGCAGACATCTGCTCCCTACAATGCCCTAGCTTCCAGCATGGGACCCCCATTGGAGGACAGAACCCCCCATTTCCTACTAGAGGCGCTGTCAGGTCCTTCTGCATTCTGTCCTCTGGGGCAAGAGCCAAAGTGGAGAACTCGGCGTCTCCTGGGAGCTCAGGGACAGGGCCCGGTGATCATTAACCCAGGTGTGCTTCTCCCTCACCTCCCAGCCTGGGCCTCATTTCCTCTGGAAGGGAGGCAGTGCCTTGCCACACCCAGGACAGAGCCCTGTCTGAGCTGTGCAGGCAGCTGGAGGGGGACAGACCCAGGGCTGATGCCCCCAGCTGGCACAGATGGCCCTGGGGCTCCTGCCCACCCCCAGGCGCCAGCCTCCCTTCCTCTCACTACCTTCTCTCTCACCCTCTGGTGTCTGCAGGGGCTCAGAGATGGGGAGTCGCCAGAAACAGACAGAGAAAAAGCAATGGAGTGAAAACTTGATTTGCCAGGGGCCTCCAGAGAGAAAAAGGGAAAGGAAAGAAAGTTGCGAAGTGACTGGTTGGAACCAGGCTTCCCCGGATGTGCGTGCCCACACCCACACACCTGGCTGTCGGGTGCCCCCACGCACACGTGCTCATGCACACGTGCTCCTGGGATCCCACACCTGCTCACACACATGCACGGACCTTCACTGTGAGCAATGACTGTCCTGGGCTGCCTTGCCCAGGGGTCAGAGAGTGGGTGACAGCCGTCGATTTGCTTTCCTAGTGGTACTCAAGGGTTGGGGGCCTCAGAGAGGGTGGGTCACAGACACGCGGGGGGGTTGGAAGTTGGGAGTGGTTGAAGCAGTTCTAATTTTCCTCGATCCCCCACCTTCTTTCCCCTCCGTTTAATCTGTGTCCCTCCCAGGAAGCAATGGAGAATCAGCTTCACTCTCTATTTCCCACATGGGGGGTGGAGTAGAGGCTGGGACAGCTGTGTCCCCAGCACCCAGACAGTCTTAGCCAATGTTTGCTGAAGGGATGGACGCAGTGATCTCTCAGGAAGTGCTTCCTGCAGTTCACTGTGCTGGAGACTCCAGAAGCAGAGAGCAAAAGCGAATGGCACATCTTTCCCCCCAAGGTTGAGTAATGGGAAGGGAGCAGGCAGGGGACTGAATTCTTTCTGCCTGCTCCTGCCAGCCCAGGCCTGGGGCAATCTGCTGGCTGAGAGGAACAGACAAAGAGCTCTGGCCTTGCAGGAGCGAGGCCACCCTTGGTGGGTCGAGCCTGGCCCTCCACACCGCCGTCCCCTGCCCATGCTTGCCCCTAGGGCTTTCTCCCAGCCCAGGCCCACCCAGCCCTGCTTCACCCTGATGCCCTGTGGCCCTGTTCCCGTAGCTTTTCCTGGGAGACGAGGTGAGCCTGTCCAGGCTCAGAAGCCAGGACATAGATGCCAGGGCAGCAGGCCCCAGCGGCCTATCTCAGGCAGCAGGCACCCCTCCCCCAGCTCACAGCCAGACTTCCTCCCCAGAGCCACAAAAGACAGCCTGGATGCCTCCTGCTCACCGTGCCCCACACTTGGTGTCCAAAGTCTTCTCCGCTCGCCTCCCAATCAACTAGGTTCTCCCTCTAAGTGTCGCCCCATGGGCAGGTTGGGAAGTGGGGAAGGGGCTGCATCTGTGCCTCGCAAAGGTTACATTTACTCCACTAATCGCTTCTCTCCAGGTAAGAAGAGATGCACGCATCTACAGCAAGAAAGAGGAGTGCTAGAAGGAGAGAGGGACAGCCTGGGGAGGAGAGGAGGTGGAAGATACACTCCGTGTCTTGGGAAGGCGGTGAGCCCCCTGCCCCTGCGAAGGCCTTTCTCAGCCCCCTGGCCCTGGAAAGGCCGGGACTCACCCCTGGAAGCGTCTTCTGTTCGTGCAGGGCGCTCTGGGCCTTCAGGGCTGAATCGCGGGCACAGTATGTCAGGAAGGCACATCCTGAGGAGGGCAGGGGCGGAGAGACCCGGTGTGGGGTGAGTCCCTGGTGTTCCTAAAAGGCTCCCCCCCAGGAGATGGAGGCCTGGGAACCTCGTCCAGTCTTGCCACCTTCTGCCTGCTGGGGTGGGGAGGTGTCAGAGAGGGGACAGACGTTCCGCCCAGGGATCTCCGGGCTGATGGACCTGGGGCCAGACCCAGAGTCCGGGAGGTTTAAATGGTGGTGGGGATGGGAGAGGGGGAGCACGGGGGCTGTTGGGAGATGGGGCTTCGTGTGGGGGGAGGACAGGGGCATGTGATGGCCAGACAAGTGCGTGGAGTGTGCTATTTCTCTCTTCCTCAGCTGATCTCCTTTCCTCTTCCTCTTTCGCCTCCACCTCCCTCCATCTTGGTCATCATCACCCTTCTCCTCGCCCATTTTCCCTATTTCCTCATCTCCAACGTCCTGGGAGGCAGGTGGAATAGAGAAGGAAAGGGAAGAGCAGGAGCCGGAAGTCCCTGGCGGGTGGCGGGGAGGCAGTGTGGCCCTCTGACCCCAGTGCCTGGAGCTCCCCCAGTCCCGCCTGGGCCCAGCCGGCTCAGCCACACTGCCCTTGGACAGGTCTGGGGCACGGCCTCCCCTGGCCTGCAGCCCTCATCACTTTCCAGTCCCCCACACTTCCCAGATCTTCACCAACCTCAGCCCTTCCTACCCTGCTGCCCAGGTCCCTCTCCTTAGTCCGGGGGCTGCCCTGCCCAGTCCACGTCCACTCTTTCCAGGTCAAGCGCCTGACCCTGTGTCCCGACCTCCATCCCAACAGTGTCTGAGACTCTACGACTCTGTCCTGCGCACACACACACCCCTGCCCAGCCCTCTGGTTCCTCCATCCTCCCTCCAGTTCACCCACGACAACATCCCCTCATCTCTGGGATCCACGTCTCTGCAGCCCCTTGACAACTCTTGCTCCCAAAAGGCCCTCCTCGGTCCTCCCTCCGGGTCCCCTGGTCACCCTGGCTGAGTTCCCTTCTAGCTCCCCCAGCCACACTCCCCAGCCCAGAAACTCTTGCTTCCGGCCGCTCCACCCCTCCAGCCTGGCCTGCCCCCTCCTCCCAGCCGCCTGCCCTCCTCCCAGCCCGGCCGTCCCGCCCGCTCCCCCCCAGCCCGGCCGTCCCGCCCGCTCCCCGAGCCCCTCCAGCCCGGCCCGACCCCTCACCCTTGTGCAGCCCGGTGTACTTGTCCTTGATGACTGTCAGCTCGAAGATCCGACCAAACTGTTCGAAGATGGGCTTCAGGTCCTTTTCCTCCAGATGCCTTGGGATCTGCCCCACAAACAGCTTGATGGCATCCGGCTCCTTCATTGGGGCGGCCCAGGAGGAGGGGCCGAGGGGAGTAGGGAGAGGCCCGAAGGCCAGGGGGAGCTGCCCAGCAAGGAGGCAAGTGGTGGGGGCCGGGGCCCAGCGGGGGCCGCTTTCCCTTGGGCCCCCAACCACAGGCTGAGCAGAGGAGCAGCTCTCCACACAAAGGAGGCCAGGGGGTTGAGGGCTAGGGGTCAGGGGTCTAGGCAGACACTGTCATGCCACCAGGTGGCATAGCCCAAACAAACGATCTCCTCCCAGAGATTTGGCAAATAGCCCAGGATGGGGGTCAGCGTGGCCAAGACCTGGAGGGTAGGGTGGTAGCAGGCGCTGGGAACTGGGAGATGAGATGAGAGCTGGAGGCGGGGGAAAGGGCCTGAGGACGGCGACAGGGATGGAGGCTGAGGGGCAAGGGGCCTGCTATGGTTGCCAGCACGGGGTGGGGGGACTCCTGATGTGGGGCAGGTGGAGCTCTCCTTGGCTTCCCTGAGAGGACACCTCCCCTGTGGCTGATGCTTCTGCTGGGTCCGAAGATCCCTGATGCCAGATGCTCGATCTCTGATGGCGGCAGGGTTCCGGGGGTCCCTTCTGCCCTGCCGCCCCCCTTCAGGTCCTCCCCTCAGCCCCCCTCCCACCCCCACCCCGGTCCCCGGGCCTGGGCGGCTGCTGGCTGCTCCCGCTGCTGGGGCTGCCTGCTTTCCCGGTCACCTGGGTCCCGGAGCTCTGCTCTCCGGCCGCGCTCTCCTCAACAAAAACCTCCCCCCTCCACACCCCCCTCCCCACTCCCACCTCCTTTCCCCTGACATCAGTGATGTCAGTCTCAGGGGTGGAATACAAATTCCCTACCCTGGAGAGGGACGCACAATTTAGACACGAGCCACGCCCTCTTTCTATCTCTTTCCTCCCTGACTGCCTTCCCGCCCCCAGAAGAGCAGCTGGTCCTGTTGATAATAACCCTTCCCCCATCTTACTCCCCAGTCACGAGTTGGGCAAGGCTCTAAGATGGAGAATTTATAGAGGAGCCCTAAGGTGGGGTCCATTGTTCCGGGGGCTGGAGCTGTCCCTGGTGCTGGAAGAGAAGACCCAGGAGAGGGGAGCAGGGGGGAGGAGGAGAGGGGAGCCGGCATCTGGGGAGACCGAGAGTGGGGAGCCAAGGAAAGAAACCAGGGAAAGAAAATGGCATAGGAACAGTTGGGCAGGTTGGGGTGGGGGTGGGGGTGGAGGGAGGTGTAACTAGGGAGGGAAGCAGGTTGCAGAGCCTGGGAGGAAAGGGCAGAGGGACCCAGAGAAGAAAGATGGAAAGGGGAGAGCAGGGTGAGATGAATGCAGAGAGAGAAATGTGTATTTTCCAGAAAAGGAACCAAGAAAAACTGTATCTTGTTGGCATTTGCAGACGCCCCCTTCTCTCCCTCTGGGGGGTTTGTGTGTATAAGTGCGTGGGCAGGGCAGCGGTGGTGACGGCGGCGCGGGAGCTCTCACTTGTAAGCTCCTTGAAGACCAGCACACGGTTTAATTCAGCATTTTACTTCACAGTTGTCTTGCACAGTGTCTGGCTCATACGTAGTAGGTGCTTAACCGATATTTTTCGAATAAACAATTGATGCAAAGAACCTCTGACAAGAGTAGATTCTCGATTCCAAAGCTGTCAAGCCCCCTTTTAGGGCAGAGGAAACCCGATTACTCCTCCCTTTGCTCCCCCCCACCTCAGGTTCCTTGAGTGGGACTCTGATTGAGTCAGGTATCAAAGAGCGGTAGGGAAGCATATTTGGGGGCCATTACTCCCTTAAACACCTATGCTTCTATGGATGACGGGTTTGCTCCATAATCTCAGGGAAACTTGGCCCTTCCATGTGCTGGGCCCACCCCAGGTCTCCCTCAGCGAGTGGAGTGTCTGCTGACATCAAAGCTGCTGGGTGGGGCAGCCCTTGCCTGCCATCAGGTGCTCACCGCCGGGGGCTTGAAGATCTGTGGAACACTTCACTCCTGTCCTCCCCTTCTTCACCCCAGAATGGGGCTGATGCCTCTCCACCATGGTGCTGGGGTCTCTGAAACAGGTCCCAACTGAACTCCAGCAGCCCCCTCCCCAGCTGTCATGACAGACAGGCTTCTCTTCTGGAAAGGAAGCCATAGCAGTGGTCAGCCTTTAGATGGCATTTAACGGTGTCCCAGGCGTTGTTCCCATTGCTTGATATTTACTAATGTGTTTAAACCTCAGCACCCCCCTATGACATAGGTTCTATCATTATCTCCATATAAAGGTGGAAACCAAGTCACAGAGATGCAGTGACTTGCCTAAGGTCATGCAGCTAGAAAGAGGTCTAGCTGAGAGCGGAGCTAGGCAGCCTGGCTCCTGCGGTCACGTGTTTAACTCCCACATCAAACCCTCCTGGTGGGAATGGGGAAGTGGTAAAGCCTGGCCTTTCTCCTTCCTGTGTCTTCACGGGAGCCCTGGCTGAGAGGTGTCCTTCTTTCTGATGTCTGTTTTTCTACTGCTTGGTTCACTACGACTTCCATCCTTCCTTAGCGTGGATGTCTGTGAAGCCACATTCTGGCAGGTATGTTTGCGTGTGTGTGTAGACGTGATTATACTTCATCGTACAGACACCCAGGTCCTTCCAGGAGGGCCCCTAAGATGAGTGGTGGGGGGAGACGGTAGAGGACCCAGTGATGGGTGATCAGAGCATGTGATGGCCGTGCTAGGGGATCAAGGGTGCAAGCACATCTGGAAAGTAACTTCCCGCTCACCTCCCCACCCCCACTGCTCCTTCCCTTGCCTCTAATTTGATCTTGGTATTTATGGAGATGCTAAACAGAGCATGCCCTCTGAGGATGGAGCCTAGGAAGACCCCACGGCCCTGTTGATCTCATTACTCTGTGTCTTGTCAGCAGATCTGCTGCCCTGCTGCTCATTTAGGCTTGGGGCTAATCATATTAATTGTAATATTAAACATTCACAAAAATGAATTATAATGAACTCCCCTCCCAGTCAGCTGCAGGCAGCATGATGCCTCCAATCCTTCTCCTAGTTTGTGGTCCCCAGCTGGATGGTTTCAGCCTGAGAGGAGAGGCAGGGTTTGGGGGAGAAGAGGTGTAGGCACTTCTCTGTTTTCCTTCAGACCTTCAGGGAGGGGAGCCCTGTGAGGTAAAGACTGGGGGAGAGGTCCCCTAGAGGCTCGTTCTGGGGAATTGCTGGCCAGGAGGAAATGAGGATTCAAAGCCCTGGTTCCTCCAAGATACTTTCCCTGCCCACCGTTCCCAAGCTCATGCTCTTTCTTGTTCGTCTGCACGCTTGCTAAGCTGCCCTACATAAAAAGATTATGGACTTTATAAAGGGGGAGCTCACTCCTGGTTTTGGATTGTTAGGAAATGAGAAGTGCTGACTAATTGGGATATTTGTCAGAAAGGGCAAAATGTAGTGGTGGCATGTGTGGGCAGAGTGGCTAGTCACCAAACACCTGGTGGCCTCACTAACCGAAAACAGAGTAAGAAGACATCAGTACAGCATCTATGAAAGGGCAAAGAATTGATCATATAACCTTTCTTCCCTCCAGTGGCTTCTACCTGAAACGGAGAAGGAAGACAGGCCAACACAAGATGCAGGACTGAAGAGTGAGCTTCTTTCAAGAAAATGGAAGTAGCCTCTCTCCCAGGAGTTTGGGATTTGGGCCATGGGACGTGATCAGTCAAGAAAGGCTTGATTGATTCTCAAAGCACAAGAAGATGGTTGACCAGCAGCTAGGGGACGCTAGTTAATTATTTACGCATGGGGGTGAGGGGCTGGAGAGAATGGTGCACACACATCCAGGTGTATGTGTGGGCACCTAGATTTCCCAGTCCAGACTGGCACTGTTTAATATAATGTAAGCCATGTATAGAATTTAAAATTTTCTGGTGGCCACATTAGAAAAGTAAAAAAGGAGTAAGTGGAATTACTTTTAATAATATGTTTTACTTCACTGATGTAGCCAAAATATTATTCAATGTGTTTATATGATATAGCCAAAATATTCAACATGCCATCAATATAAAGATGAATGAGATAGTTTACATTATTTTTCAGTACTAAGTCTTCAAAATCCAGTTTGTATTTTACACTAACAGCACATCTGACACTCACAGGAACATTTCACGTGCTCAGTAGCCATCGGTGGCTCGTGGTAACCATCCTGGATGGTGCAGCTCTAGAGTTTCCACCACTGTCTTTGGGGGTTCAGGGGTGGGAAGAGACAGGTGTTGGCCGACAGGAGCTACCATCTCTGATTAACCCCTGCTCCTGCCTGAAAAGATCACTTCTCACAGATGGCAGCTTATCTTTCACTCTCTTCACTCTCTCTCCTAAAAAACAGAAAACCGACCAAAATGCTTCCCAACCTGGATGAAGTTCCCAGGAAGAGGCCTGGAGCCCACCACCTAATCTACCTCCTGTAGGTTTTTCCTGGCTTGGGAACTGTCAACACTTTCACTTCTTTTCCTCAGTCTTTGCTGAGAAGGATAGAGGCAGACCATCCAGAGATCCCTCCAAAGCCATGGCCTCATGCAAGGCTTGTTTCTCAGGCCCTTTCCTTGCTCCACGGGCAGTTGTTCACAAATCTGAAAACACAGTCTCCCTTTGGGGCTCTCTTCACTGCCTGGCAGAGGCCTCTGCTGGGTGCCATCCCTGGGGGTGTAGAAACTCAGCAGGTGGGAATTGACAGACAGGCTGCTGCCCTTTCCAGGCTGCTAGTTTCAGCTCTCTGGCTTTGTTTCACTTTCTCTTCTTAATTAGATACTGGAAGAACACATCTTGAAGACCGACTGCCTTTTCCCTCCCCTACTCAATTGGGAATGGGAGAAAGAATTTAGACTTTACCAAGACACGTTAATCTACACAAGAAAGTCAGTCCAAGAGGGGAAATTTCTGGCAGCATGACCCCCGGTTCCTTTCCAGCATCTTTAGTCTGAGAACAGTCCTTCCTTTGAAGACATCCGTTCACTCCATCCTATAGGGAGCTTGCATGTTGTTTTAAGAATCCAAGACTTCAAAGTCAAGAGTCTACAGGACAGAGGGAAGGGTTTGGCTTCCGGGCCGGCGGAAAGGGAAGAAGCCTGGATTCTCTTTCCCTACTAGGCTCCATCCAGGTTCTGCCCAACAGAGGGTCAGGAACCAGATTCTGGGAGACTGCCTTAGGAATCCCTTTTCCAGTTTTGCTCTAGAGCTAAGAAAAAACACTATTTGAGGTGGGGTGGGGTCAAGGAGAGGGGATCGTTCCCTATACACTCAGCCAGGAAATAAGTCTGGGGAAGGAGATCCTTGAGAGACCCTCCCGAGTTTACTCCTCCGCCTCAGAGCCGCCCCAGATTGCTTCCCTCTGCCCCCTCCCTGCTGCTGGAGAAGGCCGGGCTCGGGGGCGGGGCCCGGCTCGGGGGCGGGGCCGGGCTCGGGGGCGGGGCTGGGGGCGGGGCCCACCGTCGCGCGGCCCGTCGCCTTGACGACCGCAACAAGATGGCGACGCTGGAGGGCGGGCTGCTGGGTTCCGACCCCGGGGCGCTGAGCCCAGCGCAGCTGGAGCAGCTGCGCGACTTCAAGGTGGGTGCGCCTCGGTTCCCGCCTGTACCGAGTGCTGCCCGCCCCCCAGGATAAGGGCCCAGACGGGGTGGGGGGCCCCGGGAGACGCGAGCCTGTTCCAGATAAAGGGGCGGGGGGACTCTGGGGAGACCCCCGGCGGACCCCTGAACAGAGTCCCAACAGGCGCCTCAAAGTGCAGGACAACTAAGACGGGGTTCGGGACAGATAGAGGGGCCGAAGTCACTGCCAGATACGTTGCCTAAGATACAGACCAGAACTTCCCGACGATGGAGACCCGACCTTTGTTAAGGACGCTAAGCCTGAGCTGGGGGCAGCGTGAGATGTTTACCTGTTAGAAGACACGGGGCTTACGTTTGCAAACGTCCTGGGAAAAGACCCGGTGAATGCTTGGGGTGTTTCCCCCGCCTTGCACACCTGCGGGGTTTGAATCCTGAAATCTGCCTCCTCATGGAGCGTGACCCTTTGCTCTTACCCCCAGATTCAGACTCGGATTGCCAACGAGAAGTACCTAAGGACCCACAAAGAAGTGGATTTGCTCATAAGTGGTTTCTTCAGGTAGGTGGTATTCAGGACTGGCCTTGGACAACTAGTGGAACATGTGACCAAATCGTGTTGGGGGCACATGAGTGAGAGTGACTCCTTCTTTCAACACTCCCTACTGCTTCCTGTAGGGTCCGAAAGTTAGAAAATATCTCCCAAGGTTGAATTTTTTTCTCACTCTGGGATTTGTGGCACTGAGCGTTTTCTTGAATTACCTCTAAAGTCTCAAAACTATTAATATTCATTCACCGTAGCTGCAAGGATAACTATATACCTTATGACATTTGGGAGAAGGGATTGGGCCGTGAGAAACTCGACAGGCAGCCTTTGGGTATAGAACATTATTCTCCATCAGAGATGCTTAACAAGATCCCTAGAACTTTAAAAAAATTCAACTGTCTGGCTTTTCCCTACCTGAGAACATGGTAGAAAGACTCCAAGAGTTGGGAGCCACTCCCCGGCAGGTTTTGGGGAAAAGACCACTTTCCAGCATATACGTATCCCTGCACGTGTCCCACCCCCACGCTGCCTGCTCACCAATGCAGTAGGGTATTTGTTTGAACAGGAAAATCTAATGGGGATGATGGGCAAAGAACGAAGGGGGGAAAAATCTTGGAGCAGCAGGGGATGAAAATATTAGAACTGTCTCAAATGCTGTTTGCCTGTAGACCACAGGCAAGTTTTAAAAAACAACAGCTTCCATTCGCAGGCCCTGCCTTGGTTTCCTGCCTTAGCAGTTATCACACTGTATTGTAATTGCATTGTCAATCTTCTGTTTCTCTCCCTGGACCAAAACTCTAAGCTGGTGGAGCTGTGTTTGTGTCCCAGCGCCCACATAGTGATAGCATTTTGGTACACGTTGGCTGGTCCTCCCAGCGACTCCACAAAAGATAGCTTATTATCGCTTCCATTTTACATGGGAGAAAAGCTAAGGTCTGAGGGGTAACGTACGTTCCCCAAGTTGCTGAACCAGGACCCAAACGCCTGGTTTTTCCTCCACCTTGTGTTGTAAGCACATGGGAGCTGGAGAGCCAGGGCTGGAACTCTCCCTTCTCTCCTGAAAAGCGGGACAGAGAGATGTCGTTTTCCCCAGGCCCCTTTGTTTTTTTCTGAATTGCACTATTCTTTATATTTTAGCCATTTCTCCAAGTGGCAGCAGGTTCTCAAAGGGCAGGTGGGGAAAGAAAGGGAACACCGAAATCTGTCTGTGAAGGTTGGTTTTATTTGGGCCAGGGTTAAGTCTTGGGCAAAAGATAGCGTAGGGGGTCCTCTGTCAAAGTCAGCCCTGGCGATGGGGCTGTCACTTTTTGCACGTTTACTTCTAAAGGGAAGTAAAGGGTGACATCCTATCCTGGGAAGCTTGCAATCCACGAGTTAGGAATGATTCCAGCCGCGAGCTTGGAGATAGATGTTAAGAGCCTGAATCAAATCACCATTTGCCTCGTTCACAAAAGGATTAGAATCCTGGGGGGTGGTGAATGAAGAGGACCTTGTTTTAGTCGTCACATGTCAGGGGTGGCCCTGCTGCTTCTCTTCCAGGAACAGTTTCCAGGAGCTGGACGCCTGTGCCTGGCTGCCGCAGGGACAGCCATAGGCATCGACCCTGTCCTTTATCACCCCACCTCCCCAGGCCTGGTAGGCCAGCAGGCTTTTTCCTTTTGTTGTCCCTGAAGCTCCCCTACGTGAAATCCTCCTGGCCCCTGTTAGGCCTTTGTCTTTCCGGGGTGGAGGTGGGAGGGGGAGAGGACGTATTTGAAGTTTGAGGGTTTGCTCTGTGTATTTGGTGCTCTTGTCGTTTCCTTTGGGTCGCATCAGGATGAAGTCTGTACTGGATGCTTCAGATGGTCCTTGCAGTGACAAAGGAGAGGGGACAGGATCCGGGGCAGCATGCCCGCTCCCCTGTCGCATAGGTCTCTGCTCTGTCTTCCCTCCAAAGCACGGCATGCTCCGAGCTGTTTTTTGTTGGGAAACAAGCTCCCGCCTTGAGTTTTCCAATCCTGGAGATTCATGGCCATTCATCCACAGCTGCCCAGTCTGTATTCATATATATAGTGTACAGACCTCGTAATAATGGAAAGAGTTTGGGACCTGAAACATGGAAAGAGTGGGGACCTCACTTACTTTAGGCTCCCAGAGAGCTCCGGTGTTAGGCTGGAGATAGGATAGCAAAGGGTGAGGGTTTAGGAAGGCGTCATGAAGTGTTTGTAAATCCCCAGGCTGGTGAATGTTCCCCTGGACAGCACTGATCTTATGATTCCTTGGCTGGAAAACTCTTCAGTGGATCCACACTATTACTTGCTTTCTTCGCCGTTGTCTTTTTCTAAACATTCTACTGAAATACGAAGCACAGAAAAGTGGCATATTCTCAATGGGATAGACTTTCACAAGCTGAGCACACACGTGGCAGTAGCGTCCAGGTCAGGCACGAGACCCTGACTAGCCCCTCAGGCCCTCTGTGCCCCCTGCCAGTCACTTCCCCCCAAAAGGTAGCCAGTCTCCTGACTGCTAATAGCACAGACTGGTTTGGCCCTTTCGTGCTTCACACAAATGGAATTCTGCCATCTGTAGTCTATTGTGCCTTGTAGGTCCCCACTGTGTGACTGTGCCAGGCTTTACTGACACATTCCCACTGGCTTTTAACTGAGTATAAATGTCTCTCCCCGGCCTTCACGGCCCCCCCGCCAGAACAAATCCTCTTCCACTTCCCACTACTCCCTGCTCGTGCCTGACTCCGGCCAGACCGAACTTCTCTGATCATTCCACAACCATGTGGAGGGGCACCGATCACCCCCCCAGTGCCATTCTGGACCCTGGGGGGACAAAGGTGGGTATGACCCAGTTCGATGGGTTCACCATCTGTCAAACTGGGCTGTTTCATTTCCGGGTCTTTGCACTTGCTGCTTCCGGGGGTCTGGAATGCCCTTGTCCCTCAGCCCTTGCACTGAAATCCCTCTCAAGGGTCCTCGAAAGTGCCAGCTGCTCTCTGGAGATTTTTGGGGTCCCACTCAGTAACTTCTCTCCTCTGATCTCCCAGCGCACTAAGACCCCTCTTGGCCTTCTTCCTGGAGGTGCCTTTTGGACATTTGGGAACTTGCCCCTTGCCTTTTACTTGACTGTAATTTATTTGAGTGTAATTTTTTTGTCTTTAAAAAAATCAATCCCTCGTATCTAGTGCAGTTACTTATGCAGAATTTGTGCTCACTAATTCTCAAATTGGATTGGGGGAGGAGAAGGGAAGCTACATTCTGGACGCTTGCGAGGCGGGGGCTCCCTGGGCCGGCAAGGCCTTTTAGGCTGGTGGGGCTGGGCAGCCGTGTTCAAGAGGACATGTGTGGAGAGCAATGGCCTTGCAATCACAATGCCTGGGCCCATCTCCTTTATTTACTCGCGTTATGAACTCGGGCAAATGATTAACCTTTTGAAGGCCAGGTGTCTTCCGATGTAACATGGGAGACACAGTCACTGCTGTTTCCTGGGGTTGTTGTAAAGTGAGAGGACGTTTGTGAACATGCTTTGCAAACCATAAAAGTCTATACGCGGTGAGGCAGTTTCAACTCCTTGGTGGCACCGGGACTGCGGGTGCCCTCAGTGTCTGGCTGCTGGACTGGAGGGCCACCAGCCCTCTCACAGCCACCGTCTCAGCTTTGTTTTATCGTACCCCCCACCCAAGCCCCTGCCGTGGGAATTCCTGGTTACACTCACTCAGAAGACGGTAGGATTGCGTGTCTGTCTCACCGTGAGCTCCCGCCCCCAGGTCGAGGATGAGGCAGCGAGCTCTTTATCTTTGCTGCCCGCCCTGGGCTTGGTCTCTGTTTCGGTGAAAATGTTCCTTGAACAAATGACAGGCTTCCTGGGGCGGCCGCACAACTGCCCTGAAAGGCAGAGACCCTGCCCTAACGCCTGCTTCCTCTCCTGCCCTCGTCCCTTACTGTTTTCTAGAGAAATGTTTTTGCAAAGGCCAGACAACATCCGAGAATTTGCTGCAGGTGAGTGGGGCTGCGTCCCTGTGGGGTGTTTGCTAAGCAGCAGAAGGCGTATTAGTGTGGATGTGAACGCGGCAGGGCCAGGACTCTCCCCGCAGAGTCTGGGGCGCTTCTTCACCGGACGTCCCCCAGGGAGCTGTCTTCAGAAGACTCTTTCCTCCACTGTCATTTCCTCCACATGAGGACAGATAAGAAATGAGGCAGAATTTCCTCGTGGTGAGGGTTAAGAATTTTGAGATTCCCAAAGGAGCATACGTAGTGGCAGGAATTGCAAAGCGGCATCCTCAACCCTGGTGCTCACCAGAGTCACCTGGGAGCTTTTCAAAGGTACCGAGGCCCAGGCCTGGGACATGGAGGGGTGTGGAGGGGTGTGAGGGGGGTGTTATGGTGTTATGTAATTAGTCTGGGGTGGGGCCCAGCCTCTAAAGGCTCCCTCAGTGACTCTAATGGGCTCCGCTGCCTGGAGATGGCTCAAGGTCAATGGTATTTAGAGGGAAGGGGCTGGGCTGGCTGGTTTCCTGGGTCCTGTCAGCCCCGGGAGTCGGTTCCGTCCTCCCGTCGTTTCTGAGTCCAACTGCGTTTTGCTGCTACAGCAGATGCCGCTTCTGACGCACATTATGCCGGGTGTATAAAAACCTCTTCTGTCGTCATCCTGCGAGAGCCTGGCTCTCCTCTGAGAGGATATTCTCAGAGAGGACGTGCTTCTCAGAGAGAAGCTGGCAAACCGAGTTGAGACAAGAATAACACTTGGCATTTATTTGGGCCCCAAGATGGGCCAGGAGCAGAGAACCCACAGGGCTCCCTCAGCCCTCTGATGGCTCTCTGTGCGTCAGCAAGGGCCTGGCAGTGTGGGGGGAGAGGAGCCAGTCCTGGGAACACAGGAGCTGGCAGACTCAGAACTGCTGCGGCGACAGTGACCACAGGATTTGCTGTGACATCTCATATTACGCTGTGAAGCGTAAAGCCAGGCCACCGGCTAGCAGTCCAGTAAGGCCCAGCCGTCCTAACTTTTCACCACAGTAAGCTGTCTCCCTCCCAGTCTTTCCCCCTTGGTTTAGATGATTTCTTCTTTTTGATTCTTATCCCAGAGTATTTCACGGATCCGAGACTTCCCAACAAGATTCACAGGCAGCTAATTAAGGAGAAGAAAGAGGCTTAATTAGCAAAATCATGACGCCCAGCTGTTGAAAGAGACCAGCAAGAATCCAGCCTGGGGGTGGGTGCTAACCTCTCTTGCAGACAGAAGCTCCTTTACACTGGTGAGAGTGAGCGTTGGCTGGCCCGGGGTGTGAAGGAAAACACGCAGAGGAGCTGCAGAGAAGCGTCGTGCGAGCGTTCAGATTTTCCGACACTATTTTGGGGAATTAGGGACTGTGAAGAGAGACCCGGGGTCTGTCTAGCGTGTCCATGGCAGGAGGAGACATCTGTCTTTTTAATCTGGTGAAGTGGATGAGGAGAATGTAGGCGGGGGAGGTTCGGGGGTGGAGGGTGGCGGGGACATGGTGGTGGGGCCCACTGGTGTCCAGGCCTTGTTCCCAGGATGCAGAATTCCAGAGCGTTCCTGCAGGTGCCTTTTCCGTATGGCCCTGGTGATGGGGCGAGGGTCTTTCCCATTTTGTCTGGGAACCAGGCGGGGCCCTCACGGCCATCACACATTTCACAGGCAGGATGATGGCTGAAATAATTTTGAAGGTTGGGATTTTTTTTTTTTTTCTTTTAATGTGCGGTGGGAAAAAGCCACACTCCTGCTAATAGTGGAACCATTTCTGCAGCAGGACCACCTGGAAGGAAGAGGCCCTGTTGTCATCAGCGTGGCTTGCGAAGCTGCCTTGGGCAGTGTCTGCTCCTGCAAAGGCTTTTAAAGATAACTCATTAAAAACAGACCTTCCTGCTGTCTCTGCCTTGTTTCATTCAGACGGAGGACCTTTGTGGGAGGGTTGCTCTGTCCCGTTCTTTGACCTGGTGGGCAGGGCAGTGGGCCTGTTTCTCGTGGTGGCAGCCATGGGCCTGTCCCCTTGGTCAGCCAGCTGTTTCCACATGTGCCTCGATACAGTGTACTCTCCAGCCCCCCAGGCCACCCACTCCCAGAGCCAAAACGGGACAAAAGAACAGTGTGGAGACCCTGCAGACCACCACTGGTTGTGTGGTACCGGAACAGGAACCACCTTCAGTGGTGGCTTTTGTTTTCTCCTTATCTGACCTCCTGGATTGCTGTTCAGAGTGTGTAGTGGTGATTAACTTTTATTTCCATGGGAGCAATCATAAGAGGAAGTGGGCTGGAAGGACAGCGAGAGAGAATGAGCTAGACAGAGGCGAGCCATTCAGGGCCGCCAATCCCGTGAATCTAGACTTTATCAGATTTGCAGGGAACAGCCACCCGTCCATTTGGTTTTCAGCTAAGAGGAAGGGGAATGGACCGGTTGGCCTTAGGCAGTCCTTTCCAGGCCGGGAGGCATGGATGTTGTCTGTTTATGTCTTGTCTCTCTGGCCTCCACTGCATGAAGGACCTCTCACCTGTGTGTCACTTGTCAACATCACCATGGCAACAAGCACAGCCCAAAGCAGGGACTAAACTCCCCGGGTCTGTGCCTGCCTTGTTCTCAGCTGCCATCACCTGCGGTAGTGGAAAGGGCACCAAAACAGAGCGTTCAGGCAACTATTAAAGCTACACATAATAAGCGATGGAACAGGAAGCTGAGGAGTTATTTTAAGTGCTTTCAGAATCACTCGCCAGCAGCTATGGCTCTGACAGTGAGGTATCCCTGTTTAGACAGTCCTAATGAAGCCTTCAGCAAAAAACACATCTACTGAGGATGTCTGATGCGAAGTGTGATATTAGACACTCTTGGAACCTTTCCTGGAGAAGCGACCTGCTGCAGTGTGGGAGAGTGCAAAGTGTTTTTCGAGATGCTTGAGTGCGTGATCTAACTGTGAGAGCACCATGGCTCATGCTTGGGGGTGTGTGTGTGGGGGAGGGGGAGTGCTGGCAGATGTAAGCAATCCTTTTCATTTAAAATAGACTTCAAAGCCTTCCTGAGTCAAGAATGCATTTAACACGGTGACAGTGCCGCTACTTTGTGCGACACCGTGTGCCAAGTTTATCATCTGGGAGGTGGGCTGCTCTTCTCCCCAAACCTGAACCAAATCTGAAAATCAAACTTGTTCACAATTGAATGCCGACTCCTAGCACAGTGTCTGGAATACAGCAAGTGCGTGGACAGCGTTTGTGGAGAGAAGCAATACCTGCGTGATTCAGTGAGCACCCCCATTGTATCCATGGCTACAAAACAATGACATCCCTGGTGGAGATAGGTGCTGAGGTACAGGAGAAGGTAGAAGGAGCGCCAGGGCTGCCTGCGGGAGTAAGGGAGGCCTCCCGGAAACCGGCATGTGATGGGTAAGAAAGGATTTGCCCAGCAGGTGTGGGGCGAGGCGTGGGGCAGTCAGGGCTCTGAGTGGGGTGGCGGGGCGGACCCTCACAACCCCTTTCTTCCTTGCTAACAGAACGCCAGTTTTTGTTTTGTTTTGTTTTTCATTTCTGGAAGTTTAATTTGTAGCTTTATAAAAATCTGCCACGTTTCTGATTTATTTTTGAACATACGGATTACAGTTATAATAAGTGTTCTTTTGTTTTTTAGTTTCAAGTGTACAAAACAATGCAATAGTTAGACATTTCACCCCTCACAAAGTGATAACCGCCTCCTCAATCTATTGCCCTTCTGACATCGTATATATCTATTACAATTCCACTGACTATTTCCTATGCTATACTCCATATCCTTTGAGAATATATATTAAATTATAGTGACATTCAGTATTATTCAGCTTCAGCTTCAGGTGTACAGTGCAGTGGTCAACATCTACACCGTCCCTGAAGTGGTCTCCCTAATAAGACATGTTCCCATCTACAAAATCTTTACAATGTTATTGTAAAGATTTTACCTGATTTTTGTAAAGATATTATACCTGATTATATTCCCAAAACTGTCTTTCATATCCCGTGGCAATATTGTAGTTACCAATTTATGCTGTGTAATCCCTTCCCCTTCTCCCTCATCCCCACTTTCCTGCCTTCTAACAACCATCAGTTTTTCCTCTATGACACAGGGACTGTTTCTGTTTACTTTGCTCACTTATTCAGATCTTTAGATTCCACACATAAGTGAGATCATATAGTATTTGTCTTTCTCCAACTGACTTATTTCACTTAGCATAATGTTCTCTAGGTCCATCTATATTGTTGCAAATGGTAAGATTTAATTCTTTATAGCCAAGTAATACTCCATTGTATAAATGTACCACAGTTTCTTAATCCAGTCGTCTACTGATGGGCATTTCAGTTGTTTCCAAGTTTTGGCTGTTGTAAATAGCACTGCAATAAATATAGGGGTGCATATAGGTTTTCGAATTAGCATCTTGTATTTCTCTGGATAGATACCTAAGAGTGGAATTGCTGGGTCATAAGGTAGTTCCATTTCCAGTTTTTTGAGAAACCTCCATACTGATTTCCATAGTGGCTGCACCAATCTGCAATCCCACCAACAGTGCACCAGGGTTCCCTTTTCTCCACATCCTTGCCAGCACTTGTTTGTTGATTTATTGATGATAGCCATTCTGACTGCAGTGAGGTGGTGTCTCATTGTGTTTTTCTATTTGCATTTCTCTAATGATTAGTGAGGTTGAGCATTTTTTCATGTATCTGTTGGCCATCTGTATGTCCTTTTTAGAGAAATATCTCTTCATGTCCTCTGCCCATTTTTTAATTGGGTTGCTTGTTTTTTTGGTGTTGAGCTGCATGAGTGTTTTATAAATTTTGGATATTGACCCCTTATCAGATGTATCATTGACAATTATCTTCTCCCATTCAGAAGGCTGCCTTTTTGTTTTATTCATGGTTTCCTTTGCTGTGAAAAATCTTTTAAGTCTGATGTAATCCCATGTTTGTTTTTTTCTTTTACTTCCCTTGCCTGAGGGAATATTTCAGTAAAAATATTACTCAGAGTAATGTCTGCAAATTTACTCCCTATATATTCTTCTAGGAGTTTTATGGTTTCAGGTCTTACATTTAAGTCTTTAATCCATTTTGAATTTGTTCTCATATATGGTGTAAGGAGGTGGTCTGGTTTCATTTTTTTGCATGTGTCAGTCCAGTTTTCCCAGCACCATTTATTGAATAGACTGTCTTTACCCCAATATAAATTCTTGCTTCCCTTGTCATAGATTAAATAACCATATATGAATGGATTTATTTCTGCCTCTCTGTTCTGTTCCATTGATCTGTGTGTCTGTTTTTATGCCAGTACCATACTATTTTGATTACTATAGCCTTATAGTATGATTTGATGTCGGGTAGCGTAATACCTCCCACTTTGTTCTTATTTCTCAAGATTGCCATAGCTATTCAGGGTCTTTTATGGTTCCATATAAATTTTAGGATTATATGTTGTATTTCTGAGAAAAATGTGATTGGTAGTTTAATAGGAATTGCATTGAATCTATATATTGCCTTAGGCAGTATGGACATTTTAACTATATTAATTCTTCTATCCATGAACATGGTATGTGTTTCCATTTATTTGTATCTTCTTTGTTTTCTCTTTTCAGTGTCTTATAATTTTCTGAGTACAGGTCTTTTACTTCTTTGGTTAAATTTATTCCTAGGTATTTTATTGTTTTTGAAACAATTGCAAATGGGATTGATTTCTTAATTTCTCCTTCTGATAGTTTATTATTGGTGTGTACAAATGCAACTGATTTCTGAATATTAATTTTGTATCCTGCTACTTTACTGCATTGGTTTATCAGTTCGAATAGTTTCTTTATGGAGTCTTTGGGGTTCTCTATATATAGTATCATGTCATCTGCATATAATGACAATTTTACTTCCTCCTTACCGATTTGGATGCCTTTTATTTCTTTTTCTTGTCTGATTGCTGTGGCTAGAACTTCCAGCACTATGTTGAATAGAAGTGGAGAAAGTGGGCAACCTTGCCTTGTTCCTGAAGGGGAATGGGTTTAGCTTTTCCCCATTGAGTAAGATGTTAGCTATGGCAGAGGGCAGCAGTGGGCTCAGCCCCGGGTGCTGGGCTGTATTTACCTAAGCCAACCACAACAACCCTCTTCCCTGACTTCCCCAGCCTTGCTTCCAGCAAGGGGCAGCCACGGGGCCAGGAGCTGCAGGGAAAAGTGTGCTGGGGTTTTTAAGAAAGCTTTTTCTTTCATAACCAAAAAAGGGGTGAGGGGTTTTGACAGATTCAGCTGGTGTACCCTCCCATTTTTCCCTGATTTGAACCTGGATGGGCTGTCTAGAGCCGAACAGCCATCTTAGGGCCATGCGGCAACAAGCAGGGGGTAAGAGCCAGGGCTCTGAAGTGACAGAGAGGAAAGGTCAGAAGACTTGGAGGCCCTAATGGCATCTTTGAGCACTGAACATCCCAGCAATCATTTGCCTTCAGAAAGACTTCTTGGCAGTGAGGAACACTAAATCTCTAATTTGTTTTGAAATCAGACCAGATTTTAGATTCTGACCCACCACTTATTAGATGTGTGGTCGTGGCCAAGCCGCTTAACTTCTCTGAGCATTAAACTTACCTATAAACTATACCTATAATATATGTAACAACCACTTCTCAGGGCTGTTGGATTAGTGATGAAGTTAGGACAGTGCCTGGCACGTGGGAGATGCTTACTAGGGGTGTGTCTTGTTGGAGGTGTGTAAAGCGCTAAGGCGCAACTAGTGGGAGAAGATGGCGCATGAGAAGGTGGGGACAAATCCCAGAGGGCACTGTGTTTCAGACAAAGGAGGTTAGTTTCTTATCATGCAGGCAATGAAGAGCCAGCAAAGAATTTTAAGCCCAGAGGCGTCGATGAAGAGAACTGTATTTAGAAAGTGTCACAGTGTGGAAGACAAACAAGAGGAAATTAAGACTAGAATGGAAAGGCCTGTAGGGAGGCAATCGCCATAGTCCAAGCTGTCCAGTCTCTCAGCTGCACCACTTCACCCATGTCTTATCCGCCTCCTTGCGGACTCTCCTGCCCACTGTGTGAGCTGAGAATGTGTTTAGCTGCATGTAACAACAGAACACCTGATTTACAGTGGTTTATGCAAATAGGGGGCTATTTTTCTCACCTAAGAAGTCTGGCAGTACGCGAGATTCAAAGGTTTAATGATGTCGACAGGGTACCCAGACCAGGCTTCCATCTTTTCCCTGCCAGCCTTAGCCTGTGGGCTCACAGTTATGAGAGGGCTCTTGTACTCACAAAGCCATTTCTGTCTTCCAGGTCGGGAGAAGAAAGGAGAACCAACCCCGAGTCCATGATCATGTCCCTTTCTTTTTCAGGAAAGCGAAATTTTCCAGAAAGTCTTCCCCACCTAGCCTCACAGGGTCCTGTGATTCACCTCAAGGGCAACAGAGACTGGGGAAGGGAACATTTAACCCCTCTGCCTTCTAGACCAGAAGGTGGCACGGGAAAAGGAGAGGGAACAGCTAAGTCAGCCCCAAAGCAGTGTCTGCCCACCTACACCTCTGCCTCATTCTCCATGTCAGAGCGAGAATGATCGTCTAAGAAACCTAAATCAAAGTCTGTCACTCTCCTGCCTAAAACCCTCCCGAGGTTTTCCATGCACTTAAAGTGAGACCCAGCTGGCTTTCCATGGGCTACCCCCAGCCGCCTTGGTGTGCTTCAGCCGCACCCACCTTTCCTCTCTTCCTCCAATGCACTAACGTACCATGTTTCCCTGAAAATAACGTCTAGCCAGACCATCACCTCTAATGTGTCTTTCGGAGCAAAAATTAATATAAGATCCTGTCTTATTTTACTATAAGAGCCAGTCTTATATAATAAATGCAACATAAGACCGGGTCTTATATTACTTTTTGCTTCAAAAGACGCATTAGAGCTGATGGTCCAGCTAGGTCTTATTTTCGGGGAAACAGGATAGTCCCCACTTGAGGGCCTTTGGACTTCGCCTGACTCTCTCTTCCCCAGATCCTGGTGGTCTGAGGGGGGCTGCTGTACACTGAAAGGGAGAGGAAACTGCCCAGCAGACAGGCCTTGCTTTTCTCACATGGCAACTCTGGAGGTGTTGGTTCTGTGCCTGCCTCTGCAGGTTTCTCTTGTTCCCTCATGGTCTAAGGAGCAGCAGGACCAGGAAGGGACTCTACCAGTGACACTTGGGTTTCTTTTCCAGAAAGCAAAAGCTTACTTGGCCTCCTTCCCCCCATCTGCCAACTTCCACTAACATCTATCTCATTGGCCAGAACTGTGTACATGGCCCCCTCTTTGAGGTTGGCTGGCAAATTGAGTGTTTAGCCAAACAACAGTGTCCTCAGTAGCTTCTTGTCACTTTCTCAGTCCTTTCCTAGGGATGCAGCTGAAGTATCCTCCCCCAGATACTTTAAAAAATATTTAATTAAACTCCCCCACCATTCATGCCGCTGTTTTGTTTTCGTCACAACACCTATCAGTGTCCGATATTATCTTGTTGGCTTATTTTTTTGTTATTGTCTGTGTCCCCAAGAATGTGAGTTCCTGCGAGAGCAGGCCTTGTTACTCTGGTTCGTCACACCAAGGGCAGCGTGCACTGAGGACTCCGCCGCGGCCTCTGGAAAGCGAGACGCGCCTCCTGGCTGGACGGGCCTCTGCTGCCCTCTGCTGGGCACGGGCCGCACAGCCCGAGACGCCACTCGGAGGCCTGTTCCAGGCCTGCGTGGAAAGGGTCCGCGGGAAGGAGAGAAACAGCGGTGGGAGAGGGAGAATACTCACAAATATGCACTGTCATAGCCTCAAGTTTCCTCAGAAGTTACCAGGCCCAGAGCGTCATCTCTGGCAGGGCTGCTTTATGAGCTCCATAGCTGTTTCCTTCTTTAAAATGTCGGAAGAAAGAAACCTTGCAAGGTTGATTACCCATTCGTTTATTCATTCACTTATTCACACATTTATTCAGGAAATACCAGGGTATATTATGTACTCGGGATGCAAAGTTTTGGGAATAAGACACACTTTGTCCTCAAGGAGTGAAGCCGAATACATAGATAATTATAATACAGTTTCAAAAGTGAAATGATAAGAGAAACATCCAAGCCCTCATGGGCACACAGAGGAGGGGCACCTGACTGGCACTGCGGTGGTAGGGGGGTGGGGATGTGACAAGGGTGCGGCCAGAAAATGCTTCCCCGTGTGGAGCTAACAGATGAATCGGAATTGTAGGCACCAATTACTGCCTAACGCCACATCTTGCCATTGCTAAATCTAAAGGGCAATTCTTGTTTTCTCTGGAAATTCTTCCTGAACGCTTCCCTCACTTGCCTCTGTGTTTAACACAGTCTCCTAGGGCCTTGGCTCTCCTATCTGTGAAAAGAGGGGGCGCTCGGAGATTATTCCTTTGAGCATGGTTGATATGACTGAATTCTAAGTATTCTACCTTTCAGTTTGTAAAAGCGTCTCTCTGGGAGCAGGTTGGCATGTGCACACGGAGATGCAACCCCTGGGTTTCAGCATCTGCGGGAAAAATCCAGCTTGAATCTAAAAGAACCAAAAGTGCTTTGCATACAATAGCCTCTCACTAAATGCTTGTGGAAAAGAACAACCCTTGTCGGCATTCTTAAACCACTCCTGTTGTTCCCTGGGGTACGTGTCCCTTGCAGAGTTGCTTTGCGGGTGGCCGTGTCTGGCCCATAGCAGGCCTTCATAGAGAGCAGCTATTATTTCAGTGAAGTAGCAGAACTGTCATTGGGAAGACCTATTGATTTTACCCATTTTTAAAATTTTTTGCTCACCATGTTTTTTATTCCTTCTCGATGTTCCAAGATTTATTTGTTTATTGTTTCCTTTCTATTTAGAGAACTGCCTGTAGCCATTCTTTGAGGATAGGTCTACTGGTGACAAAGTCTTAGTTATCCTTTGTCTGAGAATGTCTTAATTTCCCCTTCATTCCTGAAGGATATATTCTGGGTATAGAATTCTGGGTTGATAGTTCTTTTCTTCCAGCACTTGAAAAAGTATACCAGTTCCTTCTTGCCTCCATGGTTTCTGATGAGAAATCGGCGGTCATTTGAATTTTTTTTCTTCCCTTTATAGGTAAGGTATCATTTTTCCCTAGCTGCTTTCAAGATTTTTTTTTGTCTTTAGAGTTCAGAAATTTAATTATGATGTATCTTGACACGGATTTCTTTGGGTTTCTTTTGTTTGGGGTTTGCTTAATTTCTTTTTTCTAATGTGGGAGGGAGAGAAGGGATCATCAGACACATTGTCATTTGCACCTGAATCACATCTCTTCCTAAACAGAAACCCCAAGAGCAGAAAGAAATAAGAGTGAAGTAAGAGAGGGGCTGTGATTCCATCACATTAAATAGGAGACTTAGTGGAGGTGGGGAAGGGCTGGTTCACATCAGGACATCACCACTGGCCAAGAGGAGGGTTTATGGGCAGCAGAGCTCTATATGTTCTCCCTCTCTTCATTTATCTTGCTTCTGTTTTGGCTTTTTGGGGTGGTTCCAGGACCGACTCTTGGCTTTGCACAGAGGGTGTATAGGTGCATTCCGGTGAATCTGCTGATGACTTGACACGCAGGCCTTCACAGGTGGGGGCCGCTGCCTGAAGGTGGCTGTGTGCCAAGTGTCCTGCTTCCTGGCCACTTAAAGTTGTTGGGCGGCAGCAGCTGCAGCAGCCAGGGACTCAGGGATGGAGGCTCCATCTGCCACTCTGCTTTCTGCTTCTCAGAGTATCCCCAGGAGAGCTCTTCCTCCTCTGCACACAGGTCAGGGCACTTCTGCAAACCCGGGGTCACGTGCAGGGCAGCCATGTTCCTTTAGCAGCCTCTCATCATGTAGCCACCAGGTCGACCTAGCAGCTTGCTTAGGTCTTTCTCAGACAGTTTGATGGCATTTTCCATCTGGAACAGAGTGAGGTAGGTTTGACAAGAGTCTAGGCACAGAGAAAAGACTCAATTGGTAGTTATTGTTCAAATATAGCATCTTAGAGCTCTCATGGCCTTTGGAGCTCATTTAATGTATGCCACCACCATTTTACAAATCAGGGAATTGAGACTCAGAGAGAAGAAACTTCCTCAGAGAAATACTTCTTAGGGGCAAAGCTTAGATAAAAACTCAGGGCTTTTGCCTCCCAGGCCAGTGGCCTTTCTCCTAAGTCAATGGTTCTCAAAATGCTGCTTAGTTTCTTGAATCAGTATGTTTACACTTCTTAACAAATTTGGGAAATCTTCAGCCATTATTCCTTTGTGTACTTTTTCAGCCCTGCCTCCTTCCTCCTCTTTCTGGGACTCCAGGATGCAGTGTGGACCCTGGATCAAGGCATCCTACAGTACTGTGTCCCTAAGTAAAATATATGGGTCTGGGAAACAAGGGGTGGACGTAGGAGCAGCCCCCCCACTACCATCACTCCCAGTGACCCCATTGGGAACCCCTCTTATCCCAACTCTGGGCTCTGAGGATTTAGAAGTTCTATTTGCCAGAAGGGGAATATTTCCACTACCAGTGGACACACCAAGAGTCTTATAAGACTTTAAGCTATGGCTGCCACCAGATTACTTAAGAACACTACCAAGAGATGAGGAGGAAAGGAAAGGAGTCACTGTCCTGGCAGGAGTAGCTGACCCTGATCCTCAGGAGGCAGGGCTGCTGTTACACAATGTGGGGAGATTATACCTGGCACCCAGGTCATCCACGTAGGCATCTCGTGCTCCTTCCTTGCCCAGTTTTGATGATACATGGACAAGTAGTCACGGCCTGCGAAAGGCATGATGACCAGGTGCCTCAGCAGGTAACCCATTTGCACCAGTAGAAGTACAAGCCGAGGGCACGTGGGCAGGAATGCAGAGTGAGTAGTAGAGGATGGAGGTAAATACCAGTTGCAGACTTAGGACAAATCTACAGCAACAGGGGCGATGGTCGGTCCCAGACCTTCCTATTAAATTTTCCCAGGAAAAGAGGCCCATCAGAATCCTGAAGGGATCATTCTAAAACTTACGAAGCAAATGGGGTCTGAACAGCACAAGAGGTGGAGTGCAGTGGAGACTATGGTGTGCTGCCTGGGACCCTCCCCTCAGGACCGAAGCTGCTGAGAATGCTGACAGCTCTCATCTCAGTTCCCCTCTGGGAACTGCCTTTGTTCCTCACCCAAAGTCATGCTCCCTTCCTAGTCAATATGGGGGTATGAAATCAGGCCAGTTGCCTGGATAGGGTAACATCTCTGCAGAGCCATCCTAGCTTGAGCTTGTGGGACTGACAGGTCTTATTGAGTCTGCATCAGCTCAGCTTCTCCCTCTGCCAAGTCCTGCTTCCTTCACTCCCACACAGGTGCTGGGCCGGAGGACGCCCCCAGTAAACTTACTGCACGCTGTGTGGAATGTTGTGCCTGTTTCTCAAACCATTGCCAAGAGCTCCCTGATGGTGATGGTGGTGTGGAACGATGCTGTGTGAAATGGGCTTCTTTCTATTTCAAGGACAGCAGGATGGGGTCATTGAAATGGCAAATTCCAAACAACAGCAGTGCTAGACTTGAATTCTGGAGTTTTGGAAAAATGAGAGGTTGGGTACAGTGATCAGTGCACCTATGAGTGACACCACCCCATTAGTTGGGATGGCCTCATGTGGATGCAAGTGGACGGAAGTGCTTAACTGGCTGGGAGTGGTAGGTGAGCTCAAACAGAAGGACAGAAACCAAGTTCTCTTGGCTTCTGGTAAAAATAGCAAGTCAATGGTCCCATCTTTACCCCCCTGAATTGCATGACCTCTCATTATATTTGAGTGACTCTGGCATAATCCAATTGTCAACAGTTGGGTTTTTCTTACTAATGGACCTTGACCTTATGCAGATCTACTTCCCGCATCTCTTACCAAGACACCTAGTCCATAGTTACCTAATGACTAGCCTATCTTAACCTCGGTCTGGAAACCAAGGCATCTTCTTATTCAAAATCTCAGGAGCTAGCTCAATAAACAAAACAGAAGTTCCCTTTTTAAGCTTCTTTCATTTCAGCTTCATTTCCCCCAACAATTACCCTTAGGCCTTAATTCAGATCACCTTAGAAAAGTAGAATCCATAGTGCGTTAACAGCTTATTGAGTAATTTGCTCATAGCAACCGTGGGATGTAGCCTGCAAATGCAGTCTCTTCTTCCGTCCCTTTTAGCAGCAAACCCCAGTGGCTCAAGAGGACATCCCACTTGGATGTCCCTCTCCCAGTCTACTCAAGCCCAGTAAACAACACCTAAAAAGAACACAACTTTTTATTTCTTCTTGAGGTACAAATGTTCAGTTAGGACGAGAACTAGCCCAGTGATGGAGACAATGGCTAGCTCTTCCATTTGTTCCAATGAATTCCAGCGGAGGAAGAGGAAATAGGATCTATATTACTCTGGTCTATTAACATTCAGCTTATCAGATCTACCGCGTGGTACTTCTTGAGCAGCACTGCCCAGTAAGGCCGGATGTGGTTAACAGTTGAAGTACAGAGATGGCAAATATGGAGAATTCAACATGTATCTGCAGCTTAGACCAATGTCGCCATATGCTCTCTACAATTCTCTGTTTGGTCAGAGCTGGCCCATCTTTGCTCTATGGAATCCATTTTTGTTCCTTGGATTCTGCTTTGCTGCTTCTGAGGGACAGTAGGTTCAGATCGTCTGGGAGGTGGTAGGAGCCATTCCCTTGGCAGCTTGCTGGGCTAACCAGTACTTGTATCTTTTGGTCTTGGGCTTCTCAAAGTTCACCACAGACATAGGTACCCTCACAGTGTCAAGTCCATTTACCTGTACACAGAACGACAGGACGGGTCAGAGATAAGCTGCGCACATACAAGCTAACACCCCCCAATCACAGCTTTTCTCACCCTCATGTTTCACCTAGTTAGAAAAAGGAGACAGTATGTGAAACACTTACCGTCACTTCACACCAGTACTCGCCCCACCGTGTGATGGGCTCTTCTGGTAACTTTAACGCATGTGGTGCGACCACAACACCAAGCTGCAAAAGATCACAGCCAAAAGGAGCTCTGTTTACATGGCTGCCACTCTAGGCAACCTCACCACGAGGGTTCAAGAATTTCCTGTAGAGGTGAATGAAACTGGGGAGTTTATCCTGGCTGATCCCATGGCAGGGCACAGACCTCCACAGACGCTGGCAGAGAAAGTCAGTCCTAATTTCTCAGAAAGGGAGGTGGATTCACAAAGAGAAACAGGACGTGGGACCACAATTACTATATTCACAAAAGGAATAATTCTCCAGTGAGTCACATTTCCCCAGGTTTTCCCTAGCTAGAGAGGAAATAAGTGATACCGGCATCTTTTCCTATCAGGCTTCAAATTCTACGGGACAACCCTTAGTCCTAAGTCATTCCCATCTCACACCCATGCAAGCCAACCAAGAACACTTTCCCTCACTCCAGCTGGACGATTCTACCTGTCCCTAACAAAGGGCTCAGTCCTGGGCCTTCTTCCCAGGGGCAGCTTCCCCCCTCAGGGTGAGAGCAGTGTAACTCACATTTTTAAGGAAGTGACGGGCAACTATTTCAGGCGTTAGCTCCCATTTGATGTTGTTTTTCATCCCCACCTCCAGGCGACAGGTTCTCAGAAATTTCACTGTCTGAGAGGAATTATAGACAGGGGATAGGTTAGAGCTGGAATCCATGGAGAGGAAGCATGTTAGCAAGAGGCACAGCTTTGAGAGCTCAGGGAAAGCGCACAATTTCTGCTACAGCCAAGACAGATGAGAAGATCAATGGCAAAGACAGAACATTCTTATTGTCTCGAGGCTGATACCGAGACAGAAAAGATGTTTTAGTGACACTTTAGAGAATGTCACCTATACCTGGCTGTTCCTAATTAAGGAGAAACAAGCCATGTCAAAGTTAGGTTCATCAATGGGGGCCACTGGTATATTTCAGGATGGAATGACTTTCATGAACTATTTTAACCCTCTGGCCCTTCAATCCTACCCCACCGCATTAATGATTCCTCCCTGCTTACTGAATGACATATAAATTCATTAGCCAAGGATTCAAGATGTTTTGTAAACCCTGCCCCAAGCGCCTTTCCAGCCATGTTTTCTCATATTACACTATAAAAGTCCCTTGCTTTAGCTAGACTGCTCTCCTTTCTACGTTAAAACGTGCTTTAACTACCTACTTATACTTTTTCTCTCTTGAGAATACCTCTGGCCTATCCAAATCCTACTAATCCCATAAGGCCTAATCTCATCTGAAAAAAGTCCTCCTCAGTCATCCTAATGCATTTTAGTCCATGTCACTCTTATAATTGACTGTTTTGAGTTTACTGGTCATTTTCTCATGTGTCTATGTTTTTTTCCAACTTGTCTGTAAATATCTCTTATCTCACACTTTCCATGGGTCCCCTGGTGCCCCGGTTGGGGCCTCACTCAATAAGCCAGGGCACTTTGCCCAACAGGTCAGAATCTCCCAGGTGGTCTCAATACCTGCTATGGCAGCCACAACACTTCCTCTTTCCCCTACCCTGTGTTTGCAATCGGGAGACATCAAGCAAATCAAGGAGCTTCTCAGGAAGAGGTCAGTGACTCCTGTCGGTAACCAATAAATAGACTTTCCATATTTCTACTCACCGCCTCGCCTGCCTTGGTCTGGATCCTTTCCAATTTTCCTTCTTGTCTCAGCTAGAAAAAGTTAAAGATAGGGAAAAAAGGAAAGAAAAGAAAAATGAGTCCGTCATAAATAATAACAAACTCTTACTAACACACTCAGCTGGGCAAAGGCTGAGCTTCTGGATTCCTGTTCTTACTTCATTTTCAAATTAAATATCTAAGGCAAGGAAGTTGCTAGAGGAAATCTGAAGGCTGTATTCCTCCAAGTCCCCCTGCCTTCCTCCGAGCTCACCAATTTCTCCTCTTCAAACAACTTCCTGTTTTCAGGGGAGGCATAGACAGCCAGTCCTTGAGGAAGTAGTTGATTGCGGCCCACAGATTTCTTCACTGAGACCAGGTCACCCCGCACTCCAAGTTCTGCCAAAGCGAACAGACGCTGGATCAGAACACAGAGCTGCTCTTTTCCACAAAGTAGGAAAGGGCAGCAAACAGGTGACGCCAAACACAACCAGCCTGAAAGGAAGTGGCTCTGCCCGGGCCTTACCCTCTACCGACTGCGTGAGGATGAGCTCCAGGTTGTCTTTGGGCCGGTGTTTCGTGTCCTCCACCAGCTTGTAGACGCGGTGTCGCCGGTGCAGGCGCGGCTTCCGGCCCTCCCCGGCCAGCGGCACCTTCCACCAGCGCTCCACGATGACCGTGCCCTGGCGGCCGGGAAAGCGAGCGTGAGCGCGTCTCCACGGAGAAGGCCCCTGGTCCCCCCGCCGCCAGCCCCTCTAGAAGCGCCCGCCACGTCTCCACGCGCCCCCAGAAACGAGGCTCGGGCGTAAATGGCCCCGGGAGAGTCAAGGACCCCGTAACGCAGACCTGGCCCTCACCCGACTGTGTGACAGGCTGAAGTCGCGTTCCGGGCCGGGGGTGCCCCCTTCGAGTCGCGGCCGGAGCAGCGCCCGGACTCCTCCTGGCAGCAGCCGCTCAGCGCCCGCCCGCAGCAGAGCCCGGCCCGGGGCCGCCATGGGGGCCGCCATGTTTCCCGGCGCGGAGGGGCCCTGGCGGCGGCGCGCGCCTGCGCAGGAAAGGCCCCCGCCGGGTGCCCGCGGCGCGCCTGACGAGGTCTGGTCCCGTGTCCCCGCAGCGTTTTCCTCGCTCCCTTCTCCGTTTCTTTTCGGGGGAGGGACGCCCATAGTTCCTGAGAGCGGGGTGACGATTAGGTGGACGGACACGAAAAGACACTGTCTCCCCCTTGGCTTCACTTTATCCTTAAAACGGGGGCTTGGTGTAGCTCTCAAGTCACTTCCAATTCTGAGTCTGCGACAACTGGGTACTGAGGCAGGAGGGGGACAGCTCTCACTTTCCGGTACTTCACCTAAAGATGGTGGAAGGATGGCATCCTCTGGAAAACGGTGCCAACCCACTCACTCCTTGCGATCTCACTCAGTCTGTTGGCTTCAAGTGCTATTAACATGCCAGTGACTTCCAAATGTCTGTTTCCATCCTAGACTTCGAAACTTGAATATCCGACTTCTTATTTGTCACCTACCCCTTACGTGTCTGCTGGACCCTTCAAAGTTATGCTCCGAACCGCCTGACCCGCAGCCTTTCCCGTCGCAGTGGATGCAAACGCCCGTCTTTCAGTCCTTGGACCCCACTCCTTTCTCTCCTGCAGGAAATCCTGTGGGTTCTACCTTTAAACTTCCAGAATCCAGCCACTTCCCACCACCTCCAAGGCTTCCCCCGTCCTCCTGGATCACTGCAGTGGTCCCCTAACAAATCTCCCTTGAGTCTCTACAGTTTATTCACATCAGTCAGCATCTTTATAAAAACATTAAGACAGATCATGTCACTCTTCTAGCCAAAACTTTGAGATGACGTTCCCCTTTATGTGGGGTTGGCTGATTCCCTCTCCTCCTTCAGGTCGTTGATTAAATGTCACCTTTCCAGTGAGGCCTACCTGGGTCACCCTATTTATTCCCGCAACCTGCCTCAGCCCCTTCACACTCCTGATCCTCCTTCGTCCTTTCCCCCCCCTTTTTCCTCTTTCCTTTGTCCTTGTTTTTTCTCCTTTGCAGTTATCTTCTAACATACTACACGGTTTTCTTATGTTTACTGTTTAGGTTTGTTCGCTCACTGTTAGAAGATACAATGGGGTAGAGATCTTTGTTTCCTGATGCACCCCAAGCACCCAGAACAGTGCCTGGCTCATAGTAGGCCCTCGGTAAGTACTTGTTGAATGGATGAATGAACACGCAGAGGTCTCAGACTGGTGGCCCCTGAACCAGATTTTACTCACAATGTTGCTTTCTTTTTTCAATTAAGTGTTTTTTGTTCTTTGGTGTGTTTTTTTTAGTTAGTAGCCAGTGTTTGAAAAAACACCTGGAGAAATATGCCACAAAAACTTGTCTTTCTAGTTTCTGTTGAAAAATCATACAGTGTGGTACCACTGAGTCTGCATTCCTGCATGGCAACTGGATGGATGGAACTGAGTTGTGTTGGCTTGAGACAGGGTGTAAGCTTTCCTACAGCCCGACCCAGCAGCTCCATTGATTGTGTTGAGCTGTCTGGGCCCCTGGAGGCATTTAGCTGGCAATTCCTACCCTACAAAGCAGTGAGAAAGTGCAACAATGTGAGGCACCCCTGAATTATGAAGGGTAGGGGTGATAATACAAATATTGAACTGGTAGGAACCGAGAACCAGCCAATCAGGTCAGACCTTGCGAAAAGGTCTTGGAGGCGTCCTTTCGTTGCTCAATTTTAGGGCAAGTGGGGCATGTGTGTGTTGGGGGGCAGGCAGGGCTGTTTACCAACCAGTACAGAAGCTAAAGTATTTTAACTGGCATAGCTGTGACGTGCATACATGGCTAAGGGGGGAGGGTGGGGTCCTGAAGTGCCATAAGGGCTGACTCGTGCCCGTGTCATAGTGCCCACTGAGTCACAATGGCACCAGATTGCCTAAACCTCTGCCACCCATCTGGGAACCTCACTTTGCCGCAGGGAGGCACTGAACTAAGAAACTGCCTTGTAACAGGTTGCGCCCCTCTTTCTACTCCCTTTCTTATATCAAGAGGGGGAGAACACGGAACTACCTCTACCCAATCTGGTCACCATTCGCCTATTACCTCTACTGTTACAAATACCGGGTCACCCTCCGGGAGAAGATGCTGCCTTGTTATAAAAGGTACTTGTTTTCATCTCTACTTGTGATTGTTTATATAAACTGTAAGGAAAAATAATAAAGAATTTGAAAGAACTTCCCAGTGGCAGAGACGATAATAGGAAAGTGGAAGGCTGGCGTGGAACTTTAGAATTTTTCCAGCTGGCTGGCCTGGGAAAATGGAAACAGGCTGGTCCAGAGAAGATGAAGGAGGTAGTGCCAGAGCCTAGTCTTATGTTCCTGGAAGTTAGGACCATCTCCCCATCTCAGACTCAGAGATAAACTAATTTGGGCCTTTTCTTTCCAACCAGCATCATTTATAAGGAACAGGAGGACTTGACACTCCGGCCCCGTTGCTGCCTTCAGTGCTCCTGAGTCCCCGGTCGGCCTCCAGGGGGGCAGGAGCACCGAGCAGGGTGACCGTGACCAGCTTCAAGAATTGTATTCGGTAAGTGGACCATGAGCTGGTGCTGTCGAGTTGGGGCTGGGCAGCCCTGTGCCTGCTGTAGTGATGCCTGGCAGAGAAGGGACATTCGCTAGTTGGGAAATAAATCATAGGAAGAGCTAGATGAGGCCTTGGAGCTCGTGTGTAAAAGCTGCTTGCTTTATAGGCAAGGATTCTGGCCCGGAGACCTTAGGTCAAGTTCATAGAGCTGGTGGTGAAAAGCAGGATGGGAAAAGAGGAAGTAGAAACATAGGTAGAGCAGGCTGTGTTAAGTCTTGTGGGACCTACGGCTGTTCAGATGCTAACGGACTGGAATCCAGAACTCCTGCACTTGCCCTTGTGTCATGTTGTGTGTAACTTCTGCATTTCAGATGAGAAGTGGGAGAATTTAGCAAAAACGCATATAATGGGGGAAAATGGAGTTATCAGTGAGAGTGTGAACGGTTGGCGCAGCTTTGTGATGTAAATGTCCGTTTCTATAGGGAAGTGCGTCCGGAGGTGAGGTTAGGGCGGTAACACTGCCTTGACTTCCGAGGTTCCAGCTGTTTGACATGGAGAGCTCCGTGTTAGGGACGTGAGGTCCTGGGACGAAGGGAGGCTGTGGAGTTGAGACCCTGGCTCGTCCTCCCAGGTTCTCCGTCAGCCCACACCCCAGTGGGCCCGAGGTCACACACACAAGCAGGACACCGTGACTGTCACTTTGACTCCCTTTGCAGGCTGGGAACCTGACGGTCCTGGCGACTGACCCCCTGCTCCATCAGAACCCGGTGCAGTTAGACTTCCACTTCCGCCTCACCCCCCAGACCTCTGCCCATTGGCACGGCCTTCTCCGCGACCATCAACTCTTCCTGGATATCCCCCGTCGGGCCTTGGATCAAGGCAACCGGGAAAGGTGACTGAGCCTGGCGGGAGAGGGGAGGGAAGAGGGCGGGGACTTCCTTCTCTTATAGTGTCATAGTCAGGTACGGGTGTGCCCACCCCAGGGCTGACTCAGGAGCTGGATACATGCAAACCACTGAGGGGACGTGCAGACAAGCCTGGAGCCGGCCGGGGTCTGGGATTCAAGGGCTAACAGCCAGCCCATGGGAGGTGGCTGGGTTCAGTCAGAAACACAAAACAGCTGAATGGATGTGCTTTCCAGCTGTTGTGTTTATAGAGTCGTCCCTTCTCCCCAGGCCCCGTCATGGCATGGGTGTCCATCTAATAGCGTTCGATCCCTTGGCTTCAGAGAAAAACCGGTCACAACTTCTCTAGCAACTTGTATTTCCTGACTGGGGTTAACGAAAAATGAGCGATAGATTTCTGTCCAACCAGTAGGTGCCTCTCTGGCTTCTGAGTTCTCTCAACATTTCGTTCACCGTGATTTTTCTCCCTGGACCCTAGTTTGACGGCAACACTGGAGTATGTGGAAGAAAAGACCAATGTGGGCTCCGTGTTTGTAAACTTCCAAAACGACCGCAACGACAGAGGTGGGCATCCGCTGTCCTCCTGGGTCCTGGGTGCTGAAGCAGCTATCAGTGGCTTCCCTCTTAGAAGACCCTCTTCCCCGCACTCTTTCAAAAGGGCACCCTCAAGCATTTCAGGGTTTCACCCTCCCCGCCCCCCCAAGGAGCTTAAGGTGTCTAGCATTCTGTTCAGGTCACACCTGGCCTATGGGGCAGTCCCAGCAGGTGGGTTTCAGGAGGCGGACTGAGGAGCGCTGGTGGGATTGGAGTCCATTCAGGGGAGCTGGCTGGTAGACAGAAAGGGTATGTAGTGGCTTAAGCACCCACAGTGTGAAAGGGCCGGGCCTCAGGCCAGGAAAGGGATGTAATTAACCAGGTGCCTGGAACATGTTACAGAAACTACCTCCTCCCTCAAGCAGTTTCTAGTCTGTCGGATACAAGACAAAGGATGGTCACAAGTTTACAACACCGTCATTGAGTTAGGCGCTCCGTAAACATCATCTCCTTTAATCTTAAATTCTGTGAGGAAGGTTCTAGAATTCTCCATTTAGAAACGTGAAGGCTGAAGTTCAGAAGGGTTGTCACGGACTGTCACAAAGCCAGCGTTAGTCTGCAGTCTGGCTGGTCCCACAGCCCGTCGCCCCAGTGGCTGCACTACACTACTGTCCCACAGCCACTCACTCCCTGGGGGGAACAGCAAACCCTGGACGGTCACACTGACTTACAGAATGTTCTAATTCTTCTCTCCTTTTCACAGGTGCCCTGCTACGGGCCTTCAGCTACATGGGCTTTGAGTTGGTCAGACCAGATGACCCCGCCCTCCCTCCCTGGGACAATGTCATCTTTATGGTGTATCCCCTTGAAAGGGACCTGGGCGACCTGCCCAGTGAGCCCCCTTGAACGGGCTTATTCCTATTCTGTGAGGGGCCGGGGGCCTTGAGACATGGGACCCAGGGACCCAGGATGTGATTCAGGACACCTTCCTCCCTGCTAGGAATAAAGGGCAGTGCAATCAGCAAGCGTTCTTATCTCTGGGGGGCAGGCGGGGTTGGCTGGAGTGGGCCGTCAGGCTGAGCTGGATTCACTGTAGGAGAAGCAGTTGGTAACTGCACAGATCAGAGGGACCTGAACCAAAGAGGGAAGGGACCCAAGGATTTCAGGCTCCTTTTGCCCCCCCCCCCCCCCCCCCGCTGCCCCAAGGCCATTTCCCGTTATTCTAACCCTTTCCTGAGCACCTGCCAGGAGCAAGAACCAAGCCTTACTGGGAGATTCTCATCCACGTATTTCAGTTCAAATGGGAGACAAGTGCTAATGCCTTGTCTTTGGATGTGGGGATCGGAGAAGGCGCATGGGTCCCGCGGCTTTGGCCCAAGGGGATTTCAGTAGACACAGTAAGAAATAGGAAGCGTAGAGAGGGCATTCCAGGCAGCAGGCAGCGTACAGGGTTGTACTGCAAGAATAAGGGACCCATCAGAATGGGACAGAAACTGACAAGGCTTAGAGGCCACATTAAAGGAAGACTTATACACAGCAGCAGACTGCAGCTAGGAAGACACACACTCATTTTCCAGAGCAGGAAGTCTTACAAGAGATGACCTATGTCAGGGGACCTCGCTACTTAACAGGAAAGGATGAGGAAACTGGGCCCTCACTCCCCGACCCTGTGGGAGAGGAGCTCCAGGTCCACGAGTTCATGACAGCCAAGGTCTGCCCCGATTCCTCCTAGGCCCCAGGAGCCACAGTACAGCTGCTCCCTCACGGGAGCCTCTGCGCATTGGTGGGGACTTTTCTGAGAAAATAAATTCTGAGGATCGTGGCTATGGGAAAATAGGGTTGCCATCCACTATATGCGTAGGCCTCGCTAATTCCTAGATTTAAAACAAACCAGCATAAGGCATCCTCATGTGCTAACTTCGTTTTCTAGTTTCTGATCCTTGAAAAAAAGTTCATTTGCCATTATTCTCCCGCCCACATCACTATGCATTTATATTTACTTTGGAGTACCTTCACAGTTCTCCCGGGACCCTCCCGATACTATCAGAACGGACATTCTAAAGTCTTACAGAATGTAAGAATCCTAAGCCAGGCCTTTTCTCCCAGAGCGCGTCAAGGGGGTCTTAGTTACACAGTCCAAACCCAGGCTGGTTCTGGTTCTGAGCGAATGGCTAATTCATGGAGAGTACGATGTGTCCGCGAGCGACACTTCTCCACAGACAGGCCTCTCTGCGTCAGCTGTGTGGCAGTTTCTACCAGATTTCAGTCCAGAAGGTACCCATAGGCCTGTTTCCCCCTTGCGATTTAATCAGCATTTAGTTTCAGGTAATTTTTTGAGAACTTTATTCAGCAAAGAATCTCCTGAATGCTTTAAACAGGTATGTATGTCCCCCCCTCTCTCTGGGTGTGTGCACATACATTATAGACACTATACTGGCAACCGAGAGTATTTCCCGATCGGCCTCTCTCCTTGTCTCCTTGTATTTTAACGTATACAGGGACATAGCCGGAGCAACACCTCAAAAAACCTGTCTCCAGTAACAGCAGCAGTGGAGGCCGGGAGGTTTAACATAAACAGGCTGCTCTGCGCCTCTGCCTCCTGACTCAACTGCAGCCTGCGAGTTCACGCGAAAACTTCTCTCACCTGCTGAGGTGAGTCAAGGTCTGCAGAACCATCCCTTTTGGTGACCAACCCCTGGCTGTTTCCCGGCCCCCACAGGACGCAACCTAGCAGTAGTGTGCATCAGGACTGGCAGAGGGGAACAGGTGTTACGTCCAGGTGTTCAGCAGCCTGGATGTAACGCTTTCAAACACCAGGAGGGGGTGGCAGGTGATGTGGGGCACACGTGTCTCCCTCTACCCCACACACTTCCTGGTCGTCCAGCGGAGGGAGAAAATGCATTTGGACCACAGCAAGAATAAAGGAAGGACTGTGTAGATCTCTTGCTCACAGGCACCTCTTTCCAGGCAACAAATCTGCCAAATCCTGCCAAAGACAAAAACATAAAGACACAAAAAGCGTGGAAGGGCTCAATCAGAGAGCAAGTTGAAGCTACAGGAAAGCAGCTGCAGAGACGTGGCATTGAGCTGGGCTTGGAGAAGGGAGCACAGCGAGGCCCACGTTGTCACCGCCACTACTTGTGCTGCTACAGACAGGCGACAGCTCCACTCACAGCCGAGCAGAAGACGGACGCAGCTGGAGCCAACTTCAGATTAAGTAATCGTCTTCAAGGTTATCATCAGCAGACAGAGAGGCAGCTTCTATGCAGCAGAAACGAGAAGTGAGACACTGCCCTGATGCAGCAGGCCCTGCCCGAGGCGCAGGGGTGCCCCACGACCACCGGGGTCAGCAGCCGCCTTCACAAGCCCCCCAGTTTGTAGAGACTGACTGACTAATGGGAACCTCCGGAGGTGCTCCAGGAGGACGTGCTGTTGGTACCTGACAGGCTGAGGCAGGACAGGCTATGTGCTATCTCCCCGGGGCTCTTCTTGGCCTCAGTGAGCACGCTGCCGTCAGAGGCATCTGCTTCTGTGACCTGAGAGAAGGAAGATAAGAGAAAAAGGAAGAACGTGGTGGCTGGTGGAAAAGGAGCAGCCCTCGGTCACTTGCTCACGCCATCTGGTTCAGGCAGTTGAGTTTGGCCGCCGAGAGAGACACACGCCTCGTGGCAGTAGCCCTAGTGGAGCGACTCCGGGAAGCTCTACAGAACGTCCCGCGCGACCAGGAGCCTCATGTCTCCACGCACGAGCTGTGCCCTGGAGGAGCGCCCTCCGCGCCAGCAACGGCTCACTCACCACATCATGCAGCATGTCTGACACTGCTCTATTCTCTTCCACGTCTTCAGGAAGCTCAACCGCGTATCCCTTGCGAACTAATTCTAACCCAATATCAAGTTTCTGAGAAGAAAAAGGAAAAGGGAATGAGGTTCTCTCTAAGGAAGGGCAAATCTGAGGACACGGGAGGACGGCTAGTCTGAGGACATGCCCTGGGAGGACGGGAAGCCGGACCTTCCCAAGTGGCTGTCATCAGATAAGGTGTTCTGAGGAGGAAACGGCAAACGCGCCGGTGAGCCACGAGCGACCCCGTCTTACCTGCCCATTGCTGGTATCGTACAAGTAGACCTTGGGCCAGGTTGCGGCCCCGGTCTGCACGTAGCTAGAGATCTTGGCCACCAGGGGCTTCCAGTCAGCACAATGCGTGAGCCTGTCAAACTCGTCCAGGGCGTCCTCTTCCCACTGCCCACCTGGCAAAAGATGGCGGCACAGCCTAAGGAGGGGGCCTGCTGACGGGGTGGGCCGCATGCTGGAGGGAAGCTGGCACTACCTTTCTACTCCGGAAGGCACCGCTGCCTGCCAGGCCAGCTTCTGGCTGTTGCTTTCTAGAGCTGGTGAGAAAAAGACACCCGAACCCCTAGAACTCAAAAAGCTTGGATCGGGAGAAGCCCTGCCATGTGCTGTGTCAGTTATTCTATTTGGAGACAAGGTCAGCGGGTGTTGGGACTCATTTACCTGTGGGGACAATCCGTGCCAGGCTACACTCTATTGCTTGAAATGGAAGGCTTAGGAAGTCACTCCTGATGTGAAAGAAACTGCAGTTAGACTCCAAGTGCCAGAACGTTCCTTGCTTCTAGACAGCCCCGACTACCCCGCGGGAGAAGACACCCCTACCCCTGTGAGGCCTGGCAATAGGTCGCCCCCCCCTCCCACAGCCAGGGCCGAGTCCACGGCTGCCACTCCAGCCTGGCCTGCACTGACCTGAGTGCCCGGAGGTCCCTCAGTGGGCAGTCGCCATTGTCTCCAAAGTCCACGAAATAGAGGTCCAGGTTCCCGTTCTCCAAGGTGCCCAGGACCCGGGCTCGATACCAGGAACCATTTGTAGGTAAAGGTGCGGCTACAATGTCTCCTACGTGCACAGTCAAGTCTTCAGGCTACGCGGGATGAGGGGGCGGGAGGGGGCAGTTAGGGAGGCACAGGCTCAGAAACACAAACGGGCAAGACCGGACACACGGAGGAGCGAGGAGCTGCTCCACAGGAAAAGGGAGAGGAGTGACCACAATGAGAAAGCTAAGTCCCTTGTTCATCAAAGCCAGCTCTGTCCCCATGGCAGCTCACCAGGCTGTTCTCATAGTGCTGGGTCATCTCGCGGACAAGCTTGTCCAACTGCAGGCTGCGGGAGCCAATGATTTGGATCCAAAAGTGGTTAGGATGCTCGGAGGCAGACACGTACACTTCCAGGAACTCGTCAGCATGGAAACTGAAGTCAGGACTGGGGACTAAACACAGGGATGAGTGAGCTAAGCTGCAGCATCACCACCATCTAACATGGTGACCACATCAGAACCACCTGTGGTTGGAATGGGGAGATTGCCCCGGTGGGGAGAGGTACAAATACCAACTATTATAATAAAAGTGGTTCAAGGGAGCCCGGGATGAATCAGACAAGAACATCCTGAAGAAAAGTACTAAGCTATGTTCTGTACCTTCCTATGTAACTGAGTAATAGGAGTTTACATTCTTAGTCATCTGCCATGTATTCAAATCAGTCACCAGTTACAGTGACGGTAAATCCTCCATGGTCCAGCTGCAACACGGACCAGTGAAAAGGTCTATCGACAGACGGGCTCACTCCAGCTCCCAGGCTTCCACTGACTCATTATGTGACCCTGGAAAGTCTGGACAAGCCTCTCGTAGGGGCCCTCGTCTTCCCTGCCCATCCCGCACCTACGCATTGAAGAGAAAGCTCACAGCCTTTTAATTCTTGAATGGCGAGGATTTTTAAAGAATGAGACAGTCCCAAAAAAATACACCAAAAACAACTGGGCTGAGTATTTTACTTGTTTAGTAAGTATGTTTGGAGAAAGAATGTCATATAAATTCAATTATTTGGTATACTACTCACAGCCTAGTTTCCTGTCAACTAGCATATTTTTATATTGTTCTCCATCATTAACTGGTTTGTATTCAGAAAAATATTATCTATCATACTAACTCAAGCAAAATATTACCAGGAAGGCATATTTGTGATGAAAGACTTATGAGTAATCAAGAAAGTAGACATTTCTTTTATTGCTTCCTATGCTGGGTTCTCTTAAGCCAGTGTTTCTATCGTCCGTACAGCTAATGGGTTCCCTCTCTACTACGTACTTTCAAACATGGACATCCCTGGACTGGTCTGGGCTCCAGACTTCTGAAAGCTGTCACCATCAGGCTTCTCCCAGGAACCTTCTGGCCCTACAACCGCCATGTCGCCACCGCCTTTGCGGGGAGGAACTGCCAGTGGTACAGCCTGCTCCGGGCTGGCACCAGAGCTTTTCCAGAAAGCTGGCTCTCCGGCTGCACCCCGTTCTGTCACTTCTTCTCTTCTTACACTGATTGGCTGCTTGCGTGGGACTCTGGTTTCTGCAGCATGAGCGATTCTCTTCCGAAGTTCTTCATCTTCTGAAACTTTCTCTAGTATCAAATGCTGTGGAAAGTAAGAGAAGGGATGATAGCTGTGTGGCTAGATAATTTGACCCAGGACAAATCTGACTGAGGAATAAAGAGTTCTTCTCATTCTTAGATACGACTCAAGTCTATCAACTACTTGCCTTGGCTGCCGCCACTTCCTTCTGTGTTCCTGAGATTTTTATAAGCCTTGAGAGTAGTAATGTGCCTTCTGATTCTTTGTCACAGGTAATTTTGGCTCCAGAGGCCTTACAGATAGAACGGATCGTCTCGCCGCCTCTCCCTACATTGAACAACAATAAAATCCTGTCCTTCTGTCCCGGCCAACCGTAAGTCTAGAGAAATCACTATTTTGTATATATGAGTACTAGGAGAGGAGAGTCGGTTCGCATTTCCACACTGAGCAGAATGCAGAACACTGAATGGAAAGCAGGAGCTACAGAAATTGTAAGAAGGGGAATACTGGGTTATTCGTTCTACCCATCTTTTTTCAACTCTGCTAGGTTAATTTCTCCATGTCATTTCCATTTTTTTGTCCACTCAGCATACGTCACATCCTCACTTCATTAGAAGAGATCCCATATGCTGCGTGAAACATGGCACCAAGGACAGGACACGTCTCTGCCTCGAGAAGCAGCATAAGGAATGCTCTGGGGGGAAACCACAGCAGGTGCTCTCTAGAGTGCTATCGTGAAAGATCTGGGGTGCTAACAGCTTCCTTCGCTTCCCTTTGGAAACCTATTACGAGGTAAGGACATTCACCCGAACCCTTCGAGAACCTATCCATAAAGTTCAGATCACACAACTTCTTGAGGATGTGTTTTTTGCTTTACCAAAATGGTTCTGTACGAAAGTAAAGCTGTGGTCTCAATGTCCCTTTCTTTTTCCCAGCAGGGTGAGGGGGTAGATAGGCCAGGAAAGACCGCTGGGAAGGTGTGAAAGAAAGGTAAAGAAAAGACAAGAGCAGAGGAAGCTGTCCAGTGGTACCTATGATTCTGCCCACAGATCTCTGGGGAACTGAGAGCTGCTCAGACACGGGGGCACTCTCTGTCAGGATCTGATGGATGGCTGCTTTGGCTTTGCACACCTGAACAGGAAAACCACTGATAAGAAGCAGCCGCTCATCGCCTACATCCTCTGTGTCCACGTCAATCCGAGCACCAGTTTGTTTCCGCAGCTGCAGAGAAAAGGATACGTGGCAGTATGTCTGGAAGAGACACCATTCGGGTCAGCAAGGTACTTGGAACCCAACCTTGGAGGTAGATGGAACTGGACACAATTACCAGCCAAATCGGGATGCTATAAGTAGTCCCCACTCACAGGTATTTATGGAAAGAGATTAGTGACAAAGGTAACCCTAAATAGCAGTGAATTGAAAATGGTTTCTCTTTGTGTACAGAACCCTGTTGTTTCCTCCTGATTTTATTCGGCTTAGAGAATTAAATATTTTGTTTTCTTGACATGCCACCTGAACAATGGAAGACGATAAGAAGAATCAGGCAGCTATTCAATATTTACTGTCCATTAATGAGAGTTTATTAATTCCATAGTAGAGAAGAATGGTTTAAGCTATACCAAGCCGAGACTCATCCAATCAAAAATCCCCATTTTGAGCCAAGTCATGTCATCCATTCGCGAGGGAGCGGAAGTACTCATCTCCAGAAGGTAATCAGCATCTTAACTAAAACGTTCCTGTACTCTTTCTTTTTAAAATATACACAGTGTGGGTGGTTTCTATGGGATGGGGCAGAGAAGGGGAGCCGGGAGCCCGTGCACACGCTTACCTGTTTAATGTTGGCGCCCTGCCGGCCAATGATGAGCTTCACAGCCTCCTGAGGCACTCGCATCTCTATCTCGATGTCGTCCTCCCCAACGAACGTCAGCCGCTCTTCTGCACAGATCACAGCTCATCAGATCGGACTTAGATAACACCCACAGACAGCTACTACGAGCCCTCCCCTGAACGGAGCTGTCAGAGAGACACTGATGCAAGAGATAAACACAGGGTCTCAACCACAGTGACAAGTGGAAGTAGCAGCTGAGTGGGAATTGGAAGATCCGGAAAGACCAGAAGATGGCCACTAACTCTGGGATACTGTTTCAGATGCTAAAGTGGGGAACGCATTTGGCTCTGCAAGAGAGATGCTGGGTTCGAGGCAAACTATTTGTCTTGGAGAAGAATGAACGAGTCCATTACGCTGACAACTTCTCCTGTCTGTACATAAATCATTTCTCTAGGTCCAGCCTCTGGGGAAAATGAACCCCACAGTTCGCCTTCTCCTAATAACTGAATAGAAGGAGCATATAAAAAAGGTAAGAAGAGTATAGATATTTAAAAAGAAAAAAAGAAGAACCCACTGCAGCGTTGATGTTGCTGAAAGGAACAGATCGATAGAATCATAAAATGAATTCTTCACGTCATAGAAATGATAGCTTCATATAAATGATAATAGCTTTACATGAAGAACAGAGAAAAGAAGAAACCAAACAGTTTCAGTCAAAGAGCCCTCACAGAAAGCCAATTACATCCCACAAATGCTACCCAGTCTGGCAAGGACAGTTTTCATTTCAGGTTAACAAGGCCCGAACACCTTCTGCCATTTCCATATGTACTCACGTGGGGTTCACATACCTCTGCTTTCCCTATATCTGCGATACAGGATATAGGCGACTGCTGCACTGGCTGGAATCCCGAGGCCCAGTGCTATTTTCTGAATAGTGGACAAACTTGTCCAAGAATTCCGTTCAGTGGACATTTTCTGCTGTCCTCTAACTTACATCCTGAAATAAGCAAACGAGGGAAAAGAAGGTGCTTTCATTCAACATCTTTATGACTGGCAGGGAGACATGGGAACATGTTATATTATTATTTAAAAGAACACTACTACCTACTTTCCCATTTCAAGAGCTTGAGCAGTCTCAGAATCTATCTCATATAAAAGGTCTCAGGGTATTTTTAAAAGGTTAGCTAAGGGTCACATATACATACCACTAAACAGAGGCATGCTCCATCCCCTCGCCCCAAGTAGAACTATATGTTGATCACTTTTAAAGCGCAAAGGAACAAAAAATTATTAAATGAGTATTTAAAAACATATATTTGGATTTCATAGCAAACTATTTAATATTCCTTATTGTGCTCTTCTAGGTCTCCAGGCCTTTCCAGAAGCTGTTGTCTCTGCAAGGAATGGCTTTCTAGGCCATTGTAACGAGATATGCTTTAAAATGAGTGAGGAAATGTAATTTATGCTACAATTTGCTTCCAGGTACAAAAACTCAACCCACATGATTGATATCAAAGAAAAACATGGTTTTCACCTTAAAAATAAAACCTGGTTATATCCTCGTAAGGCTAAAAACACATTCATTAGTAAAGGACCTATTTACAAAGAACACTTTGGTCCTAAATGTGCTTTTCCTGAAGCCTTCCAGGAATAGTGATGACGGTAAGGAGAAGACCTGGCATAGACATCTCCTTCTGGGGAGTAGTAGGTGGATTTCCTGCTACTGTCAGACAAGGGTCCGAGTTTGGCATCTGGCCTTAGAGCTTTACTAACCAGTAGAAATAAAGGTTGTCCCAGAACTACCAGAGATTTGCCAAATCTGTGTTTTTTCCTAGCCAATAGTTTTAAACAAATTGAATCCACTCTCTTGTCCAGACTCATGGCCTGAACAGAAAATCAAAACCTCCTTTTAATATCTTGGGGAGGGACTCTTTTCAAGTGTCTTGTTATTCCAGGCTGTTACTCCGTAGGTAGGTCCATCATACTGTATCACTTTTAGAGACGTAATATCTCCCTTTTTAGTGGGTAGGAAGAAAAAGGTTGAGTTTACTGTGGGGTTTGAGTTACAAGGTTCCTTCCCTAACTAATGAGTCTCTTTCCCCCCAACTAGGCTGCAAATAAAACTTTTCAGCACTCTCTGTGAAAGTTTGGGTGGTATCATGTTAACATCTTGAATATACCAAAGGAAAGGAAACAAGCTCGGTTTCATAAAGGAGATTTTTTTTTTTTTTTTTTTGCTTAATTCTTCAAGATATGAACTTCAAACTACCATTTTCCTACATTAAGGTATGGTTTATTCTGGGTGTCTAGAAGGGATTTCAGTTCTTATATGTACTGGTTACTTCATATATTTTCTCATATGGGCTCTTAAGTGCAAAGTGTGTGTTCACTATTAATGTGCCTCAGTTAAACAGTGCTAGCTAGCTCTGTTATGGGCTCAGCATGCTGGGAACACGAGGAGGACTAAGAACTGCCTGAGATGGTCAAGTAGGAAAGATAAACACCAAAACAACTAATTACATGGCAGTGCAAAGACAATATCAATTCTTGGTTCATGCAACAGCTGGGAGGAGACAGAATTTAAAAGGCTGATTTCTTAGACGGTACATACTAGGTGAACAGCAGCCCATTAAAAGACAAATCATTTATCTTCTACATTCAAACCAATAAATATTTAATATCCAATGGGTACTTGGCTGTGAGGATACAACAGTCCAGACAGACTCGGTAGCTGGCTTCACGGAGCTTTCTATCAGGCAGGGAAGGTCTTATCTTGACAGGTAGCAGTCTGTAGGTGTTAAAGGTTTGGAGAAACTGAAACAAATGTAACCCAGTAACTCAGTCAGAACTCCAGTGCTATCTGCCTTTAATACCGTCTTTCTGGCCATAATTCATGCTTATGGGGCATAGAATTTTAGAACTAGAAGGGACCACAGAGATCTGATTCCACTCATGTTGCAACTGGGGAAAGTGAGATCCAAGGAGATACAGAGATTTCCCTAACGATACACAGCTAATTAGTCATTTCCACACAATACAGTGTGCAGTGTGGTTTGAAGAACAGTCACAGTGGCATCTCTTTAAGGAGACTCAAAGGACTACTAGCCATTGTTTTTTTCCAGTTCAGAAACTATCAGGGGCAAGGCAAAAGGATTACTTGATACTCCTCTGGCTCTGCAGCTAAATCCCCCCAGTCCTGACCCTGAATACTACGCTGGGTTTCATCACAAAGGGGTTCCACGTTACTCCAAATATCCCTTCATAACACACGCGTTGCCTATAATTTTTGATTAAACAGCTGTGTCTGTAGTGAGAGTGAACTGAAGGCAGCAACAGTAGGTGTAGGGAGACTAATTCAGAGGCCAAGTCTAGGTGTCAATGATAAAGATGGAGAGAAGTAAAAGGATTAGAAAGCGTTTTATTAGGTAGAATCCAGAAGACCTAGCAACTGATTTATGGACGGGTTAGAGGCTGAGCCACCACAGTAAACGCCTGGTGGCGTTTGAGATAAGAGACTATTGATGATTTGGTGGTGGCGGGGGCTTGTGTGGTAGGAAGATGAATGTCCGTGACAAGGGTACATTTGTTGGGTGACTTCTATTTGGACTAAAGGCTCAATTTGACTTAACTCCTCTTCAGCGATTACAAATGAAGTTGGTGCTAATCGAGTTATCAGCTGATGTCTCAACCAGTGGAAAGCTACTTGACTGATCAAATACAGTTTTGTTGATAAGTTACATATCCTTTCGCATTGTTGGAAGTTTCTCTTTAGAAAAAAGGTTATAAAAGTGGGAAATAGGATGGAAATGGGGATAACTGGATCGCTTGTGTTGGATTTTATGGCTTCAAATGGAGTGTGAAGAGGAGATTAGCACTTAGGACCACGGTTCCTAGGAGAAGCTGGGTCAAGACAAGGAGATGCAGAGCCTGTGAGGTGAGAAACGTGGCGAGATGATGGTTTTCAGCGGAGTTAACTTGGAAGTTTCCCGGCGTTTGTATTCAACAGCTGCGAACAACTACCTGATACGCGCAGCCAAGACTGACTTCCATATTATCATCCAAAATACAGTGAGGAGGCGAATTACACCGTGAGCTCCGTGGGGGCGAGGCCCTTTCATTCCGGTATCGCCTCATAACCAGGACGCACCGAGTACCTGAGACACGGTGAGCGTCTTGTTGTGAAGGAATTGGGGCAGCTCATTCAATCTCCTCATCCTCGCCACGTTTATTTTTAAACCGGCATAATTAATGCAAAAGCTGAGCAAAATACAAGGGAAACTGAGAGACCGACGGGATGGCGGTTCCCCTAAGGACCGGGCCCCTGAAGGGTCCGCACTGGGGCGGGGCAGACGCTCTCGCACCGGGTCCGTTGTGGCTTAAGCCTGGGCGCAGATCGTCTCCTTAGGACACGGTAACGAGCCGCGGCGGGAAAGCTGCCCCCAACGGCGCCTCACCTCGCGACGCTCAGACGCCCGCCCCCCGGCCCCACACCCCGGCCTCGCTCCGGGACGCCTGCCTCCCTCAGCCCCACATCTCCTCCTCCTCGCTGCCAGGGACGCCCCCGCCAGCCTCTCCCAGTCCCCCACCCTCAGATCGCGGTCCCCGCCCTTACCGCTCCTCGGGTCAGCCGCCGCGCGCTCCGCCTCGCACCTCAGCCCAGCGGCCGTCGCCTCCCACTCGCACCGCGACTAGCCTGCGCCGGCCTCGCTTCAGGCGCCACTTCTCCGCCCCCGCAGCCCCCACCCCCACCCCCCCGGCGCCAATCAACGCCCGGCTGGCGGCCCGACCAATCGCCTTCCCCGCCACAACCAATCCCTCCGCGAGCTGCCCCTGAGCGACGGGCTGCTGCGTGCTGGTGCCCAATTGCCCGGATGGAATTCGAGGCCCGGCCCACCGTGTCAGCCAATAAGATCCAGGGACAGCAGGCACTAGTAATTGAGGCGTGCAGCTGCTGAGAATTAAACAGCCAATTAGAGGCTTCACGGAGTCCTCCCTGCCCACCTCTAGGCCAATTACTGAGGAGGCTTCCGCCTCCGAAGCCTGGGGGGAAAACCTGCTCCCCGAGGCTGGGACCACGGTGCGAGGGCCTTGAGCACTCATGCGTGTCACGGTTCGCTCAAAATTAGTGCTTTTGTACAATAGCAGTGCCACCCCACAGCGCAGTGACCACTGGGGAAGATGTCTCATGGTGGGCCCTGCTCCGGCACTTGTTTCCTCTATCTCTTGCCTGGATCTGTCCCCATTCCGTGATAGGGACTCAGGGAACATGGAAAACACTTTTGGGGGGCGGGACATAAAGTAGGCTTCGAGGAGATGGAGAGAAGGTCAAGGGGCAGGAGCTGCGCGGCAGAGAGCGAGGGCCCGCTCTATTCCTCTGCCGTGGAATGAACCAACGGACGGCGACGACCGACACGCAGCAGGACAGGTGGAGAGGGACCGGCGTTCCGAGCGCCCCGCGGTAAGAGCTGCGGGCCCGCCTTTCCCTGGGGAGTGAAGAAAACGGGGGCGCAGAGGCACCACCGGGGGCGGGGCGTTTCTGGGGGGTGCAAGGAAGAGGGTGGGTTTCTGCCGACGGCGGTTTGCTTCGGAAGAGTGCATTCCGGCCGCCGGCCGGGTCCTGGGCCGTTAGGGACGTTTGGGCCCTGCTCCCGCCTCTGCGCGCCGGGGAGGCTCGCGAGCGGGTCCCTGCGCCTCTCCTCGCCTGCACCCCCGCCCCGCACGAGGGGCTCCCCCTGGGGACCGGGGCTTGGGCGCTCCTTGCAATGCGAAGATCCTTCGCATAAGCTTCTATCGCGACGCCCGGCTCACGTTAAGCGCTCACGTGAATGTTGAATGAACGCAAGATTGTCTCTTTGGTTAACTAAGGAGATGCCTTTGGGACTCAGTTTTTCGTTTTGTATAAATTTTTAAAATATGTGTGTGTTTTGAATAAGTAACACGTGCACATTCTACAAAACTCAAAAGGAATAAAAGGTTATTATAGTGAGTAATAAGTCTTCACCTCAGAAGCAACCAATATTACCAGATTCTCCTGACTTTCCACAAGATATTCTACAGCAAAACATGCATATTATATTCACATTTTTTACCCAGTTGATAACATATTATACATAGTATTTTGCAATTACCTTTTATATAGTCTAGGTGTCTTTCCATAACAGTACTTATCATATATATACCTGCCAAATAGTAAGTTTCACAGTTAGCCTGAGGGATATATAGTAAGATATATTCAACCATCTTTGAACATTATATTGATGCCCAAGTGTATTTCATTTGGCCCTTGCATATCTGTCTGACAAATACTTAGGACTGCAAATACTAGGTCAGAGAAGGGTGTGTGTTGTTTTTATCATCTGGGTAGATGCAATTTTGCAAATTCCCTCCCTCCCATGAAGATTTTTTCCCCCTTTTCATTCCACCAGCAATGTTTGAAAAGGATTTTGGCAAGTATAGTACTGCCAAATTGCTTTCCATACAAGTTTTAGGAATTTTCTCTGGCTACTCTTGTTCAACATTATTTCTGTGAGATTCAGCTATATTGTTGTGTGTAGTTGTTTGGTTTTTTTTTTTAAGTGTATTTTTCCAGGACCCATCAGCTCCAAGTCAAGTAGTAGTTGTTTCAGTCTAGTTGTGGAGGGCGCAGCTCACAGTGGCCCATGTGGGGAATCGAACCAGCAACCTTGTTAAGAGCACCACACTCCAACCAACTGAGCTAACCGGCCACCTCCCTGTTGTGTGTAGTTTTTATTCCATTCATTCTCATTGCTGCGTAGTAGTATATTGTGGGAATATACCACAACTTACTTTTCAATGTACTATTAATGCTATTTGCTTGGAATCACATATTTTTAGATTACCTAAGGGAGAAGTATTGTATTTATAATATAGGCTCTTCCTATGTACATATTTAAGTCATCGATGTCCCATCAGTAGCATTTTAAAGTTTTTGCCAGATAGAATTTACATATTTCTTAAGATTATTCCTGGGTACTTGAGGGCCTTAATTGCTATAGCTATTTTTACCGATAAAAAGGTAAAAGAGTATTTCAGACCCAATGAAGAACGTCTACTGTTGCTATAAAAAGCACAGACCTACTTTATGGGCCCATCGTCTCCCAGCTCCAATGGGAGGTGGTGGGCAAAAAAGAGGAAATGAAGCAAAAGTCCAAGAAGAGGGATTAAAAATGAAACCACAGGAGGAATTTCTTAATCAGAGCAGTAAAAAGCCAGGTGTAATCACTTTTCCTGGAAATTTTTTGAAGGCGGCTTGACTTCTAACCGGTTGGGTAGGGAGGTTGGGGAGTAGAAGGGACAATTTTAAAGGTGAGGTGATTCCAAGCTCACTTTCAAGTGTATTTGGGGTCTGTCATCTCATTGCCCCTCAAAGAGCCCAAATCAGGACTGAAAGATTCAGTTGTGAGAAGCTGGTATTGGGTGAACGGTAATTTTTTTAACCCTCATCTCCAGTTTCAAAGAGCCCATTCTCTTTCCTTGAAGGGTGTTCTGAAATGGAGCGCAGGAGGCAGTAGGTGGAACCAGTTAACATAAAGTCTGGTTGCCTGGAGAGCTCAGGCTTTCCACCCAACAAACCAAAGCAGGAAAGTAGATTTCAGCTAGAGCCCTGGGCAGTGAGGGTTCTCAGACACCATAGCCTGGGCCAGAGCCTTGGTGCTCACTGAGTCCCCTTCCTGGACACCGTGCAAACTATTCGCTCGAACGCATTCAGCTACCAGGGTTTTGGGTGTGACCCCATTGTAGGCATCACCCCTTCCTGCCCCATCATTCCAGGCTTTTCACCAGAAACCAGCACCTGGCAGCGGGGGCCTTCGTCTCAGAAATTATACTGGTGCTACTCTTGAGTCTGTAGTTCAGATCGATGGATTATAGCAGGTGTCCTCGGAGAGACATTCTCCTCAGCCTCTCCGGCCACCCCTGTCTCCCCTGTAAGTCTCCCTACTTAATTCCCCTTCCAGAGGAATTTGGAGGAAGAGGACTCTGGAGTCTCTCATTTCAGTGCTTTGCAGCCTGAATCCCCAGCAGAAGTCGCCTGCCTCGTTCTGAGAGATGGATGCTGGCCGGCGAAGATGGTCAGAGGAAGGGAGACACTGGAGGTATTGGGTTGGTGCAAAAGTAATGGCGATTTTTGCAATTACTTTTGCCCCAACCTAGTAACAGTGTGTTGTCTTATAGGGTCCATCCTACCACCTGCTCTTACCTGTGCTAACAGCTACTTCCCAGCCTTTTCTTCTTGCCTCTAGTGGGCCCTGGGGAGCACAGGCAGCCCACGCCCTCAGCTTTCCCTGCCACCTGCGACTTCTCATAGCAGAGGCTCATTACCTGCCTTGCATGGAGCCCGTGATGGCTTCAGGACGACGGTGGGCAATGTATGAAATTCTTGGTCACAGCTTGCACCAGGTGTTCTCAGGGGGCTCTGTGACCAGGAAAACGGTGGTGACCATGGCTGTGCAGGATTCTTACTTGAATCAGGGAGCCAGCACAGCAAGGGAAATAGTGACATTCGAATATGCCAGGGGCCAACTCGGGAAGTGCTGAAATGCTGCCAGAGTATCTTTGGGTCCAAATCTGTCTCAGCTTAGGTGAGACTGTGTCAGACGTGGAAGAGAGGAGGGGTAGAGGGAGGGTGGACGGGTGACCTCCGGGAGGTCCCTTCAAGCAGGGCTTTGGAGAAAGTGAGCAGAGTTGAAGTCTCCTGACATCTGAAACAGCTCTCAGATTGTCTGCCACAGGAGAGGCAGACACCTTCCTGGTGTCTTATAAACTGGAGAGGGGAGGTTCCTGAGCAGCCTGTCTGTAACCTAAGAGCTATTGAGGGTAGAAGCCAGAAAAGGACCTAGGAAACCTCCGTTGTGAATCATGAGAAGCTCTGTTGCCGGTAGCCAGGCATTTCGTTCAGTCCGTGATTCCTGGAGTTTCCGCGGCTTCTTGCTGGTCCCTGGGGCAGAGGCAGCAAGGATACTGGGGAGGGATTGAGAAGGAAGCATGAAAGCAAACAGACCCCCAGCTTCCTGAATCAGGGGCGTGAGAGTTACTGAAGGAAGGTGAGGCTTAACCGACAGCAGCCCCCCTAGAAGAGCTGTTCAGAGCAGGCAGGGTGCAAGATGACCTCTGGATTTTGCCGTCCTCTCAGGTCACGTCCTGCAGCTGACAGGCTCTGGGGGAGGGGCTATAAGAGCAGACAGTGGCTAGAGCTCCTGGTTTGGTGGAGGCATTTAGGTTTTGACCAGACAGCCCTGAGTGCAAATGCAGCTCCCTCACTAACTGGCTGTGTGGACTGGAGCAAGTTACTTCATCTGTTCAACCTCTAGTTCCATCAGCTAAGATGCCCTGTCTCCTACGATTGATTGATGTGAGGATTACGTAAGAAAACAAAGACGAAGCCGTGGACGTAGAAGAGGCCCTCAGTAAATGTTATCTTTCTCCCCTCTCCTCCTCTGTCCCACCCTGGGCAGAGGGCCATCGGGTCACCCCAACGATGTAAACCACAGCACCCCTGCACATGTGCACACACGCACACCCACACGTGCCCTGGTGGCCTTCACACACCTGTCGGCACACGCACGCAGCCTGCACAGCCGCACCTGAGCTAAGGGCAGTCTTCCCAGGCAGGTGAGGTGACGAGTGGCTTGCTGATGATGGCACAAGCTCACCCGGGTAACCTTGCAACACTGACGAGCTTGCCTTCTGGAAGGTATGCTGGAGAGGCTGTGTGAGGATGGGGGTAACTCCACAGGCACTTCCCCGCTTGAATGTGCTTTTTAGGGATACTTGGCCCACCTCTGCCAAGGAGGCCCCGTCAGGGCCCACAGCGGTACTGTTGGGAGCTGCGACGGCCGGTACACCAGCCACTGACCACATGTGGTTACTGAGTGCCGGACAGATGGCTGGTGCGACCGAGGTCGGGAATTTTACATTCATTCAGTTTTAATGAATTGAAGTGTGGAGACAGGTTCTTGATTTAGTTGTTGGAAAACTTTTCGCATGTTTGCCACAGCTTGGATGGGTGAATCGACTTTTTCAACAGTGAATTTTCTGAGATTCATTGATTCTTTCTGGTGAAAGTGTGGGGATCGAATTGGAATGCGCTATAAGTGTGAAATGTACACTGGGCTTTCAAAGAACTACTATGAAAAAATAATGTGAAATACTATTAATTTTTGTATTGATAACACGTTGAGAGGATAGTAGTTTGGGTACATTGGATTAAATAAAATATAGCATTAAAATTAATCGTGTGTTTCTTTTTGCTTTTGTAATGTGACACTAGGACACTTGAATTTGCATATGTGCCTCGCATTCTGTTTCCACTGGGCAGTGCTACCGTGGAGACTTGCTCCAGACACAGGTCATCTGTGTCATCTGTTCCCCACTGCCTCAGGGGCTTCCAGAGGTTTCTCTGCACCGCAGTGCAGCTTCCGCCCTTTTCTGCATTGCCGAGCAGCCAACTGGAGTGAGAACTGCTAGCCCCTGACCCTCCGTCCCAACCTAACAGGAGGATGGTGGAGAATGTGGAGAGGAGGGAGAGGGCTATGCCCACGGCAGACGCCTTCCTGGTGTCTTATAAACTGGAGAGGGGAGGTTGATGGGGTGCTAAGAGAACTGTGTGTGCCTGGGGGGGGTAGGGTGGGAGGCACAGGATACCCATTTCTTAAGACTGTCAGATTCTCCAGCCTCACTCTCCACACCCAGGGTTCTCACCTTCCCACCTCTGCCCCACTGAGGAACTAGCCTGGGGGTGAAGTCCGGCTGTGTCCCCATGGTGCTGGCTCCTCTCACCTGTTAGGGTCAGAGTAGTGAGTGGTCACAGAGCAGGGACAAAAGCAGCGGGAATCAGCCAGGAAGGTCACGGTGCTTGCGCATTGTTGGGTGAGGGGGTGCCGCGGCTCTTGAGGGTGGACGCTATGCAGATGCTGCTGCAGAGAGGAGACCGTCCCAGGACCACGTGACTGTCCACCTCTCGGTCATTCCTCCCTGCTCCTGTCCTCTCGCTTCGCCCCCCTTCCGCTGGTGCTGAGGCTGCTGGCTCTGGAGCGCTCAGCATCTCTGCTTTTCTGGCTCCCTTTGCCCTCTGTCTGAATCACACTCAGGGGCAGTCAGCATCTCCTCCCGCGGCTCCCCTGCATCAGAGGGCCTCCGTCAGACAGCGACCTCCTCCGGAGACAGCTTCCCCCTGGGGCCGCACTACACACAACTGGGCGAGGCTGCGGAAGGGAACGAGGCAGGCATTCCTGCCGCCGCCTCTGCCCCCCCCCCCCGCCTTTTCACAGCAGCTCCCAGCGCCCCTCCTCCCCGTGCCTCAGTCCTGCTGGTTCTGGGTCTCTCTCCTTTGACAACTGCAGGTTCTTGCTTCTGTCCGTCATTTTTCTAGGAACTCCCTTTGTGCTTTCTCTCAAGGGCAGTAGGGATCGGTGACACAGGAATGACAGGGAGGTCCCTCAAGAATGAGAACTGGGGTCCTGGGTTGGAATTTCTGCAGAGAGACCCCTTGGAAGGTTGGGGATCACTCCTCCAGCTCAAGAGATGGAAAGTACGGAGAAAGGGGTGCAACTGAAATGGGCTGGGAATACTGCTCTCCCCAGGCCTGGCTCTTCGCCTTTGGCATAAACCCCTGTCTGTTAGATTCAGGCGAGGCCACTGGGACACATGCTCAGTGGGCAGGCGGGAAGGGTTGACAGAAAGAGGGGGAGGAAAAAGTCTGAAGTAAAGAAAACTCCAGGAATCATGTTTAGTTGGGGCTGCTGCCTTCATGGCCTTGGGCGGCAGGTTTAATGGTGTGACACACACGGGGGTGGGGAGGGCTTATGGGGACACAGTGCCAGTGTGTGGGGTGTCCTCCCCCACCCCCTTCTCCCTAGCCTGTGGTCCTTGTGCCTGGGAAGGGGACAGCAGAAAAGAGAAGGAGACCCCCTGGTTGAGCAGCAGAGTCTCTAAGAAGCGAGTGGCACTTCCCTCCGAAATAGTCCCGTAGCCGTGCTTGGCAGTTGGCATTGGTTATTAGAGGGTATCAGCGTGTGTAAAGGATGCCTGGTGGTTAGACTAGCAGACTGGAGCCCTGGTAACGTTTCCTGCTTTGTGCGTGGTGGAAGGAGGGCTGGGCTGGCTACAGCCGACACCTCCAGCTCCCTGGGACCCTCAGGGGAGAGGTGACAGAGCCACCCTCACACTGCAAAAGCACGAGGCATCATGCACTGTGGGCGCGGCACAGGCAGGAGGCGTGGGAGACCTGTGCTGCTTCGGACGGCCTCTGGTCCACGCAGCCTTCTGTGCCTTCCCCTTTGGTATCTGGCTGGCGTGGCTGGGTCCCCGCTGTGGAAGGAGAGGTCAGAAGAGCTTGGCAGTGACCCGGTTACCCCCAGCGCTCTTATCCCCAGAAGGCCGGGGGGCCACGAAGTCAAAGGTCACGTGATGCTTGACCCGGCCTTTGCCCTTGCTCCAGAGGGCAATGAGACCAAAGCAGAGGGTCACGGAGGTGAGGAAGGGCAGGAAGCCCACCGCCAGCACCATGGCGACGCCTCTGCTGTCCAGGAGGAAAGGCCCCGGGATCCCCGGCATGGTGATGTTGGGGTCAAAGACAGTGCCATTGGGGGGCTCCGCGGGGATCACTTCCAGCCAGGTCCTCAGGGAGTCATTCCCGGCGATGTTGCTGAGCACACAGACATAGGCGCCCCTGTCCCGTAGCTGCACCGAGCGGATCTCCAGCGTCCCATCCTCTAGGACCCTCACTCTCCCCGCCCTCCCCAGCCAAGGCCCCTGCGGCCTCATCCAAGAGACGGTGGGGGCTGGGTCTCCATCCCCAGAGCAGGAGAAAATAGCACGACCCCCCTCCTCTGCAATGACCCATCGTGGCCCTGACCTTCGGATCAGGGCTGGTTGGCAGGTGAAGTGCCCTGGAGGTAGGATGTCTGAGAACTCCCTCAGGCTCTTCCCCTGGACGTGCTGGGGGCCTGCGCAGGCAGGGGGTGACGCACCAAAGTCCAGGCGGTGGCTCAGCCGCAGCAGCCAGAGGAGCCGGCAGTCGCAGGTCAGGGGGTTGCCGGACAGCCTCAGCGTGACCAGTGTGTCTGGAGAGGGGAAGGCGGCTTCCTCCAGGGTCTGAAGGGCGTTATCCGCCACGTCCAGGAGGTGGAAGGCGGCCAAGCCGTGGAAAGCGTGAGCAGCGATGGAGGTGAGGCAGGCCCCCGACAGATGCAGCTCCTGGAGTCGCACCAAGGGACTGAGCCCGCGGGCAGGGATGACCGAGATGGGGTTCTGGGACAGGTCCAGGACCCGGAGGAAGCTCAGGTGGTGCAGCGCCTGGAAGGGCACGGAGCTCAGGTTGCAGCGGGTGATGGCCAGGCTGCTGAGGTTGAGCCCAGCCAGGCTCCCCGGCTCCAGGGCCTCCAGAGCCGGCCAGTGGTGGATCTCTAGCTCCCTGAGCCGCCCCAGGCCCTGGAGCGCCCCGGCCGGCAGCCTCCCAATGTCCAGCTCTCGGAGCCGGAGGGCCCCCAGTTCCGGCAGACGGGCCAGGGCCAGGCCCGGCACAGTGCTCAGGTTGCAGCGCTCCAGGGTGAGCGTGCTCAGCTTGGCCAGCCCTGCGAAGGCCCCCGGAGCCACAAACACCAGGTGGTTGTGGCCCACCTCCAGCTGCTGGAGGCTGCCTAGCTCCCCAAAAGCCCCGTCGAGGAAGAGCACGATGTGGTTGAGACGCAGGTCCAGCAGTGTGAGGGCAGGTAGGCCCGAGAAGACCCCGGGCCCCAGGATTCGCAGCCGGTTGCCCTGCAGCCTCAGCGTGAGCAGGCTCTGCAGACCGAGGAAGGCCCCTGGTTCCAGGGAGGACAGCTGGTTGTAGCTGAGGTCCAGTTCCTGGAGCAGGCCCAGGCGGGACAGCATGCCCCGCTGCAGCCCCCACAGGCGGTTCCCGCTCAGGTCCAGGAGCTCAGTGTCCAGCGGGAGCCCCCCAGGCACAGCCTCCAGCCGCCGGTGGTCGCAGAGCACTGCCCGGGGCTGGGAGGTGCAATCGCACACAGTAGGGCATCCACCACTGCCCCGTCCAGGCAGGAGGAGCAAGAAAAGGAGGGGGGTCCACGGGGGCCAGACTTGCTTCGTAGTCGTGGCCACAGCCATCGTCTCTTCAGTCCTGGAACAGAGGATGATGCGGCCCTTTTGGAAAATGGCATCAGATGGTGGTGACCGTGAACTTCCCTGGGCCTCTTTAGAGCAGAGACAGAGAGCGACCCACCTCAGCGCTGCCAGCAAGTGGGGCGCAGACCCAGGAGGAATTCAGATGCACACCTCCCTGGGGCCTCCCGGGGCGACTCTTTGGGGAACTTCTACTTTCCTCCCCTGTCATCCCTGAGTTACAGGCCAAGTGCTTACTAGTTCACGGAACCCTGGTCAAGCCTGATTTCTGTGGGGAAGTTTTATGGGACTGGGACAGGAAGCAGTGGGAAGTAGCTCTGAGTTTCCCTGTTATGGGCTTTGCCCTGTATCCTTGAGATCCAGGAATAACTCAGGTCCCTTCTCCCTGATATCTGCTCTCCCCAGGCTCTGCTCTCTCCCTCTCTGCCCACCCTTCTCCTCCCATATTATCTACCCGTCGCTTTGGTGGAGGCTCAGGGGGGTCCAGGCTTGGATCCTGAGTGGGGAGAGGCCTCAGCTCTGCCCCCAGCCCCCACCCACTGTCCCTCAGCCCTCGGCCAGCCTAGTGCAGGGCCCAAGGCCCTGGAGTGGTGAGATCCAGTCTCCCCAGAACGCCTGTGTGGACAGCAGCCAAGCTGCACATTAGCTGTGACACAGGACACAGGAGCACTTGAAGCCTTCACAAGAACCCAAGGGCAACGCCTCCTCCTGACAGATGAGGCTGGCGTGTGTGGGGGACCGACAGAGGCCCCAGCTCGGAGTCTCGTTGCTTGGTCCTCACACTTAGGCTTCTCTTATGTCCCTCCTTCATGGTGCTTTGAGTCCAGTGTGTGCATCTGAGGGAAATCCCTTGTCCTGTTGGCTGCAGCTGCCTGAGCAACACACAGAGACAGGGAAACGCAGACAGGTGCGGAGGCATGGCCAGACGCCAAGGGTGGGGACCAAGGCGTCCCCTGACTGGCCCAGCCCATCTCTGGGTTTCTGGGGGCCAGGGGCCTGGGAAAAATGGAAGAATGTGACAGCAGTGCCCAGGGGGCATCACCCGAGGTGACAGAAGAGAAGGGGTCCCACAGGTGCTGCGAGCCCTGACTCATCTGTTCACTGCCAGCAGGGACCCCCAGGGAGGGGAGATGTTGGATTTGGCGGGGGACGGCTAAATGAAGGCAGGATGCCCGGCTTTCTTTGTGGCCGCAGACCCCGACCTTCTTTGGGCTTTCAGCCTTCAAACTTTCTACCACATGTCCATTTTCTCCTGCATGCACCTGAGGACAGGCAGCTGGAGACGTGGTGTGACCTCTTCCCCCCACCTCCACACTCCACACCCTCCTCTAGAGGGCAGGTTGTGACGGCTACGGCTATCTATCTGTGGTGAAGCTACTTCAGAGAATGTAGTAGTTGGGAAGCTGAACTGCAGAGGGACAGAGGACACTGTTCCGAGGCTTAGGCGCAAGAGACAATGGCATGTGGTGGGCAGAGGCGGCCGGGCAGCCTCCTGTGTCCCCGTCCCAGCCTACCAGGTATCGGAGGCACTCTAAGGCGAGACATGGCCTAGCCTCCCGGTCCTCCCTGTCTGCTCTGGGAAGTCCACCTGACAGCTGCCCTGTATCACTGCTGCTGCAGTTCCTGCTCATCCTTCTCCAGCTGCATCCGGCAAAAGTGCAGCGAAGCGTGTAGCTCAGCTTCCCTCCTCCCCATTGCTGCCAGTTCCCTCTCAGTCCCCAAAGCCTGCTGGGCCAGGGTGGGGGGCATCTGAGGCCAACCCTTTTTCTCTATCTGTGAGGTGGCTAATTTAATCACACACTTCCCTTGCTAATCTCCATGGCTATAGGACTGGCTTCCGGCCACTTTGCAGGAAGAGATAGGTGTCAGAGCCACTTCCCTCTCTCCTTAACTGGGCTAGGATTTGGGGTGTCATCCCCTCAAGGCACAGGGTGCTTTCTTCTTGTCTACGGACACACTGAGCCTGGGTATCCCCTTTAAAGCAGACCTGATTGACGCATGGGCCCTGCGTGGGGAGGGGGTTCTTGGAGGAACAATTTCCGGAATAGCCACACTGATTGTGGGTGGGGTGGGAGGGTGGAGAACACTTCCCAGAGGTAGAAGGAGCATTGGAGCGGTGGAGGGAGGTCCCCCTGGAGTCCTTGCCCCCAGGGGCACTTGGGACGTCTTAGTTTCCCCATCAAAGTCCCGTGGGGCCAGGATCAATGGTTGCCTGAGTGTGTGTGTGTGGGGGGCGGACACACGCCCCCTCTGTAGCCATGAGAGGCACACTGGTCTGGGCTTGTCTCTGAGTGTTATGCAGAAGGGCAGCTGCAGCTCTGGGACAGGGGGTGGGGGTACTTACCGGAGAAGCTGGAGGGCGGCATCAAGTTGGGCACCGCAAGCGTCCAGGGCTGGGGGCCGTCCCATTCAGGGCGCCTCCCCCCGTGCGCCTCACACCCCCTGCCCGGCCACCCGCCCACCCGCCTGCCTCTCGCTGCCTCTGCCGCTGTTGCTGCTGCGGCCGCCGCTGCCAAAACCAAGGTAGAGAAAAGAACCAGAAAGCATTTCTCCTGGTGTTTTTTTTTTTTTTCCTCTCTCTCTTTTTAAACCAGGCGAGAATGAGTCTGCAGCAACCCTGTTGGTGCAAAATAAATAAATAAATCCAACAAGGAGGGCTGCAGTCAGTGCCAGCACAGGACAGAGAGGGCGGGGGAGGGGCGCGTTGGTGGCCCTGCGCCCCAGGGGTCGGGTCAGGCAGCAGAAGCAGCTGGGCAGCTCCGAAGGGTCTCGCTGACTCTCCGAGTCCCCTCTGGGGAGTTCTGCGGCTGAGCACCTTCCATAGGGTTGTCTTTCAGTCTGCCAGATGCCACCTCTCAATCTGAATGTCCCCTGTAGGTACCATTTGTGGGGCAAGTTCTCAGCTCTGAACATCGGCTGTGGAGCTGAGTTGGAGGCTGCTTCCGTGGGGGGGTGTCCTCTGAGTGGGGGCTAGAGTCCTTACACCGCTGACGGTGGCTGGGTAGGAAACCAGGGTCCCCACGCAGGAATGAGACTGTGGGTATCTGATTTAGGTCATCTTACTTGTTTAAGCCACCCCCCCACCCCCGACACACACACCTCTTGCCTTTAAAATCATTTTATAAAGAATGGCACAAGTTTGGGGGTTCTGTTTACGCAACTAACCCCTCCCCTTGCCCTGCTATTTTTCCCTGGGCGAGGGCTCACAGCTCTTTACAAAGCCAGAGGGAGTCAGGCTGGGGAACCGGGTCTCCTTGTTCCTGCCGGAGCTGAGTGCAGGAACTGCTTTGCTTCGTTTTGCTGTGACGAGAGCGGGGCTGGGGGGCAAGGCCCGCACAGTCCTCCGGGAGCCGGTCCTTGGTCTTCTGACTGACCGCTGTCCAGCCCTCTCTGTGCTCTTGAGGTTTCTTGTGGTCGGATGCAGCTGGGCTGGGATAGAGTTTGGAGCACCCAGGACGGGGCGCCCCGAAAATGGTCTTGGGGTCCCTCAGGACTGGCGCTCTTCCTGAGGCCACTAAGCTCCTCTGAGGGAGACAGAGATTGGGTCAGATTAAATGTGTCGCTAGAGCTGCATAGTGGTTGCTGGCTGAGTGTTTCACCTGTGTGTGGACCTGTGTCTCTGCTCAGATTTGCGCTAATCCCTAAAAGTCTATTTTTAAAGTGCATGTAAGAGGCCTGAGTTCTAACCCTCTCTGTCTGTGGTGCGCCTGCTTTCATCGTACCCCATCCTATATCCAAACCTCATTCGAATAGTATCCCCAGCCCCTGATCACCCACGTATGCAGTTTTTGCTTGTTAGACCCCAGGAAAAGGGCAGGCTGCCCATCCATTTCCTTGCTGAGCTGGGAAAAAGGAGGGAGGCGGGAAATCTTAAGATCCAGACTCATGTTATATACAGGTCCTTCTGGGCACCAGCCGCCAGTCTCTGAGCTTGACGCTTCTCCCCAGCCGAAGCCCACCGGGAAAAGCAATGAGGTATTTCAAAGGCCTAGTCTTTGCTTCTGAGCCCAGAGTTGAGTTCTGTTCATCCAGGGTGTCCTGGATCCCCCTGCTGTCCTGAGGACACCTTGGTCCTCGTAGAGGTCCTTATATCACCCCCCACCCACCACCTCAGGCCTCCCAGAAGCTGGGTGAAGGGGCATGGGGAAGGCGACAGAGCAAAGCTCAGGCTGGAGATGGTATTCCTTCATCCCCACCCTCTGGCTCTCGGCCCACTGCCAGGCAGGCCCTGGGCAGAAAACCAGTCTCCACACGTGGTCACTCGCAAAAGAATAGGCAGGGACCACGCTCCAGGGGGCATGAGAAAGGAAAAGGCTGAGGGTGGGAGGGCGCCCAGGGAGGTGGGCCAGCAGGCTGGGGAGGGGAAGGGAAAGGAGTCCCTCTTCCAGGTCACTCGGACAGTCCGTCAGGTGACTCGATTTCAGTGCTGAAGAGCTCCTTGTAGAGTGGGGGGAAAGCAGCTTGGACCACAATGGGGTGGAGATGCTGGAAGGATTGAAGCTTTTCCACGTGCTGGCTGCACAGGCTCCGAAGCTTCCCCTTGGGCGGCAGCTGCAGATGGGGTAACGGGGAAGGAAGGTCAGTACCATTCTCCCCAGAGCAACGAAATCCTCTTGTCCTTCCTGGGCTACGGTAACCTTCTTGCTTTCTCTCTATGTACTTGGCAGTCGTGGGGCAGCCAGACCCCACTGGGAGGGGGAGCTGTGTGTCAGGCACGTGGAGACCCGGAGAACGGGTGTGGGCCTGGTGGTTTTCTGGGTGGAGCCCCCAGTCATGTTTCTGCTTCTCCCCACATGAACGCCATTCTGGGCGCTAACCCACACTGGATGCTCTTAAAATAGTGAAATGTTGTGACTCTCTGGGTGCTATTCTGTCACATGCCTCTTTGCCTTTGACGATGATGTTCCCGTCACCTGGAATGCCTTTCCGATTCTTGTTTGCTTGGCTAAGTCTTACCTTCAAGTGTCACTTCCTCCAAGAATATTTCCCTTACTACCCCCTCGATTAAGGGTCCTTCCTGGGGCCTTCCCTCTGTGTAGCACTTAAGCCCCATTTTAGGAAAATGACCCACTTTGTCTGCCTTCCCACCCTAGGTTTAAACTCCTTGGGTAGGGTTCCCCCCACCCCATGGCAAATGCTCAATAACTGTTTGAACTAAACAATTTCCAAGCCGGTGCCCAAAACCGCCAGCACTCAGCCAGAGGGTCAGTGACAAAGGCCCAGAGACCCACCAGGAGACAAAGGCAGGGAGACCTCCCTGGAGAAAGGCTGAGAAAGCCATTTATCTCCTGGGGTTGCCGGAATAACCAAGTGAGGCTTAATAACACCTCTCACCAGCCACCCCCACTTTCTCCCCAGCTCAGTCTCCCAGGAAAGGGGCGGTCAGGGAAGAGCGGGTAGCATGGTAGCTCTAGAAATCATCCTTTTCTCATTTCTCTTCCTTTACTTTGTTTCTTTGGCCTATTGCAATATCTTCCTCCCCTCCACTCCCCTTCTTCCCTCCTCCCCTCCCTCCCTCCCTCCCTCTCTCCTTCCTTCAATATCTGTTGAGAACTTACTCAGCTAGGCACAGGGAAGGGCTGTGGTGATATATCAGTGAATAAAATAAAATATCTACCTTTATCAAATGCACATTCTAGTGAGGGAGCCAGAAAATAAACAGATATATAATATGTCAGGGGATTTCTTTAAAGAACATTAAAGCAGGGTGAGGGGTCGAGGGCTTTTTGTATGGGGTGGTCGGGGAAAACCTCTCCAGAGTGAAGGGATGAGCAAGCCATTTGGAAAACTGGGGGAAGAACCTTCCAGCAGCTGGAACAGCAGACACAAAAGCCCAGAGACGCAACGGTGTGAAATGTGTTCAGGGAAGACCAAGGGGGCCGGTGTTGCTGGAATGGGTGGCTGAGAGGCCAGGGAAAGGAGATGAGGTTAGAAAAGAAGTCAGGGGCCCGTGGGCCACAATACAGGCCCTAGATTTGCTTCTCAGCATGATGGGCAGCTGTCGGAGGGCTGAGAATAGTGCCGTGTGGCTGCTGTAAGGCAGACAAGGCTGGGGCCAGCACCCAATCAGGAGGCCTCTCTAACTGTCCAAGTGAGAACCGATGGCTGCGGGGTGGGGTGGATGTATGATGACAGTGGGGAGGTGATGTATTCTGAAGGCGGACCTCACCGGATTTGCTTCCCACCTGCTCTCCCCGTTCCAGTCTCTCTCTCTCCTCCTAATCTCTCCTCCCAGACTTGAAGTTCTTTACTGGCAGAGACTGTTTTTAAGTCTTGCTGTGTCCTTGGCACCTAGCACTGTGCCTGGCACACAGCAAGGGCCCATTGCCTGAGTGCTTACATAAGTGGTTCCTTTACACTGGCTCCAAATTAAATTGCCTAAATAATAGCTCTGATGATATCATTCCTCTAACCCTTGGGGCTCTCTATTGCCTAGAAATAAAACCTTTACTCTTTAATATGTCATTGAACGTCCTCTCTGATTTGCTCCCTGACCTAATTTTCCAGCTTGCCTTCTGCTACTTCACTGCCCCCATCAATCTATCCTGATCTTTACACTTTAGTCAAAATGTCCCTGAACTATGTTCTCCATACATGCACTGTTTGCCTCCTTATTTTCACTCATATTTTTCTCTAAGCCTGAAATGCCTGCCCCACCCCCATGAATGTCTATTAAAATCTTACTCATTTCATGGCCTAGTTTAAGTGCCACCTTCTTTAGGAAGCACTTGGGATTCACTGCTTTTACCCCCAAAATTACTTTTCTAACATGTCCCCAATACCTCTTATCGAAGTAATGTTATCAGGAATATAGTGGAAACAGAACTGGGATTAAATCTTGGCATTTATCCCTTACCAATCATGGAAACTTGGATACGTCACTTAAGTCTCCTTATTACTACAGGAAGATATTAACATCTGTCCTACTGACTGAGCTGCCCGAGGATGCGAGGGCATGTCTGTGACAACACTGTGCTACTGGCGTTATTATGGCTCACAGTCTACGTGTGTTAGAGCTACTGGTACGCGAGTCTCTCCTTCATTCCAGATGGAAGACTCTAGGTGGGAGCAAGGATGCGTCTCTGTATCTTTCCATTCCACGGTGCCTTGTACAGGAGGTGCTGGGTTAGTGTCGGCTCTATTAAACTGAATTGTTCCCTAGGGGCCCCTCCCAATTGCACGCTCTCTAACTTTCCATCTTTACGCACACAGAAGCGACTGCCTGTTCCCTCAGTTCCTGTGCTCGCGCAAGCTCCCTAATGCAATACGGCACTGGCGCCTCTGTACCCTGAGGCCCCAGGCCTCACCAGCCCAGCTATCACAGCTCTGGCGTGGGGCCTGGCCTCTGCTACCCCAGGGACCGCGCCTACCTTTGCCAGGATGCCTTGGCGATGAGTCTTGCAGAGATGGTGATGAAAGGCCAGCTCCAGATTGTACTGCAGCTGCTCTACTTTCCTTTTCTCCTGGAGCCCCGGGCGGCCTGAAGGAGGGGATGGGACCACAGTGAGAACGAGAGAAAACATGGACAACAACTTCCACCAAAGGGTGGGCATCTGTGCTAGATGAGGTCTCCCTGCTTGTGTGTGTGCTTGTGTGTGCGTGTGCGTGCTGGTTTGATAACGGTAAGCTCTGGGGTGTTGGGTTTGGCTCGCTGTCTACAAGGAAAACTGGGGAGACAAAAGGGATGAGAGCTTCCAGTCTCCCGCCCCCAAGCTGCCTTCTCCCTGGCACCCTAATAGTTCACATAGTCCACCCAAAGCTAGGCACTAGGAGTCTTGCCGTGGGGAAAAAAAAGAGAAAGAGAGAGAGAGATGGGAAGACAGCCGCCTGCCCCCTGGCCAAGGATGACCTCAGACGGAGACGCAGGCCAGCGGCAGCGCCTCTGCAGCAGCCTGTAGCTAAGTAACCTCCACGGACAAACCACTTTTGGCCTGGGCTCCACAAAAGAGCCTGAAGCCATCTTTTAAATCTTTATTTCCACTTTAACGGACATGTGTAGGTCTCTGCTCGTCGGCAGAGCCAGAAGCTGGTCATTTTGGTGTGCAGACTCAGGTTAGTTGCTGACCCATTTCCCCAGGTTCCCTGAGCATGCAGCCCTGCCCACTCCATTGTAGTGGGGCGGATATCCGGAGTCCTGCCATGACGGCCAGCGGCCTTAAAATTAGTTTTACGATCACCTGCGGGAGGCTGTTAAAAATGGTGGTGCTGAGGCCGCACCCCAGATCAATAACCTCAGGTTGCTGGCAATGGTTTGTAAAGCTCCCCGGGTGATTGCAGGGTGCGGCCACAACGGAATGACTGACGACGTGGATGCACACGCAGACCCCTTTCTCTCGGGACAGCCTCACATCAGCCTTCACTTCCCCTCAGCCTCACATCTCCCCACCTCTCCAGTCCCACTGTGCTGCCCACTTCCTCTCTCCGGCTCCTCTGAGTCTTCATTTGAACTCCTTTTGTTACACAGCGATATTGGTCTGTAAAGGGCTTGTGCGCTCTTTAGAGCCATCGCTCAGGTTTCATCACACCTGAAGGTCCAGTTGCTTCAGTATCTGTGGCACCCCCACCAGCTGAATGTCCCTTACCCAAGCCCAGGGACACTCACTGGCATTGATGAGGACAAGGGCTGTGTAGAGGGCAATCTCATCCTCGGAAAAGCGCAAGGCACTCAGAGAGCGGGAGAAGTCAAAGATGGAACTGATGAGCTCGCTGCAGCCTGACGGCGTGGAAATGAGAGAGTGAGCAAGGTGAGGGGGGCCTCCGAGCCCACGGGCACCCGCCCTCTTGGTGTTTGGCGCGAAGGGGGCAATCTGCCTGGAAAAGAGGGCGCCCTGGGTCTTGAGGCTGCAGATGAGGTGGGCATTAAACTCGTCGATCTTGTTTCCCCTGCCCCTCACCCAAGGCTCGGAACAGCTCCACGCCACCGTATTTGCCCTCAAAAAAGACCGTGTGGTTCTCGGCATTGTAGGCCCGGCACATCCTCACCAGCACCACTTCCATGGCTCCTGGGGGGTGGGGAGAAAAGCCCGGCATCCGTCTCTGTGCCCCAGCGTTGTGGTTTCCTCAGCGCCACCGCCTCCCTCCACGCGGCCCTGCGCCATTCCATGCTCTGTGCCTGCTCCCTGCAGGCCTGCCCACCCTCCTTGGGCACCTGCTTTGAGGAGCACGATCTGGTCATTCTGGCAGAGCTCCATGAAGCCCGAGAGCCTCTTGGCGAACTCCACCACGTACTGGATGGCCTCGGTGAGGCGGTGGGCACAGCGTTCCCACATCTCCCACACGGACTGTAGGGAAGGAGGGGGTCCCACTGTAGCCTCTTGATGACCCCCTGGCCACTGCCCCAAGCCCCTGGGAGTAGGTTCTGAACCCCACGTTCTCAACACAGGTGTGTTAGCCTATTCTCAGCACGCGGCCACACTCCAGGGCCATTCCTGTCACTGGGTCGCTTGTACTGAGCACCCACCGGCCGCTGGCACCCACGGAGCTCTTGGGGGAGAATAAAAATGGCTCAGAAGCTTTACCCTCAAAGCGTTTGTGTCTTGTTGAGGTGAGAAAGACATACTGAATGCCCCTCCCCAAAAGGACACACCCGAAGGTCTTAATAACCTAGAGAAGCAAAAGCTCTGTGCCAAACGAGTGTTCTACAGCGGTGTTGTCAGAGTGCTGGAAGCGAGAGCGTAAGCTTTGGAGCTCGATGGACACGCGTGGCCTTTGGCTCCCGGAATGAGCCTATTCACCTCTCTGAGCTCAGTGTCCTGGTCCCATTAAAGACAGCAACACATGGCGGCCTCACTGGGGGGTGGGGGGTTGTGAAGATCAGGGATAATTGATGTAGCGCGTTTAGCACCGTGCCTGGGAGAGCAGGGGTGTCTGACAAACGGTAATCACGACGCCACCTATAGCCATGGCTGATAGAGCAGGAGGACAGGGCACCACGATGGGGTGCTGGAGGGGGGAGGAGGCGAGCCCGCCACAGTGTTTCCAGGCGGGGGCTCGGGCGAGCTGTCCTCCGTCTGCTGGGGTGTAGCCACGCCCCCGGCCTTCAAAGCAGGTGCACACACGTGTCTCCCTTTGACGCCTGCCTCACCCCAGCCCACAGGGTGTGCAGGTAGCCATCTCTGGGTGCCCCTGGGGGCGGGATGGCCTCCCTCCCAGCAGGCCCCCTGGCCTCACCTTCCTCTGGTAGCTGGCCACCTCCTCCCGGGAGAAGAGGCTGCAGCGAAGCCGCAGCAGGTCCTCCAGGCGCAGCTGACACGTCTCCCGGTAGGATTTGCACACGTTCTGCAGCAGGTGCTCTGGGGCCGAGGGGAAGGCATGGCTCCTACCGTGCCGTGCGAAGGGCAGCCCTCTGCTGGGCCTCCCCCCACTCGGCCTCCCCCTCGACCCCCTTGTCCTCGACCCCTAAACTCCCTGAGACTCATGTTTGGGGACAGGGGGTGCCCACTCGGCCCCGCTCTGGGAAGCCCCTTTCTCAGCTTCCCACCCTGCCGGCCTCCCCAGCTGCTCACCAATATCCGTCAGGGAGGCATAGGGTGCCTCTGGGGTGCTGCGGAAACTGGGGCTGCAGTAGCTGTCCGGGCCCTGCCCTGGTTCCCCCAGCCCGGGTTGTCTGGGGTGCTCAAAATGAAGTCCACACGTGTCAGGGGTCAGCTGGCCGCCCGTGCTGTAGCAGCCCTCTCTGCCCTCAGCCTTGCCCCGCTCCGGGCTGTATTCGAGGTGGTATGAGGCCCCGTTGAGCCCAGATTTGGCCAAGCTGTGGGAGTAGGAGGGCCCGGAGCCCGGGGCTCTCAGGAGACCAGGGGGACAGGCGGAGGCCTCGGGCAGGTCAGGTGAGGAGCCCAGGGGCAGCTGCCCATCTGGGAGCCCCAGGGTGCAGGGGCGGGGGTCTGCCCCTTGGCCCCCTGTGGGAGGGGTCCTGGCCACTTGCTCCCGCTGCTCCCGCTGCTGCTGTAGCTGTTTTTGCACCTCAGCGTGCAGGCTGTCCCTTTGCTTCTTGGACATGCGGCCAAACTTGACAGCTGAAAGAGGTCGGGATGGGTTTTTGAGGCAGGAGGATAGCGTACAAGGCAGTCGGGAGGCATTTGGAGCATTACGGGATTCACTGGCTGCTCCCTGAATAGCTGACCCCAACCTCGCTGGGGGGACTTTTGTTCAAGACCCCTCCCCACCTCTCTCTCTCTGTGCTCTGTGCGGCCCGGGCCTTTCAGTCTTGGGCACACACTCGCCCAGCTCCAAACCAACTTCTAATCGTGGCAGAATTCAAGCAGTGAGTCTGGACTGAGGATTCTGGCCTCCAGATATTGGGGCTGGGGGTGGTTGAGGAGGGGGTTGAAGCTGTATTGGGGTCACCTCGCCTGTCTAGGAGGGTCAGAGGAAGAGGAGAGCCGAGCACTCAGGGCTCCCTGTGGTCAGGCCTGCAGGCTCCCTGGTGACCTACATACTCACCACAGCCCAACCCAGGCTGGTGGCTTCTTTCTGAACATCCTCTTCTGTTCTCTCTTTCCTGCTTTTCACTCCCCCCACCCCTCCCAGGTGTGGGGGCACAGCCCCTCGCCCCGCCTGCCCCTTGCACCCCTGCGTGTTTCCTTTCACTTTGTTATTTTGGGTGCTGAAAAGTGCTGACGGGCTGCTTCTGCTCCTCACCACCCTGCCTCCCCCAGCCCTGCCCTGGGCTCCCTCTGTGGTGGGAGTGGGGGTGGGGGGCGCGAGGAGGTGGTGGGTGAGGAAGGTGGAGTGTGGAGAAGGGCACCAGGAGCGGCAGCCCTCCCCACTGCCACCGTCTCTGGGTTGTTCTCAGGCCGCCTCTGGCTCCATTGCTGTCGGGGCTGGGAGTGGGGGGCTAGGGAGGAAGACAGACTGGGACTGCAGCAATGGGCAGGAAGGAAAGGTGTGGAACCTGGATGGTTTGGGGGCTGGAGGGGAGCAGAGGGAGGCCCCTCCATCCTGAGGAGAAGAAGGAAATGCAGAGTGGGGGCCCTTGGGAAAAGGAGGGTGGTTCCAGCACAGCCCCAGGTTGTGGACTGTGAAGAGGTCTGAGGAGGGCACTCTGCCCAGCAGCACAGTGGACAGGAGAAGAGACAGCCTGTGGGAGGAAGCCAGGGCGAGCAGAGCTCCAGAGGGGAAGGGCGTTTGTGCAGCACAGCAGGGGGAGCGCGGGGCTGCCGCCCGCTGGCCTCACCGTCTCGGGACATGCCCAGTGCCAGGCATTTCTGCAGGCGGCAGTGCTGGCATCTGTTCCGGCTCGTGCGGTCGATGGGACAGTTCTGCTGACGGGTGCAGGAGTAGGCCACGTTACAATTCTGGCTCCGGCGGAAGAAGCCCTGGGGACGGCAGGCAGAGAGACCAGGCTGCCCATCCCCGCCAGGCCAGCTCGGTCCCCAGGGCCGAGCGCCCCAGGCCACAAGCTCTCCCAGACCCCAGCTTTCCCAGATCCCACCACCGGTCAGTTTTCTGTCCTCCATTTCTTAGCATAATTGCAGTTTGTCCTGCAGTCACTTCGGTGGCTCCTGACAAGGCCGCTGTGTGCACAGGGACCTCCAGGTAAGGCCCCAGCCTCCTGCCGCAGGAGCCCGACCACCATGGAGTCGGAGGCCACTGAGCCCCTGTCCAGGAGAGAGTGTGTGTGTGCTCTCACCTTGCACCCCTCGCAGGTGATGACCCCGTAGTGGATCCCAGACGACTTGTCCCCGCAGATTTTGCAAGGGATCACTTCAATTTGTGCTGGAAGAGAAAGAGCAGGAGGTCAGCCCAGGGTCATGGGTACAGAGACGCGAGCTTCCCCCCACCCCCACCGCCAGTGCAGCTTGCCGTCCCCTCTGGCCATACGGAAGAAGCCAGGTGCCAAGCACTGCTCAGCAAAGTGTCTGTGGAAGCCGTTTTTTTGTTCTGTGGGGTGGCCCGGCTTGTACCAGCTCTCTGGGGGCAGAGAAAGCAGCTGCGCAGAGGCCACCTGCTGAGCCCTCCAAGTTGTAAAGCTCCAGTTGCCTCCCTCCCGCCTGGGGACCTAGGAGTCCTGGCTGCTTCACAACACCTGCTTCCCGCCCAGGGGCCTTCCCGCGCTGGGGGCTTCCTCTGTGCCCCCTCCCCCACTGGGGCACAGAGGAAAGATGTGGTGTACCAGGCAGGGGGCACCTGGGGGCCAGGTAGGGATGCCAGCCATCTTCAGCTGGGCAGTGAAGGCTCCGGGAAGGGCAGAGGGAGCAGGGTCCACAGAGTGGGGTCCAGACAGGGTATGGAGGAGACCCCAGGAGAGTGGGGCTCAACAAGCCAGCTCTGCTGGATGCCTGAGAGCCAGGGAGAGAATGAGACACGGCTCCTAGGCAGCCCCGGGCCCCGGAGCAGTGTTGTCCAGGCACGGATGAGTGAGGATGCTTACGTGCGCACGAGGGCCCCTGCGTGCAATGGTATGTGCGCAATCCTCAACGTTAACACTGGGTCTCCAGACCGTCTCATTCAACTTTCCCTTCTCTGTACGCGAGGGAAGAGGCCAGATGAGACGGCTGGTTGGCCCAGGTTCACACAGCTGGTTTGCCTCAGAGCTGGCGCTACAGCCCAGGTTACCTGAGCTTTCCGTTACGCGGTTCTGTGTACATGGCTTTTGGGGTGCACACATCAGGGGGTATGCGTGTGTGAGTGTGTGTGTGTATATACACATGGAAGGTACACGTGAGTTGTGAGCCAAGGCGCATGTCTGCTGGAGCCAGCGTGCACATGTGCATATTTGTGTGTTAGTGTTTGTTCACTGGGCATTAGGATGCCCTGCTGCCCACTGAGGTCGCTGTAAGCTGTGCCTGCCCCCCCTCCCTTTGCTGTGGTTTGCTGCTGGCCCCAGGTCCATTTCCTCTACTTCGCCAGCTCTCGTCCATGCCCACACCTCTCTGCTGTGAGTTTCAGGGACCAGCATTTGGCCCCCCGCCAGCCCATCTTTGAAGGGGAGCTGGGCAGAGCCGGAACCCTGCTATTTCAGGTGTTCCCGTCACCGTCACCCGCAGGCATGTGGGCCTTTGCGCTGCCATCGCTGACCTGCTGCCTCCCCTCCGAGGGGGGAGGTGGGGCGGAGCAGGCCAGGAAAGGTCTGGAACTGAGGCCCCTCTCCTCTCTGACGCTGCTCCCTGGAGTGTCCTGGGAGCTCGCCTGCCCCAGGCCGGGGCCCTGGGACCATGTCGGGCCTGCCCACGTGAGGTGGGAGGATGGCCATGGCTTGCCCACCACTGCCTGAAAGATCAGCTCCATCATTCTTGAACCATCTTCCTCTCAGGCCAGCCTCGAGCTTAATCAGAGTAAGCTGCTGCCTTCTCCAGGGGGACAGGGCACCTGGTTGTCTGGAACATGATGGAAAGTGAGCTTTTCAGATGCTTCCTAGTAAATCCAGAGCAGGGTGGAATGCATGGAGGGGAAAAGAGGACAGGAGGGGGTTGGGGACCTGGAAAACGGGCAGAAAAGGTGGGGGCACCTGTCTGTCAAGTCCCTCCGCTTCTCTAGGCCTCAGTCCCCTTGTCGGTAAAATCAGGATGAAAATGACATCGCCTGTCCCAGGGGGACTGTAGTTCAAGAGCACGACCTGTGGAGAGGGCTGTGCTCCAGCGAAGTGCTTGTAGGTCAGTTACTGCTGAGCGGGGCTGAGGGCAAGGAGGCCAGTGGGCACCAGAGGCCGAGGGACAGGCTTGCGCCCGTCGAGTCTGCCGTCTGCCGTTGCCTCAGCACCTCCCCCCAGCGCAGTGGTCTCTCTCTCCTCAGCGGCCGTCAGCCCAGAGGGGAGAAACCAACATGGGTCACCCAAAAAAGTAAGCGGGAGGGAGACTAGGCCAAGCCACAGTGGGAACTCGGGCTCCAGCCCAGCCGTCGACCACAGGCCTCCCTGCCTGTTCCCTTCTCCCGGAGCCACATCCGTGCTTGTGTGTGTGTGTGCCGACCACATGGTGACCCAGACACGTCGCCCTGACCCATGCCTGACCCACTGCAGGCCCTGGCCCGAGGAACTCACAACGGAGTCACCAAGACCTTTGCCTTCTCAGGGGATGGTGTGGCCAGCCAAGGGCCCCCTTCACAAATACGTGTGGGGGACATCAGGGTTTGGACCCAGCCACCAGGCCAGCCGCTCCGCCATGCCCTCAACCATAGTCCAAGGCAGAGTTACCCGGGGACACAGAGGCACATGGTCCATGAACAGACTTAGACCCAGGGATGGACAGACAGCCAAAGAAACACAGAAAAACCCACCTACGTCCTGGCCCAGGCCCAAGCCCTGGGCCTGTCAGTGCTGTCAGACCCTCTGGTCCCACTCCTTCCTCCTTCCCCTGCCACCTGTGTCCCCTTCATGCCATTTACCCAAAACCTCAAAGAGAAAGCCCCGTGCATGAGTGTGTGTGTGTGTGTGTGTGTGTGTGTGTGTGTGTGTGTCTGTGGGGGGGCGGGGGGAGAGGACGGGAAGGGGACTGGCAGAGGTGGCGGTGGGGGAGCGGGAGCTGAAAAGCACCTTGGTCGGTCAGATACCTCACCTTCTAAACTCACCCCTTTGCCGCAGCCCATGCTGGGAACCCAGGTTGGGGAGGGGGAGCTGAGTAATCACAGGATTACTCAAACTGTTTCCCGGGAGCCTTGCCTGCCAGGAACTTACCATCTAAGGGCCTGACGGTGCCAGGAACTGGAGCCAAGCAAAGGTCAGGCACCTCTAGGCCAGCCCTGCAGCACAGCTCCCACAGCAGCTCGCCCTGCCCGTGCCCTGCCCGTGCCCTGCCCGTGCCCGCTGCTGCTTTGGGAAGGTCTGTGTATTTTACTGCCACTCCCTCCCAGGGCCCATAGGAGAGAGAAATGCCCCCACCTGCACACGCCATCTCCTGAAACCATCCAGTGACCTGACAACTCTAGCCCTTTGTATCTCAAACACGACCGCCTGCCCGGGGACCTTGTTAATATGCAGGTCCCCGATCCAGAGGGACGTCTGAGGGGGGCCTAGATTCTGCATTTGAACAAGCTCCTGTTTGGTGCCCGAGCTGGCTGGGTCTCAAACTATACTTCCGAGGAGCAAGCATTTCCTCCCTCTTTCTGCTTTTTTTTGCCAGGCTGCTCCTACTGGGGGATGAGGGTGGCGCTGCTGGTCTCTTCCCCAGCTCATTCTGGTGTCTTCTCCACCATCCAGTGTGACCTCTAAAAAATGTCATTCTGATGCAGTACTGGGAAAAGAAAGTGAGTCTCTCCTGGGTCGCTTTGGACATTGAAGGATGGCCAGGGAGCTTCCTGTGAGCGCATCCTACGTGGGGCAAACCAGTAGAGACAACCTGGTCTGTGCTCCCTGCCTCCTCTAATCTCACCCTTCTCACAGCTGCGAGATTCATTGATATCGCTGATTGAATGCATCCAGAGCTGGCCCTGTGCCACCCTAGGAAGCCAGCCCTGGGCCCTGTCCAGGTGCCCTGTGCCACAGAGAGGAAGTGGTAGACGCAAAGCGGGGGCTGCAGCCCCGGGGGATCTCTCTCGTCAAACCCCAGCACCACCCCCAGCCCTGGTGGAGCATGGATGCAGACAGGAACCCCGGCGCTCCTCTGCTCCCTGTGTTCTGTCAGTCTAGAGCTGGGCCTTCCCTCTCTTTTCTTTCTCTCCCCTTTCCTCCAATGGATACCGATTAAAGAGGAATCATAATGGCAGGCATAAGCATTGGCAGAATTCTAACTCTGTGCCAGGTTCTAGACACAGCTTTCATTGAGTGATCACATAAACCCTGTCAAGTAGGTACTAGTATCGTCCCCATTTTACAGATGAGAAAACTGAGTCCAGGAGCGAGAGTACATGGCTTGGCTGAGGTTATACAGCCAGAAGTGGCACAGCCAGCACTTGAAGCCAGGTCTCTAACTGGAGAGCCAGTGTCTGCAACCATTAAGCTGTATACCCTACAAGGATTGGCTGTCCCAATGCACTGAGGAGAATGGGACAGGGGACAAGGTTGTTTACTGGCAGAAGGGGAAAGTGTGAAATGAGGCAGGTGGGGTAGGAACAGAATTCAAGCCAGGACGCGAGTCTAGTGTAAAGACCCAGAGACCCTGTTCCCTCTGCCCCGGCTCTTGCTCTGAGGTGCCAGCCCCCACCTGCCCTTGCCCACGTCTCAGGGGCAGGCTTGAAGGCCAAGGTGGGACAGCCCTAATGGAGCTCCTGACTTGGGACCCCCCCTGGAAAACTGCAGCGGCTTTGGGGTGTGGACTGGCTTGCTTGCACCTCAGCAGTCCTCTCCGCAGAAATGAAGGAGTGAGTGGGAAAGGGGGGTGCGTCTCTTTTCTTAGCTTAGGCGCCCCCCTCCCATCAGTCGAGTCTCGGTCCCTTTCCCCACAGAGACCACAGCTCTGGCCAGGAGTCCCCCGTGTACCCAGTCTGTCGCCAGCCTCCCTCCTTTCTCAGCTCTCAGTTCCCGCAGCTTCTGCAAAGCTGGAAACCATGGTGGTGGCTGCACCGCAGGGGAAAGGGGGGCTGGGGGGGCGCCAGGAGGGGTGTCGTTCTACCTGGTGAGCACTCCTCCCAACCCATGGCGAGCATTTTCTGCTGATATACCCAGATCCCAGGGCTGAGAAAGTAGCGAAGCTAAAACTCAGGTGGGCGAGGGAGAGTCTGGGGTTTTGAACAGTTATCAGAGACAACCAGCCACCTGAAACCCCCTCCTGGTGCCCCCGCCACCCCCGCAGTCTGGGACTGGAGTAGAGGAGGGGAAACAAAAGAATTGAGTGAAAACAACCTGTGGATGGGGGAGGGGGTGAATCAGCAGGAGGAAGCTGAAGAGTGGGAACCCGGCTGGCACCGTCAGCCACCTTCCCTGCCTCCAGGGCTGTTTCTCTTTCCCAGAGGCCTCTGCTGCTCCAGAGGCTCTGGCTTTGGCCCCCAGGCCCTGCCCTGTTACCAGCCTCCCCCCATATAGACATTTCCGTCCTTTCTGAGCACAAAGTCCCAGGAAAGGGGCAGTGTTGCAGCAGCGGGAGTGGCCTGGCCATGGAGAACAGGAGACCCCAGGGCTGCCTTCCCTGGAGAGCTCTCAGTAGGGGAAAGTCCCTGCTCCCCCTTTGAGTCAGAGGCACAGAGGCAGGGCAGGGGGAAGGCGCCCCTGGAAGGGGTGACAACACACCACCCATGTCTCATTGTGATGGCACTGGCTGGGCCACTCCAATCTCTAGAGCCCTGGCTGGGGGTGTTGGGGATTCCCTTAGGAATGGGAAGAGAGGCAAAGGAGGGGTGAGGAGGGATGCAAGGAAGGAGGGGCCCTCTGTAAAGTCCTCGGGTGGCCCTGGACTCTCAGGGTGGGGACTTCTTTCTGGCCCACTGCTCCTGGTTGGCATGACCAGACTTGAGAAAGATCGGGCACAGCTAAGACACGCCTGCGACCTGTACCCCTCGTCCCCCCACCTCCGCATCCAGGCCCACTACCAGGGCTTTCTGCCTATTGACTCCACACTGGGGGTGGCCTCACGGTGACATGAGTGGGCCTCCCGCTCTCCGGCTGGCTCATGGGCACTTCCTCTCTACTTAGCAGCAGTCACCATGGCAGGGAGCCTGCACCATCCTTGCAGAGCCTCCGTGAAACCCATGCCTCTCTCTCACTTTCCGTCTTCCTAGGCCCTGGCAGTGCCCAGGGTCTCCCCTCCATTGCCAGTCTGTTCTCCGTTCCATCTCTCCCTGGTCTGTATGCCTCTCCATCCTCTCCACTTCTGTCTCTGGCTTCACATCGCAATCAAAGTTTTGGCTTTCCTGGCCTTTCTCCATTTATATCCATCCAGACATTACTCGCTTCCGTGTGTTTCATAGATCTCCGTCCTCTGAGCTGGGTCTCTGCGTCTCTCTCTATTTCTTGGTCTGTTTCTGCTCCTTGCCCTTTGGGTGTGTCACAGTCCCAAGCCCCCAGTGCTCTGAGTTGCCCCAGTTGTGGTTAGAGGGCGTGGTGGTACCTGGCACTCACGGTGGGGAGGGGGCAGTCAGATCAGCTGGGGCTGTGAGGTCCCAGAGATGTCCAAGTGAGAAGGGCCAGTGACACCGAGTCCCATGTTGGAGGAGACCCCGTCTCCTTCCTACCAGCCTGGATGGAGCTGTGGGGGGTAGCATCCTATGTTGGAGACTCCTGCCCTTCTGCCAGCCTCTGAAGCGCACCCAGTCATTGCTTCCCAGGGCGGATTTGCTGATTTCTGGGAAGATGGGTTTGCTGCTGCACTGGCTTCTCCATCCCACACGTGGACATGAAGCTCTTTCCTCCTCACCGTCTACCCCCTGGGAAAGCTGAGTGCTTTTCCCTCCCTGTGGGGGTCCCTGACTCAAGACCAGGGCTGTCTTCTGGGTCCTGGGCCCGCAGAACTAGGAGCTTGTCCCAAGTTGGTTTTGTTTTTCAGCTCAGCTCCCTTGTTTTGCAGGTGAGGAGACCATGGCCCAATGACTTGCCTAAGACCACAAGGCTAGTCAGTGACAGAGGTGGCACCAGAACCTGGTCTTTAGACTCTCGGCCCATGGGTCTTTCCAGGACCCAAGATGGCCTCCCTTCTGTGTCTTGTGGGAAGACCCCAGGTAGAGGCCGGGGCTGCGTCAGGACACGGGTACCAGGCTTCTCTTTTCCTGTCTGCCCTGTGCTCTAAGAGGCTCTCTGGCTTCCCTCCGTGAACACGGGGGCTGGTGGATTTGTCCACCCTTGCTAGGCCAGGAGGTGCCGAGACCCCAGACATCTGCCCCCCAGCTGCTGGCCTGTGGCTCCAAGCCAGGAAGGGGGTGAAGCTGAAAGTTCTCTGCTCCCATCTCTACTGCCTGGTCTCCCTCATCAAATGGGTGACTGAAGCTGGGGACACACACACACACCCACACGGCATCCCCGATTTCACTCATTCCTTTCGTCCCTGGGCTGGGCAGGAAGTGTGGTGGCTCTGAGGCCTGGATACTGGGGTTCGGACCCCCTCTGCCTGCTGACCTCGCTGGACGCTCACTGTCCTGCTGCCCCAGGCACGGCAGCTCCTCTGGCCTCCTTTCCCACCCCGCTTGCAGGCAGCTTAGAGGTACAGAGGGCAAGTCTGCAGTGGGAGCCAGGAGAGCGAGTTCAGGCCACCTGTTAGTCACCAACCTCCATCTACTACAGCTGTGTGATGTGGGGGGAAGCGCTTGGCCTCTCTGAGTCTCAGTCTTCTTGTAAAATGAGGGGGCACCTCAGATACCCTCACAGATTCTTTCCAAAACTCATGGCGGAGGAGTCCCTTTCCTATCGCCGCTGCCGCTCTCAGAGCAGAGCTTGAGCAGCCAGACACCCCAGCTACTCTCAGAGCAGTGCCTGATATCCTGACACCCCAGCTACGCTGCCCCGCTGCCCACAGACGTGGGCCTTGACTAGGACACCCTGCCAGGGAAGAGCACCCTGCTTTGCTCACTCTGTTCCCAGGATACCCCTCCTTTCCAGAGGGCCTGGGGTGACAATGGGCCCCAGGCTTGCCCCCTCCCAGGTGGCCCCATTCACTTACTTCTCATGGCTGAGCTGGGGCTTTGCTGCCTTGGCTCCCTGTCCTCAGAGGGAGGTGGTCCCGAGATTGGGCGCAGGTGGCAGCAGGGTTGGGGGCGAGGCACTCTGAGCAGAGCGTCAGCCCACAGCTCTGCACCCAGCTCTCCCCCAATGCTTCTGGGCAGGGGGGTTTAAGCTCGCACCACACAGGTGGCCGAGTGACAACCCCCCCACTCCACCCCCCCACCCTCCCTGGGGTGCAGCGGGTAAGATGACAGGCTCCCCACGTGGCCAATCTGGGCCTGGGGCAGGGTGTGAGGGGCGGGGCAGCCAATCACAGGGGGCGTTGGAAAATTCCAAAACCACATGCGACAGCCACAGGCGTAAAAGCTGTTTCCACCTGACAGGGTGGTTCTGGCTGAGGAGCCAGAATGGAGCCAGTTTCCTACTCCCCCTCCCCTGAGGACCCCCGAGCCTGACCCTCTTTGCCAGGTGACTCCAGGGACAGGGATGTTTCTAGAGGTAAGTCACAGGATGTCCGCCCAGGTCGGTGGCATGTGTCACCGGAGACCCTGTGGACTGCCAAGAGCCGTGCCCTGTGAGGCACAGTCTGGGAGGCTGCCCCACCCCCCACCTTCGGACACTGTGTATGCCCTGGGCTAGGGAATAAATGATCATCGTAGCTGTAACAATCCTCAGACAAATGCCCACTAGCTGCAGGAGGCGGTTTGTCCCGCAGAAACGGCCTCAGGAGTGAAAGTGCTGCAATTAGAATGCAGATCGATGATGCTGTGTTGATGGTGATAATGACGCTTACTGTGTGCCAGAAGTGGTTCTTAATATTTCCTGTGGATTAGTTAATCCTCACAAAATACTTTATGAGGTAGGTTCCCTTATCCCCATCTCAAAGATGAGGGACATGAGACACAGAGAGGTTAACTAACTTGCCCAAGGTCACACAGCTGGTAAGTGGTGGAGTCAGGATTCAAACTCAGGCAGTTTGGCCCCGGTTCCATTTGAGGAATGGGAGGGTTTCTCTGGTTCAAGTCTGCTCTTGACGTTGTCTCAGCCTGGGAGGGCTCCTGGCGTGGGAGTCTGTCTGTAGAGTTGTTGGCCTAGGGGCTCTTCTGAGAGAGCGATCCACGTTGGAGGCCCTCTAAGCCTCACACCTGCTCGGTGGAGTACCTCACACTGGGGGTTCCCTGGTCAGGGCCCCTTAGTAGTCAGGGACCCTCTCGGTCTGGGGGTCCCTTCTGGGAGCTTGTGTTTCAGGGCCTCTCAATTTGGGGGAGCATTAATCCTTTCTGGCTTCTTCAGTCAAACTCCTACAAGATCTCTGATTTTGCTGGGACTCTAGCGGCTCCTCAGCCTGGTACAAGCTGTTCCCTGCGGGCCTTCCTAGGCTCTCAGGAGCTGGGCAGGGGACTGTGGGAGGGGCTGCCAGCCAGGGTTCTCGGGAGGACGCTCATGGCGTGGGGGTGGGGGTTGGGAAGGGCATAAGGGGGTATGGTCCTGGCCGAGGTTTCTGTGGTGAGGGGTTAAGGGTAGGAATGGAGTTTAGCCTTTTCCAGTTCCAGCTGCTCCAAAAGTCCCCCTTCACCCCCCACCCACATATGGTCCCTGGCTCCCCTCCCCCGCTCACTCACGCAGCTCCCGCGTCACTCCTTGACCCGCTTTCCTCCTAGGGCCCTGCTCAGCATTTCCGTGGGGCCCTGTGGCTGGGGTGGGGGGGGCAGGCGAGGCACCGTCAGGATTGTGCTGAGCAAAGCAAGCCCCCACGGGGGGAGGCAGCATCCTGGACGGCCTCCCAGCCCCTGTCTGCCCACCTCTGTGATTTCTCTGCTGGGAACAGGGAGGCTGCAGGTTCTCTGGGCTGTGGGAGGGGCAGCAGTGAGCTCTCCCTGGAAGGCCCTGGTGGCAGCCCCTCCTGCCCGAGTTGTCATCACTGCAGGGACCCCTGCTCTTGGAGCCCTTCTCGGAGTGCCCTCAGGCTGTGAAGGGCATGCATGCCTCTGATGGATATAAGCTCGGGGCCTGAGGTGGAGTGGGTGTATTTCCTGGGGGGAAATGTGGTTCTCCCACGAACGCGGAGGGTACATCTGATGTGCTGACAGGCCTTTCCAGGGGATGCTTCCTCCCCAGTAGCCACTGGGCAGTCCTTCCTGAGCTCCAGCCCCTTCTCACATGCAGTAGCCTTAGTCTTCCAGCAGCCCAGGACCCAGAGTGCCCCGTCCATGGTGCTCCCTACAGAGACGAAGGCTTTCCTGCTCTCCAGACCTGCACAGCCTGGCCCCAGGCGGGTTCACACCTCAGGACGTGTTAACCACCAAACCTGGCTCTGCCCACACAAAGCCTGCTGCCGGCCACCCTGCCTCCCTCCCGGCCCCACCCCTTGCATCTCCTGTGCCTCTGTCCAGCACCTCTCCCCTGCTTTCCCCACAGCTTCCTTTTAATTGTGCCCTTCTTTCCTTGCCATGTTCCCTGATCTTGAGGTTTCTTCATGCCCCCTCCTTTCCCCATCTCCCCATCCTCTCTTCAGGCCCAGCCACCTCTGCCTGGTGTCTCCATCTCTGTGCAACCTACATGCCTTTCTTTTCCGTGAACCTCCCACAGTCCTGGCTGGATTCTGGGCCACCTCTCCACACCCCAGCAACAGTTCTTGCCCCAACCCTCTACTCACAGGTGTGGGTCTTCTTTGCAGCCAGCAGCTCTGTAAGGAGAAGAGAGGGAGTCAGGGCCAACAGCTGAAGTCCGTGGGGGACCGAGAGACACTCCCCCTGCTCACAGGCCTCCTCCCCCACCCCATTCCTTCCCAGTGGAACCTGGCATCTGAGGAGAAGGTGGGAACACCCTCCACAGCACCCTTCTCTCCTTGGTTCTCTGCCCTCAGTCACACTGGCTCTCTCCCAGGTCCTCAGAAGTGCCAGGCTCCTCAGGGCTGCTGGGACTGCCCCCACCCCCAAGCCAACTTTTCCTCATCCCTCAAGTTTTGGATTCCCACTCTTCCTTTCCCGGGAACGGTGTTTTCCTGCTAGATGGCAGGCCCGATGGAGGCAGAGACCGTGTCTGTTTTGTTTGTTCCCCCCTTGGATCCCCAGAACCTTCCATACGCCTGGCCCATCAGAGGCGCACAATAAATATTCACCAGTCAGAGTTAACGCTCGGTGGGAGTTCAACCTCTTCATTGCTTATTTGTGCCTGAAAGCACCTGGGAGTCCCAGAGGTGTGGGGGTTGAGAGCAGGGTGAGGGGGTGTTTGGAGGAAGAGGGGGAGCTGCAAGCACAGACCCCCCTCTGCTTCCACAGGCCCTGGCTGCCCGGCCCACCAGCCCGCACAGGAAGGCTGCGTGGCATCTGTCCATGTACATCCGTCCATCCAGGCGGAGAGCAGGCAGGAGGGAGCACAGGTGAGTCGCCTGGCCTGAGTAGGGAGGCACAGCCGGCCAGAGGGGCAGCTGCTGAGGGGAAAGCCTCAGCTAGAGCATGTCGGGTGTCGTTGGATTGTGTGGTTGGCATTTATTCAACTCTTACCCAGGGGGCCCCTACAGAGCTTTCCCCCGCCAGACCTTGGTCCGTTTCCTACATCCATGCAGCAGTTCCTCCTGGGACACAGGGCCAGTCCTTTGTCCCAGAAAACCCAGCAGCCCTGCTTCAGGCCCCTATAGTTTCCCTAACCTCTGTATGTGCTCTCCTGTTATTTTTCCCGTCTGCTGTCCAATCCTGGCCACCACGCACCACGCACCACCCACACTGTCCCTCTGCCCGGTGTGCTCCCCACCGGCAGGCTGGTGGGGGGAGTGGACTTGCCGCACTGGCTCTGCCGGGGTGGGGCTGGGGGTAGGACTGCCCCGAGGGGGCGTGGCTCCAGCCGGCACTCCCGCCTCCCCTGCTGAGCCTGGCTGGCCCCGCCCAGCTTCCTCCCTGACGTGGCACCAGCTCTCTGGCCTCCAGCCTTGCACCTCAGAACAGTCCTGGGGGGGGGGGCGAATGTGCCCCCTCACGTGCCAGGCAGTGTAGTTCTTCCTGCACCGTGTGGCCTGGAGCCTGGCAGCTCTGGCACTCTGGCTTTCCCGCTGTGCTCAAGCCTGTGGCCTGGGGATCTGCTCTGAGAGGGTCTCTGAGTTAGAGCATCGGTGGGGCCAAGACTACCTGACCCTCTGCCCCCCCACTCCCGCTGCCCTGCGCGGGTGCCCCACGTTCTCTGCAGAAACGAAACTCCATACCTCTGGGCCAGTGGGAGGAAGGTGCCAGGCTACTGGGCATGGGCAGCTTGCTTCCTCCCCCACCCTTGTCTGTCATCCTCAAAGGCAGGACAGGTGAATGAATAGAAGGTGGAGTGGCCAGCCTCCCAGCCACTGCTGCCTGGGGTCCCAGCCAGCTGCGCTGTCTCAGGGGACTCAGTACACAGTACAGTGTGTCCGCCTCACGCAGGCAGCGCGGACACTTGCTCACATTCTGACCCTTCCCTTGTTCTTGCTTCCCTGCCTTGCTCCTCCCGCCTTCCCCACCTGTCTCCTCCCTCAGTTCTCCCTGTCTCTCCCCTCCATGTGTTTCCGATGTCTCCTCCTTCCCTAGTTCTCCGCTGGCATGTCCCTGGCCCCTCCTCCTGTTTCTCCTTGTTTCCGTCAGACTTGTCCTGCCTCAGCAGTGTGCTTTCCCCCTGCCCATCCATCTCGCTCCTCTGCTCTCTGCACTCCTCCCCTCCTCACTTCCTGACCAGTCCCATCTCTCCCTCTCCTCTGAACTGCCTGGCAGTCCCTTCCACCTGCCTGCAGGGCAGTAGGGCCTCTTACCCTGCGAGGCTCGGTGGTGTCTCTGTGGGGCCCTGTCCATGGGGCAACTCTCTGGGTGCCGTCCTTGCCGCCCTGGCCGCCCAGGAGGGCAGGGAGCAGGGCCCAGGGGAGGGAGGAGGGTGGAGGGAGGGAGCACCTGGTCCGTCAGCAGGCAGGGGAAAGGAGTGGCTGGCAGAGCGTCCTGGCACCAGGAGGGGACAAGGGGAGAGCCAGAAGGAACAGAGTTTGAGGCCTTGAGGAAAAACAGGATAAGTGAAGGGAAGGGGACTAACATTTATTGATCACCTACCGTGTTCTGGGCCCTTTGCTGGGCACTTGACATAAATCCATCCTCGCAACACCCACCATGAGGCAGGCATAATGTCTCCCATTTTACCCCTGAGCTAAGTGACGCTCAGAGAGGGCAACACTTACCCACGGACTTGCACAGGACAGGATGTGATCCAGCTGTGATTTGAACCCAGGTCTTTGTGACTTCAGAATCACGTGTTTTCTCTCCGACAGGTGACTGAAGCAGGGGAGCTGTGGAGGGAGAGGTGGGGAAGGGATGCCTTATTTGGGCGATTGTGCCTCTTCTCCGGATGAGGCCAGACGTCCCAGTGGCCCCTCACTTCCTTGAGGCCTCTGCCTGCTGAGCCCCTGCTCTTCCTCGCTGCCCTTCCCTAGAATCCCGATTCCCTGATGCCTCCACATTTGACTGCTGTGTTGGGGGCTGGAGGTAGGTCTGCAGGAGTGTGCCAAGGCAGAGGAGCAATGGGAGGGAACGGGAGAAGAGGGGAGAAAAGGGGAAGGGAGGGGAGAGGAGGGAAGGGGAGAGGAGAGGAGAGGAGAGGAGGGAAGAGGAGAGGAGAGGAGAGGAGAGATGCTACACTTCGCTAGAGCGCCCCCAGGCTGAGCGGGCACGCACCGGCCTGCCCTGAGGAAGGGCTCTGTGGAGGGAAAGGGCGGCGGGACGAGGTTTCCATGGGTACTGGGTGCCACTTCTGTCCTGCACAGCCACGGCCCAGAGTTTGATTAGCTGGGCCTGGCTCTCCTGGTTACCCAACAGGCCAGCTGGCCAGGGGCCAAGCTGCAGTGGAGAGGCTCCCTGGCACCTCCTCCTGCTCTCCCTCCCAGCTGGTAAACAGCAGAGCAGAAGCCAGCCATGCCACAGCCTCGTGACACCCCCCATCTGGCGCACGTGGCACCTGGTGTGCAGAGGGCAGGCAGCTGGCCCTTCCCTGTCCTGCCCTCCCATCTTGCCTTCCTCCACTCCTGCCTCAACCTAGAGCTTCACACTCTGCTACCCTGAGCACCTCCGTTCCCGGGTAGCTCCGTCTCCAATGGCAGCAGCTTGAGGGACAAAGGTTAGACGTAGAGAAGGACTTTCCAGCTCCCCAGAAGGAGTGAGGAAGAGGGGAACGGAAACCTTGTTGTGCACAGAATGTGAGGGTGTGTGTCTGGTTATCCTCTTGTCCTTTCAGTAAATGCGGGGCCCACGCGTCTATGTGCACTTCTCTGCACAGAACAGGATGTTGGTGTGTTGGGGGCTCTGTCCCTGGGCAGGCTTGGAGTGAGAAGCAAAGCTCTTGGAAACCCCACCCCACCCTGCGCCCTCTGGCAGACAAGTAGAGCCAGCAGGAAGCAGTAGGACGTGCAGGGGAGTGGAGTGCAGGGCCAGTGTGTCCCATCCTCCCTTCCCTCTGGTGACTGGCTTTGCTTCCACTCAGCATCCTCTGTGTCTCTCCATGCGGCCTCTCTCTGACTATGGGTGTTCTGTTTTCTGTCCTCTCCAGTTCTTCCTTCTCTGTATCGTCTCCTCTTTAAGCCCCTCCTCCTCCGTGAGTCTGGGTCTCCCAGGCCCTTCCTGACCTCCCAGTCATGGCCACAGAGTGAGGCCATAGGCACTGCCTGGGGATGGGCACTTGGCCCTGACCCTGTGCCAGGCAGCCCGGCCCGCCCCATATATCAGGTATGGCTGCCTCTCCCAGCCACGCCACTTTGTGCCACTGTGTGGGATGGGGAGGAAGTGAGGGGGCAGGGGATTGGAAGACAGGGTCCTGGCCTGAAGCGTGAGTCACATGTTTCTTAGACATTCTCATGCCTCTCCCCTCCCCTGCCCTAAGCATGGATGGCTGGGGTTCTTTCTCCCCAGGGCAAGCAGTTACCTTGGTCATCCTTTTCAGAAGTCCACCTTCATGCCTAACCTTCCTCCCTCTTGCTCCAATCACAGCCCCTTTTCTGGATGAATCAGTCCTTTCAAAGCAGGCCAGTGGGTATTTCCTCCTCAAATACATTTGTACATTCTTATGCAAAAAGAAGGCTGATAAGGATCAAGAGAATCATTTCCCCCCCACGTGCCTAGGTTCCCTTATCCGCAGGGCATCTCAAGGAAGGGGGCAAGCGGCCTGGAGAGGGTGGAGGGTGGTGGTGGTGGCTTGGAACTGGGGAGCAGTCACCAACTTCTCTCCCTTCCTCCCCACCCCCTAAACCACAGAAACCACTTAAAGCTCAGTGCAAGCCTGCCCTTCCAGGGAGGGCCTGGGACGGTGAAGGTGGAAAGTGTGTGGGTTCTGGGCAGCCTGCATACCACACACCACCCCAACCCCTCCTTTGAGGGCCACCCCTTCCAGGAAGCCTGATCAATGATTAGGGACCATCTTTCTTTGGGTCCTCTCTCGGAGGTCCATGCTTGGGGACACCTCAACCCACTGGAGTGACTGAGGGAGGGGGCTGTACGCCTTCCGCCCTCATCCATTAAAACGAGGACAACTCAGTCTCTATAAACATCTGTAGATCTCACAGCCTCCAGCTCTGGTCTTCCAGTCACAAAGGCCACTGTGGGTGGAGGGAACAGCTGGAGTTTGACCCAAGCTCCTGGCCCTGAACTTTCCACGGTGACCCTGCTCGTACCACTCATCTGTCAATTAGCATCTGTGGCCGCTTAGGCTTGGACACAGCAAGGAGGGTTGAAAAGCAGGAGTTCTGATTGTTGCAGCCAGAAGACTTGGATGAGAATGTGGCCTGCCATTTATTAGTCCTCAATTACACTGTCAGTAAAAAGGAGACCGTGACCACTGTTCTAACGTGTGTTTGTGACCCTGCTAGGAGGCCAGAACAGTCTGCACACGGGAAGGGTTCTCAGGACCTTATCTGCCCCATCGCGTGTTTCTGTGGCTTTAGTTGCCAGGAAGTTCCTCCAGGGACATTGTGGTCTCCATCAGAGGGGTTAGTTCGCAGCTGTGAACACGGAGTGAACTGCTCCTGAGTGGGGTGCACTGGGGTGAACGCCACCTCACAGGCTCCTCTGAGTGGCGGGGTGCACTGGGGGGTCTGGATGGGGCCGCAGTGCTAAGCCTTCCCTGCAGCCGGTTCTGCCCAGGCAAGTTTACTTCGTCTCTCTGATCTACTCCTCAGTAAAATGGGGATACACCTACCCCACTGAGTGGGTGCGACGATGAACTGGGGTCACACAGGTGAAGTACAGGGCCTGGTGCAGGGCACTTGGTTAAAAGAAGTCCCTCCCTTGCTCCTTCCATTCCTGTTATCTTTCCTGCTCTTTAGCTGACTCCCTTTTCCTACGCCCCTTTCCCGCTTTATTTCTCTCTGTGACATCACCCAGTAACACTTTTTTACATCTTTCTTATTCATTTTGTATCTTGTCTGACCCCCATGTCTGATCTGATCCCTGCTGTATCCTATGCCTGGCACCTTGTCCCTAAGTATTTGTCGAAGGTTAAATGACCTTGACCTTTCTTTCCAGCTGCTTGCAAATAGGCATGAAATTCATTTGCTCACTAAAGGTGGTTACACGGGAGGTTTGGGGACTGAAGTAGAGAACAGTGCTAGGGACAGAGCTAGACAGAGGGGTGGCCCTCACAGGCTGAACTGGCTGCAGGGTTACCATCCTAGGGAAGGAGGAGACCCCTTTCAGAGTGACCTGGTGGGGAGGTGGCAGCTGGTACTTAGGGATATTATAGGGAGGTGACCAGGGGTCCAGGCTCTCCCGCCAGACTCTCTAGGTTCGAATGCTAGTTCTACTCCTCACTAGGTGACTAAAGTCCAAGGTCACATTGATAACAATCGTACTTAGCCCTCGGTGCTGGGAGGAGTAAATGACTTGACAAGTTAGTGGAACATGAGTTCATTGCCCGTTGAACCTGTAACTGTTGGCACTTATTGTTTGGTCGATGCTACCACCTGGTGGACACCTGGAGTGGGAGATTTCCCTTGGCCCAGGTGGCCTGGGGCAGGGGCGGGGAACCTAGTCAGGGGAGGGAGAGGAACGGGGCGGCCATCTGAGTGCAGAGGTGTGTATGTGCTGTATTAGCATTATCACGTGCTGAGGTTTCCAGCAGGCTCAGCCCTGCTTCCCGGCACCGTGGAAAATGAGAAAGGGCTCGAAGGAGAGGGCAGAGGAAGCTGAGTTGGCGCAGTCCCTCCCTCCTTCCCTCCTGCCCTCCTCCAAGCCTGGCCTGAGCCAAGAGGAACCAGATCCAGGGAAGGTGGAGAGACAGAGAAGAAGGTCAGTGCTGACGTCATGGACATTCACGTAGGAGGTAAACACAATCTGACCTACATTTATCCGTCTTCCACACCCTCCGCCTACTCAGTGGGGTACCCTTTTCTGGGCACCCCCCAGCTCTCACTCTGGTAAGACCCCCTCCTTTCCTGAGATGTCCATCCCTGGGACATGATGTCTCGCCACTCAGTACCTGAGTGCCGTGCTGGCACAGGTGCGGAAGGGACAGGCAATAGAGGACATCTGAAGGCACCATGGGCTAGTCTGAACCCCCTGACTCACTCCCAAGACACAGAAATCTCATCTCTCTTCAGGACAGATGTGGGTTCGAGTGGGGAGGCGGATCAGTGGTGGGGCACTGATTTCCCCTGTGAGGCCCCAAGGAGCCCCCAGGGGAAGGCGGCTTATGTTCCCTTTCAGTCACGGAACTTTTTCTGGAGTGACTCAGTGATTGGGGGGCCCCCTGAAAGGGTGGAGGCCTCATTGGACAGGGACCCCAGGACCTACCCAGCTCAGATCTACTGAACTAGTATCAGCGTCTCTTGGGGATGGAGCCCAGGACCCTGCGTGTTTCACAAGCTCCCCCCCTCCCCAAATTTCTGATATCTGGTTATCCCCACGCAAAACACTGCTTCAGGTCTGCTCCAACTCAGACAGTCCGAATGAGCTTCTTCCCTCCCCGTATGGCCAAGGCAGAGGGAAGAGGGCAGGCTGCAGATCTGAGAGTGCAGGGCGCCCAAAAGGGGACAGATCCCGCTGGAGACAAACAGACCTTTTATTAGCAAAAATAAATACATGTGGGGCAGATGGAAGGAACGGGGACCGCAGGCCCCACGGAGAGCCCCTGAGGAAGAGAGGTCTCCGTCTACAGGCTGAGATGGGCGGGCGCCAGCGAGGCCCCGGGCCCTGGCCCCCCACCCAAGGGGGGCAGTAGGGCGATCAGGGGCGCCTCACACTCCCCCAGCAGCACGTCCCTACGCAGCCCTGCGCCCCTGTCCTGCACCTTGGCCCTCAGACTGCGGGCGGCCAGTTCTGACGGGCCCAGACCGTCGAAGAAGAAGTCCTCGTTGAAGATGGGGTTGGCGCTGCGTCTGACCACGCGGCTCCGCTGGCTCCGCGGCCGGACGTGCGGCCGCAGCCCCAGCACCACGAAGCAGCCGCCGCCGCCGCCGCCCCCGGGGCCGGCCCGCTCCCGGGGCAGCCCCTCGGCGCTGACCAGGCGCAGCCGCAGCCGCCCGGGCGCCGCCTGGTACTCGGCGGAGAGCCGCAGCTGCCCGCCGCGGGGCTCCAGGCGCAGCACGCTCTCCTTGGTCGGCCGCAGCTGGCAGCACAGGAAGTCCAGGTGGAAGAGCGGCGGCGGGGCCGAGCCCGGGCGGCGCGGCGCGTGCGGGCTGGTGTCGGCGGAGCCCGCCCCCTCGGGGGACAGCGAGTGCGGCCTGGGCGGCCGCGGCGAGCCGAAGGGCGACGAGTCGGGCGACGAGGCCGTGTCGCTGTCGGGGGCCCAGCAGAGGCGCAGGTCCGGGGCGGAGAGGTGCAGCCGGGCGGCCGCCGGGGTGGGCCCCCTGGCGGGGGCGGGCGGCGGCGAGTGGAACAGGGACTCGCGCCGGCGCGTGTGCGGGCTCTCGGGCAGGAAGGCCCAGCCTTCGCGGCCCGCCAGGTGCGGCAGCGAGCAGGCCGAGGGGAGCCCGGGCCTGCCCGCCTCGCGCGGGGCCTGCGGCTCGGCCCCGCCGGGGTCCGAGAGCCGGGGCGGGATGAAGAACTGCGGGATGCGATCGGGGGTCAGGACGTTGGGGCAGGCGCGCGCGGGCGGGCCCGGGGCGCGGCGCTTAGGGAACAGGCTGCAGGGCGCCCACCAGGCCCCGGGCTCCGTGGTCCCCACCTTGTAGCCAGCTTTCTCCAGGAGCCACATGCGGTGTGGCGGGCGTGATGAAAGCGCCAACCCTGCGAGGCCAACGGGGTCCAAATGCAGCGTCTCAGGGGAGGCCTGGGCGGAGCTGGGGTGGGTGAGGAGAGAAGAGGTGGAGGTGGGTGATGCTGCGAAAGTACCCCTGGCCGTCCGCTGCCGCTGCTCCCTCTCCCTGGGCCCAAGGGCACAAGCCCCTATTTGAGCAGGAAAAACCAAGGGCAGCGAAATCTGGGGCCCCCGGGAGAAACAGAGGAGCCCAGGCCAGAGAATCACATTTTCAGATGCGGGCCTTGGACATGGGCGTACACAGATTCTCCCGCTGATACTATAAGATGTCGCCCCCTCGGAGTCAGAAGGCCCAACACACCCATTAGAGCGCCTATAAGGCGACAAGAATAACACCTGAGTATCAGAAGGCTTGTGGTCACGGGACCCAGATCCCAAACCCCGTTCTTATACACGTTCCCCCTGAAGAGACACCTCGGTCCTAGGCTGGCTCACCCCCCGCTCGCTGTGCATTCTAAACACTCAGGGGCTCCTCCAAGGTCTGGTCTGGAGGTCCCTCGGACCTCCCACTCCACCCCTACTTCCCTGTCTGGGTTGCGCTCCCCTGTCCCACCGCCAGCTGCTTCAGGCTGAGGCATCCTTCGGCCCCAGCCCCACCTGCCTCCTCCTGCTTCTCCCTCGCCTTCCTGAGTTGCTCCAGGCCAGAAGTAGACTCTGCACATCGGCGGCTGCCCTGCGAGCACGCAGGGCCGGTCCAAGGAGACGCAGCCCCCCACCCCCACCCCCCCTTAGCACTGACGTCCCGCTCCTGGCTTCTCAGCCCTACCTCAGCCTGAGTCTGCCAGGCGGGGTCCGGCCGTTGGGTCGCCCCGCCCACTCTCCACTTCTTTCTCCCTAAGAAACGCCTGGGCACAAAGGCTGCATTGATTCTCCCTCCACCCCCAGCGGCCTCCCCGTCCACCGCGAGCTCGCCGCACCCGCGCGTCGCAACCCCGCGAGCGCACAGTTCTGACCGTCTGCCTGGGAGTCTGAGGCCACCGCGGGCTCGGTCGGGGCGCCCCGAGTGCAGGCCTCACCTGTGGGCCACCGCTGGGTTCTGGCCTCTGCCCGGGAGGCGTTCAGAGCCCCGAGCTGAGCAGCTTCCTCTCCAGCTTGCTCCCCCAGCCCAGTCCTACTGGGAGGAGCTGGCAGGGGCCTCCGTTGCCTACGTACGACCTCTTTTCCTGGATAAACACAGCTCTGTCTCTGCGGCCATCAGCCCAGCCTTCTTAACTCCTTCCTCCAGCCTAGTTTCTAGCAGCAAGGCAGCCGTCTGCCCCGGCCTCTCCTGCTGGGCCTGGGCTACTTGGGCGTTGAACAGGGCTGCAGCAGACAGGGGAGCCCCCACCCGTGGCCAGTGGCCTCCATCCTTCTGTGCTGCACTCGCCCCACCCCACCCCTCCTAGGTAGGTGAAGCCAGTAGCCATGGCCACACAAAGCGCGTTTCCTGCAAAGCCCTCCTTGCTGGAATCCTGCCTTGGCCCCCATTGCCCCGTTCTGGAGCCTTCCCAATAGTTCCCACCAGTGACTTGCAATGACTGGTTTTCTGAATTACACTGGCCTAAGGAAAAGGAACCACGCTCAAGACTTCTGGGCATAGAGACACCGAGGGGAGAGCTGGTTCCATCAGTGAATCAAGGTCAGGCTGGCCCGTGCCCCCCATTCTTGGAAAGATGCCCCCCTTCCCGCCCCTCCCCACAGGCAGATCCTAGGAGGCAGAGGCCACAGCTGACACCATGAGGCCACCATCTGCACTCCAGGAAACACCACCACCCTTCAGTCTCTCAAAGGCACCAAGCTCATTTCCTCCTTAGGACTTTTGCCCAGGCTGCCTGCTCTCCCAGGACCACTGCTTCCTCCTTCAGGTGGGAGTCGGGCAAATTTGATTCTGTGGCTCCATTCATTCATTCATCCAGAGTTCTCTACTACCTTCTCTGTGCCAGACACTGGGCTGCACTCTGGGGACACAGCAGTGAGAAAACAGCTAAATCTCCTGGGAGTTTATACTTTAATGGGGAAAGAAAGACAATAGACAAAAATCAATTATTAGATGGAAATCAGTGTGGAGGAGAAAATTAAAGTAGGGAAGGCTGACAGCGCATGTCAGGCGAGTGTATATGGTTTTAAGTAGAGTGATCACGGGGGCCACCTTGAGAATGTAACATTTCAGTAATGCTATGTAGGCGGGA